>NC_143395.1:326681612-326984643 GCF_052110815.1 Crocodylus siamensis
TCTCTTTCAAACATGTTAGAACTAGTTTAACATTTTATGTGTGGCTACATTGTTGTTCCAGCAGATGTTGAAAAAACTCAAGTCTCCCATCAGTGCCATCCCATAGATTTTAGAAAGTTCTGGCACCTGCTTCAAGACTGCCTCATCCACTACCACTTCCTGATTTGGCCCCCACTGCCTTATTGTTGCTGCATCTTTCACCTTCCATCTTAACCCCAATGCATTCTGCTTTACTGTGTTCTTTTTCTTGAACCAGGTATATGCATATTTAACATACAAGATGACACCACCTTTTCTTCTGACCCTGTCCTTCCAAAATTTTAATGTTCATATGAAATATTTAGGTTTTAACCAGTCATTATTTTCTGAAAAAATCCAGTTTTGTCTAAAACCATGAAGTTATAAGTGTCTAAAATCAATGTGAAGCCCAGAAATGCTGGTGTAGATTGGAATGATTCAAATTTCATGAGTAACTTACAGCTACAAAACACAGAATTATTTCTTGTTCCATATATAAGTTGAAGTTATTCAGTAATTCAGACTGATTAGAAATTGGTAATGCATCTGAAAAATTATTCTAAATCAGAATGAATGATATTTCATGTGAAAATGATCAGAAGATTTTCATGAAACAGATTTAGGGGCCCAAATTATTATAAGTAGAGCTAGGGAGAAATGATCATAACTAAACCTCAAAATAGAATGACATTTTCTTTTATTAGGTTTATTGAGGCTTACTAAAAATAAATTATCTGTCATTCATTAATGCCTTGAATTAAATATTTTTAACACCTTTTTTCAATGGCCAAAATTAGTGAAAAATGTTTTCCTGTTTCAAATGAATGATGTGGCTCTGTCAATTATTTGAATGTTTTATTCCTCCCAATATGTTTTGCATTTCAGCCAAACTTATCATCGTAGAGAAAGCCCTTTAGCAGGTCAAGGGTTTAGCATGTTTTACTGAACCGGAAAGTTTATTTTATTAAAATATATATATTCATGTTATGTGAACCACTGCTATATTCAATTATAATACTTTTAAAAGGAAATCTGCAAGCACCCAAGTTAATAAGATTGACTTAGGAAGCATTTCATTGTTTCATCTGTTAAAAAAAAATGTGTCTAACATACCAAATGCTTTACTTTATTGTAAAGATTACGTTATGTATTGAAAGCTATATGCCTCTTACTAACCATTTCATAAACTACAGTAGCTTTATGGCTATTCGCTCATACAACTGGAAGAAAAAAAAAAGAAATGTAAACATAATTTGTGAAACTTTTAGGTATTTTTCAAAATGTTCCAAGGGCTGAATCCTAACACATATACTTCCTGCAACTCTGCTGACTTAAATGGAAATGTTGGTTGCTGGGGGGGTTTCTCAGAACCTTTCCATATTTGTCTGTGACATTTTATTAAATTGCCACTAATTTTGTTGACCATGTGGGCTGAACAAATCAGCATCTCGTTTCGACTGGCTGAGATCACATGCTTTACATACAGGGGCCTGGACTAAATAACCTTCCAAGGTCATTTCCAGCCCTACTTTCCTATAATTCTATGTGCAGAATTACAGTGAAGAGAAAAAACAATTTTCTTGGGTGGAAAAAAAACAAAAAAAAAACAAGAAAAAAAACAACCATTAGAGACAAATGTAGATGTTGAGATTTAGTGGATGACCATATTCTAACTCCCAAACAGAACCAAGCTGTCAAAGTCAGTACTCTGTGATATGGTGGGTCATAATATGAGAAAGCAGTGTGCACAAATTAGAATTCATTCAGAAGTACATAACTTACTAGTGTCCCCCACCACCCTTAGTTTCCCACTGTCTGGTTGTGCCCAGCTGCTGCAATGGCAAAGACAAGCAGAGAATGTAACACAGCAGGGCAAATATAGAGGTAACATTCTTACCTCATTTACCATTCATGATTTGATCCCTCTGTGTGGGTCAGTAGTGACTCATGTGGAAATGTAAATGGATTTTCTATCCTTTCTCTTTTCCCAGGGATCCAAACATGGATGACTTCTTACATGGGCAGATCAGCAGAAAATTAGGGTACCAAGCAAAGAGCATAAATCCATATGGCTATCTGAAGTAGAGAAAGCAAATTCAACCCACAAGTCCTGAAGTCAACATTGAATTTATTAGAGTTGAATTTTCCCTTATTAGTGATAAGGTCAGGAATAAAATGTAAGAGTTACATGTCAGGATGTAATCTTGATTCCTTTTAAGTCAATGAGAACTTTCTGTTTTCCTTCCGTGGGGGTCAGGGTTTTAATCATTTATTCTCACTAGTAGACCAAACTCTGCCTTATTCTTATTTTCCTGTCTTTTGTGGGGTTAAGACAAATTTTATTACATCAGCACAGATATCGTTATCATATATAGCATAAAATGAATATTTTATTTGTTGTTTTTTTCTATCAAAACAAAATGAATGCATCATATGTTAGTTGTGCCAGGCAGTACATTTGTTCAGTTACTGCTTCTACTAGGGCTAAGTACCTGAGAAGATAAAAAATGCAAAAGTAACACTTCACTCTGAGTGAAATCTTGTTAAACAACGAGAGTAATAGGCTGTGTGCCAGGTGAGCCACAAAGATATGTTCAGTCAGTATTTGAGCCACAAAGATATGTTCAGTCAGTATTTGAACACTACAATAATTCTGGCTGTATTCAAAGTGATGGCTAAAATGCAAAACAACATGAAAAACATTTAGCAATAATCATAAACAATTTAATTATAGGTGACACTATAACAAAGATGTGTATTCAATTTATATCTGGAATTTAATAGTTTATACTTATAAATATATTTTACATATATGCTATTTATTTAATCTTAGAACTTATCACTACAGAGTGTAAACTGATTAAAGGCACATTATTTTCAAACGTATTAAAAAATGCTGTTTATGAGTCCAAAAACATGATACGTCCACCTGGCCTTATTTTTTGGATAAGAATAGGTTAATAAATTGAAAAAAAATTCTAGGAAATGTTACAACTTTTTGGCTATCAGAAATTCACTTTAAGCATAACAATATTGTCCTAACAGAGTGAATTCCACAGTTATATTTGATTGCTGAATGCTTTACATATTTATCATTCTTTTTTTCTGAAGGAAGTATTGAGAAGACATTCAGAGGCTTCAATAGGAAAAGGGAGCTTGTAACAGGCACATTTTGTCTGTTCTTGAAGGAGATGAAATAAGAAAACATCTTTGAAACACTGATATCCAGAAGTATCTTGATAGTTTATTTTTAAAGTGTTTCCAAGAATACTACTTCAGACTCTTCTCTTTGAACAAGACAGTGCCAATGTCTACAAATAATACTTATTCATCATTATAGAAAAGAGGCATAAAGGATAGGACATCTGCCATTAATTCTCACGTAAGTTAAAAAGGGAAAACGTTTTCAGATTGTTCCATAGAATTGGAATAGCACTATATATTAATAACGTGATGTTACATCTCTAAAGTATGCAAAAATATATTTCCATACTTACATTAATAAACATGCTGACCTATTGTGCAGCTATTTTGTGTTCATTGGCATTCCATTTGCATTCTACCTTCTTTGAAAACAAACCAGCCTTTAAAATAGAAGTCTTGACCTGTATTTTATTCTACCTCCTGAGTTCATCAGGGCCACTTAAGCTGATTTAAGCTGCTTATTTCAGTTTCTATGATCATATTTGACCCATACTTAATGTGCCAAAGTGTGCCACTTAGGCAAGATGAGCAGTGCACAGATTGTTTACTAGCTCTGCATTTTCTTGAATCCAATAAAATATACCCACCTACATCTGATTTATGCATTGTTGATCCCACTCTGCTTTCAAGATCTCTATTCAAGGCCAACAGATAGGTGTATAGCAAGCATAAGTAAGTGTTACCCAAAGAGACAAAGTGAGTTTCTTGTATGAGACATGAGACAGAGTATCTGGAAAGACTAGGGATGGTAGGCTAACTTAACAGTAAGGAGGATAAATTTACTGGAGTAGGGAATAGAAAATGATTTGGCTGGGGGACAGGGCTTTTAGGGACAGCTGGAGTAATCAAAGGAGCTTATGAAAAGTGCTTATCCAACTCAAAAAAGAGATGACTGAGAGGTAGGGAGTGAGGTAGTATTGCCCTGGATGAACTGGGAACTGTGGCCTTGACTGCCTGATGACTGGGGAACTGGCTCTATGGTCGGACCCAGACAGTGATAGTTGATGGAACCATATCAACATGCTGCATGGTGACCAGTGGCATCCCCCAGGGCTCTGTACTCGGACCAGTACTCTTTAATGTATTTATAAATAATCTGGATTCAGGTATCAGAAGCAGACTGGCTAAGTTTGCTGACAACACCAAATTTTGGGAAGTGTAGTCGCACTAGAGGATAGGCTGGCAATTCAGGCTAACCTGGACAGGCTTACAAGGTGGACGGATCAAAACCTGAAGGCATTTAACGTGGAGAAATGCAAGGTCCTCCAGTGTGGGAGAAAAAAACCCTACATCATACTTATAGGCTCGGCATTGCTTTATTCACTACTACCATGACCAAAAGGGACTTGGGGGTCATGATTGACCACAAAATGAACATGAGCCACCAATGCAATGTTGCAGCCAGCAAAGCAAACAAAACCCTGGCTTGCATCTACTGATGCATCTCAAGCAAAACACAGGAAGTCATCCATCCATTTTACTTGGTCTTGGTGAAGCTGAAGTTGAATACTGCATCCAGTTCTGGGCTCTGCACTTTAGAAGGGATGTGGAGGAGCTTGAGAGAGTCCAGAAAAGAGCCACACATGATTAGAGGACAAGAGAGCAAGCCTTATGAGGAGAGGTCCCATGGTTCAGGGGGACACTTGGTGGCAGCCTATAAGTATATAAAGACTGTGCATCAGGAACTGGGAGAATATCTGTTCACAAGGGCACCCCAAGGGGAGACAAGGCCTAATGGTAAGAAACTCCTGGAAGACCATTTTAGGCTGGACATAAGGAAAAACTTCTTTACCATCTGAGTCCCCAGAGCCTGGAATAGACTCCTACAAAAGTGGTGCAAGCAGCTACTCTGGACACTTTTAAAACTCACTTTGATGTCTGTCTTGCTCTAATGATCTGACCCCAACTGACTTCCTATCTCTTGGACACGAGGCCAGACCCAATGATCTTCCAGCCCTAATGTTTATGAAATCTATGAGTTATATGACTTGACCGTGCTGCATAACACCATTTCTTGATGCATGCTCCAGAGGAAGCTAGAGCTGCAGTCAGAGAATGATCATAGGAATCTAGATCTCAGATCAAGCCCCATCATAAAGCTCCAGTGAGGAGGACCTGGGTCAGGCTGATTGATTTTTGTTTTTATTTTTTTGCTTAAAGCTGACTAATAAACAAGAGTTTCAAAGGTGTACAGATACCTGCCAAAAAGATTGAGAAAAACATTTCTTTGGGATCTTTAACACAGGAAAATCAAAATCTGCACTTAAGGTAAAGGAGTCAAAGGAAATAAACAAACCACAACAAAACAAGACAACAAAACAAAGCAAACAAAGCCTAACAGTGTCAGGTCTCACCTGCTCTGAGGTAAGGTTAAGGATCTCACTTTGGTAAGATCACACTGAAAGTTTTCACTCTTCAAAGGACCCACAATTCCCAGCATGAAAAGAGATGCCCTCCATGTTTTCTGAATCAGGAGGATAATGCTTTTGGAATGTGGCAGTAGCCCAGGTTGTGGGGCACAATCATTTCTTGCATTGGAGAAAAAATGCTAAGCTAACATGACTGTTCATCTACATCATGGACAAAATGGGATGGAGGGTAAGTGGTTAACCTGGTCCCTCTGTGAGCCAAGAGGGTAGAACTCTGGATGGAGCTGGAGGGAGGTAGTAAAGCTGGTCTGTGCTGTTCAATATAGATGGCTTTCTTCCCATCTCTACTTGCTACATAGGATTGGCCCTGCCCTCAACCCTCCAGAAATCTTGTCACAAGATTTTTTGGAATGGGCTAAGTTTCTCTCACTAATTATTGTATAAAGGCTTTGGTCCAAGGACTCAGTGTATGAATGAGTTGAAAAGCATTTTTCTTTCTGTGCCCAGGAACTGTGATTTTCTTATTCTGACAAAAGCTATTGGTGGGCACGCTGATCAAGCCTTGAGACATGGCCCAGAATAGTTGGCCCCATACGTAGGACCATGGGTGTTGCAACAGGACCCCGTCCTCATTCTCACAAGCTAAATTTTGAAACCAATGCAGCCCAGGATGTGGAGCCCCCAGTGGGTTTCTGTTGCTCCCGAAGGTACTTCTTGTGCTGGTGTAAACACCGTGGACATTATTGTGACTATTTCTGTCACTCGTATTAACTCTGCATGCATATTATAAAGGGCCTGTTGGCTTGTATGCAGAAGTTTTTTTCCCTTCTGCAACATAGGTTCAATGATCTTCCCAAATGATTCCTAATACCTGTCCTCTTCCAATTAGCTGTATAACTATAATCTTTTTATGCACATGTTTAATTCCTTTGAAAGCAATAGTTTCTCATGTGACATGAGAAATGTATATCAAACTGATTTCTTCAGCCAAAATTACTGCTTCAGCCAATAAATTGTGACTTTCCTAAAAATTTACAACTGCTTACTGTAAAACCTGAAATAAAATATATTCCTTGCCTCTTTTTGGCCCATTTTGAAATAATTAGTGTTGAAGCAAAATTTTGAATATGGATGCTGCCAATGCCTGAACTCAGTTTGACTGAGAGTAGAAAACTCCATACAGGATCAGAACTGCCCTTTCTATGACCTTTGGGCTTGTCAATCAACCATGACCCGGTTTTCTGTGTTGCTCATGTGCAGTAATAACCAAGCCCTGATCTAACACATGCTCAGTCCTTCTGTAGCATGGGGTAATCTGGCTAGAACCTTCTGTCTGGAAAATGATTTGATTGGCTATTAAATTCCTATTTAAGGCTAATGAGCCCCTCCTTCGGGGTGAGATCGCGCTAGCTAGAAGCAGAGCCTGGTGGTTCAGGGACTGTCTCTCAGTCAGGCTTTAGGGCCTATTGATCTCCTCCCTCGATTGGCACTTTGTGCTACTTGATTTGATTGCCGTTTTGATTTCCTGGTGTCTGACTGATTTTCACTGATTACCGACTACGATTTGGATCATCCTACTCCGACCTCACCTCATCATCTCGGCATCCTGACCTTGGCATTATTCTCCGACTACCCGATTGTCCATCATCTTGGATTGGCGTCACGTCACATCGTTCTACGTGTTACAGCTTTATTCGTTTGTTTCCCAGTTCATGAGCTGTTGACCAGCCCTGGGACTAGCAGTGGGCAGCCGCACCTATCCCTTGTGGGTAGAAAGCAAGGGCTCACTGTGAACCTCGTGGGCCAACAGACCCCTTTGATGTATTTGTTGTTACTGTAACTGAAGACATCATTTCCTACGCATCTGAGTGTAAGTTAAATAAATTTCACCTTGTTCAAGAAACTGCTACGCTTCTGTGCCTCAGTTCTCCTTGCCAGAAAACCCGGCCTGTTTCGTGTTCAATTGCCACCCCAGCCCATCGTGACACTGGGTCTTGGTTCATCCCCCCGGGACAATTAGTTTTATTAAACTGACCCCAAAATTCATGTTAGCAAAATGGCAAACTGCATTTTCATAGAATCATAGAAGTAGGGTCAGAGGGCACCTGAGCAGATCATCAAGTCCGACCCCCTGCCATGGGCAGGAATAAATACTGGGATCATATGACCCCCACGAAGTTAAGCTCATATGACCCCAGCTAGGTAGTAATCAAGCCTCCTTTTAAAGACCCCTAAGGTAGTAGCCAGCACCACTTCACTTGGAAGCTGGTTCCAGATCCTGGCCACCCTGACTGTGAAGTAGCGCCTCCTGATGTCTCTTCAGAGCCTACTCTCAATCAGCTTGTGGCCATTATTCCTTGTTACTCCAGGAGACACTCAGGGGAACGGGGTCTCATCCATTCCCCTCTGGCTCCCCTGGTAAGTTTATACACTGCTACTAGATCCCCTCTTAGCCTTCTCTTGTGAAGGCTGAACAGGTCCAGGCCCCTTACCTTCTGCTCGTAAGGCCTGCCCTGCTGTCTCCTGATCATGTGAGTGGCCCTCCTCTGGACCTTCTTGATGCTTTCTACATTCCTCCTAAAGTGCAGCACCAAGAACTGGACACAGTACTCCAGCTGTGACCTGATCAGTGTCACATAGAGGGGGAGGATCACCTCCTTGGACCTGCTCATGATGCACCTGTGGATATATAACAAGGTGCAGTTAACCTTCCTGACTGTGTCCTCACATTGGCAGTCCATGTTCATATTAGAATCAATAATGACTCCAAGATCTCTTTCTGCCACTGTGCTTTTGAGAAGGGAGTTTCCCAGCCTATAGGTAAGCTGCTGGTTCTTTCTGTCCAAGTGCAGTACTCTGCACTTGTCAGTATTGAATCCCATCCCATTCACATTTGCCCACCCCTATAACCTATCCAGGTCCAGTTGTATCCTGTCCCTCCCTTCTAGTGTGCCCACCTCACCCCAAATCTTCGTGTCATCAGCGAATTTGAACAGGGTTCTTTTCATCTCCTCGTCCAAACTGTTGATAAAGAAATTGAACAGTACGGGCCCAAGGACTGAGCCCTGAGGAACTCCACTACCCACCTCCCTCCAGGTCAAATATGACCCATTTACCACCACTGTCTGGGTGCAGCCCCCTAGCCAATTTGCAACCCATATGACTATGTAGGCATCAATGCCACAGTCACCTAGCTTCTTAATGAGAATGGGGTGGGAGACAGTGTCAAAGGCCTTCCTGAAGTCCACCATGATATCTGCATCCAGTGATTTTGTGACCTGATCATAGAAGGCTATCATGTTGGTCTGACAGGACCTGCCCTTAATGAACCCATGCTGGTTGCCCTTGAGCATCCTGCCCCATGCTGATCCCTCCCAAATGTGCTCCTGAATAATTTTTTATAGAGCTTCCCCAGGACCGAAGTAAGACTAATGGGCCTATAGCTGCCCGGGCCTTTCCTCCTCTCTTTTTTGAAGATGGGGACCACATTGGCCTTATTCCAGTCTTCTGGCACCTGGCCAAAACACCACGAGTGCTCGTAAAGCCAAGCCAGGGGCCCTGCGATAACTTCTTCCAATTCCCACAACACCCTAGGGTGGAGAGCGCCTGGACCTGCTGATCTGATGTCCAGCCCTTCCAGAAGTTCTGTAACTCAGTCCTCCCTTACCTTAGGCCCAGCAAAGTCACTCCTGAGTCCATTCTGAATCCTGGTGGGGGAGAAGTCCTGGTCCCTGCTCAGAAAAATGGAGGCACAAAATTTGTTTAAAAGGTCTGCATTTTCATCTGGTGCAAGCACCAGATTGCTAAGCGTATCCTGCAGGGGCCCCATGTTGCCTGGTGCATTCTTTTTACTCCCTATGTATTTAAAAAAGGACTTTTTGTTGTCATTGATCTTTGTTGCTAGCCCGAGTTCCGTCTCTGCCTTAGCCTTCCTAACAGACTCCTTACAGACTCTTGCTATGGAGATATAATCTTCTTTGGTGATAGCCCCCCCAATTCCACTGGATGTATGCCCCCTTTTTGGCTTTCAGACATTCCTGAATACCTCTGGTGAGACAAGGGAGCTTTTGAGCATTCTTGTCCCCTTTGACTCACATTGGGCCTTTCACCCCTTCTGCTCAGAGGATCCTCTCCTTAAGGAATAACCACTCATCTTGGACATCTAGTTCCCCTACTCTCCGGGAGCACAATGCCTCTCCTACCAAACTCCTCTACTCATTGTACCTGGCCATCCTGAAGTCAAGGGCTACTGCCTTGCTGCAAGCTCTTGACACCCTGTGCTGCATGGTGAATTCCAATAGGTGATGATTGCTATTGCCCAGGTGGTTGGGGACCTACAGTCCCCTCAAAAGGTCATTGCCTGTGGCCAGGACCAGGTCCAGCAGGGCATTCCCCCTGGTGGGACTGTGCACCTCCTGGGTTAGGTGGAGGTCTTGTATCTCAGAAAGAAACGTACGCGAGTGGTCAGACCTGTCTGACTGCTCCTCCCAGCAAAAGTCCAGGTAGTTTAGATCACCCATGATGACCACATCCCTTGACTTAACTGCCTCCATGAGCTAACCTGAGAATTCCCGGTCTAGCTCTTCCCCTTGGTTGGGGGGGTCTATAATAGACACCCAACATTAAGTCCCTTTCCCCACAACCCCCTTGTATTTTGACCCAAAGGACTTCAGCCTGCCCCTTCTCTGATGCCATCCTGTTAGTTGAGGATGTGTATTGCTCTTTGTTGTAGAGCACCACACCCCAGTCTTTCCTCCCTGTTCTCTCCCACCTCTAGAGTCTGTAGCCCCTAATGTTTACTGCCTAATCATGGGTTGAATCCCACCAGGTTTCAGTGAGTCCTACTATGTCTGGGTTTGCACTAGCTATCCAGGTGGTGAGTTCCTCCTGCTTATTTCCCATACTATGAGCATTAGTGTAAAGGCATTTAAGGCCTCCTGTCAGTGCATGTGCCCACTCTGTTTCCTAGGACTATCTGGACCCTTGTCACTTACCTAGGTACCTCTTGTGCTCTTCACCTGTCTTGGCTGGGAGATGTCCTTGTGTACTCCTGTGGCCCCATCCCCTGGCAAAGGTAGTTTAAAGTACACTGTTTCTCATTTTTCTGTGTTGGATTTCAGAGACCTGATATCCCCTTTCTCTATTACAGGCCTGGGTACTTTGCTCAAGATACAATTCAATTACACCTCTGGTCAAGTGACACACTTATGGGAGTCACATAACTGTATATTCATCATGAGAGATTCAGTCAAGCTAGGAAGCTCAGGAAAAGAAAAAAACAGTGATATGAAGCCTAAACAACAATTTCCCTGTGACAATGAGCACAAAAAATTTTAACATTTCATTTCATCCATTTCCTCCCCACCACCATGTTTCATTATGGAGCGAGAAAAATCCATATATCAACCTTTGATCTGATTCAGGACATCCTCATTTCCAAAGAAATGGAAATTCTACTTTTTGCTAAATTATAAAAATTAAGCATATTTGTCAATATTTGCAAGAATATGATCTGTATGTGAAAAATAGAATGTATAGTGTAGTTGTTTAAATTCAACATTTATTTACATGTACATGTAACATTATTCATACCAACAGAAAAATATTGGAAACAAAGTACAGATATTTAGTTTGTATCCTCTGCAGCAGTGAAACTATATCTAGACTCTATTAATGAGATAATAGAGTCTAAGTGAACATGATTTAAAGTTCTGGGTGATTGTAGAATTCCTTCATAATACTTTCAGAGAGTAGCTAAAGTGCATTCAATGCCCCTTGACTATTTAAAAAGGTCACTTTTCAAAGTCACCATTTTTAAACATCACTTATGGTCTAAGAGTGTATCTTAGACATGTTTTATTCATAAAAATGAACACTGCATTTTATATGTAGCAAAGATTCAGGTAAATTATATTTAGGGATCTATTTTTCCAAAACATTAGATAGATAGACAGATAAAAAGATGTATAACTAGATAAATAGACTTGTTAGACCTTTATTATAAAAATGTTAAAGGTAAAAAGTATACAAAAGACAGATATGACCTCACAAGGAGTAGGTCTTGAAAGTGTTCATCAATAAACTTACACTATAAACAGAAGATTAAAAATCCTTACCATCTACCAAATGTCCTTCATGTGATCATATTTTTGAGACTATGTGACCATCTTCCATGGTACAGTATTCCCCCATAATTGCCCAGAGCTACACAAATTCATCAATGTTCTGTTGTAGGGTGAAGTTCCCAAACATACAGGAAAAGTGTACATGAACCAGAAGATGAAATAGGTAAAGAATATCAGCAGAGCTAGTCCCTGTCAGTCAGTTTTCACTGCTCTTCAGGGTCACCATTTTGGCTTGAACCAGCAGAAAATTGGGTAACCTGATCATGCTATCTTCAACTGCCCAATACAGGATGGAGAAATCCAAGGCCAGCACACCAAGGAGGGTGATAAGGGTAGCAAAGAGTGACTGAATATAGAGGAAGTCAAGAAAGGTTTGGAAGAATGTCTCCTCTACCTCATTCTTGCAGAAGGTGCAGGCTGATGGTACTACCATATCTAAGTGGCAGACAAAGGTGGTCAGAGCCCCGTGCCACAGTTACCACTGAAGGTCTTTTGGTTACAGGCAGTTTATGTAAGGTGAAACTGGTTAGGCAGGTCTATTGTGACACTGCTGTTGCTAGGCACTATCTCCAGGTGGTATTGGGGAAAGCAGTGAAGACACAGGTATGTCAACCTGTATTTGTCCATGTGTACAATTTTCTAGAGAGTATATCAGAGCAGAGACCGCTATCAGTGTCATTGGGCATGAGGAGACACAGCAATGCACTGAGCACTCCACTGCCATCACCATCCATAGTTGGGGTGACAGGCAGTGGTGGAGAAGGTGTGTTGAGTCAGCAGCCATGAAGGAGAGTTTGTTGTGAGTAGAGGTGGCCTTCCAGGACAGCAACAGCATCCACGGTGAAGGTAGGCTTCACTGCATATAAGAGGTGTGAGGAGCCAGATGGGTATGCCTGGGTTGAGGAGGTAGATATGCTTGATAAAGTGTGACTGGATCAAGGAGGCAATGAAGCCCCTGAAGTGAAGCCCAGTGCTGTGGCAGCCCACCCTATACCCTCTGAAAGGGTAGACTGTAGACTAGGAGTCCCTCCATCTGCTACAGAAATCACAGGTGCCAGGCTTAGGCAAAGCTATGGAAGAAAGGAAGGAGGGAGGGCAATCCATGAAAGGCAATCAGGATCCAGGAGGAAAAGCTCCTGATCAAAACTGGTTGTGTCTACACATGCCCCGACTGCACATATGGTACTGCACATAATGTAGTACTTGCTTGAGCAAGTATTAAATGACTGCACAGCACCCCCTGGTACTGTGCCATTCTGGCAGTCTACAGTTATTTTTAGATACTATGTCACCATAGCTATGAGCTACGGCAATGAAACGTGTTGCTACGGCAACAAAGCATCTTGTGTATATACTCTCACTGAGTCCTCCAACCCAGTGCCAGAATTAAGGGCCAGTTGTTTCAAGGGGAAGAGTTTAACAGCAAAAAGCAACCATTGATAGGCTTCTAAATAGAAGGCAGCCAACTTACTCAACATGTTGATTAAGCTCTGACTCCCCCTCCCCACCACAAGGTAGTGTACAGCTTGCTGGTGCCAGTGGGATGAGAAGTACAGCATCCTAGGAGTTGTTTACTAAGAGATTCTGGAGTTTCTCAAGCAGGACAGTAAAGCTGTGTCACAAATTGGCAGCCATCAGATTGCTGATGATCCTGGTTTTCTCTGATTTAAAAAAATCCTCACTTATCAGTTAAAAAATAATCCCAAATCCTCATTTTTCTGTGATTTAAATGAAATACCACTATATTTACACACACACACACACACTATATATATATATATATATATATATATAAAATAGTTGGACAATGTGGACAGTGTGGACAAGCAGGAAATAGTGGTGCTCTGAAGGATGGATGAACTTTGGCAGTCTCTCTGTGATTTCCTCATACACACACACACACACACACACACACAGACTGGTAGATTGGTGCTTAGATAAACATAACCCAGTTAGTTTGATTTAAATGTAAGATCTGCATATAACCAGTCTTCAAAATAAGGATTTGTACAGTTCAACTCTGAGCTTGAAGCACATGTAAAATTACTATGAATAAAGTGTTCAAGAGGGTGGACAGATAGTAATTGGGGGTGATCTAGGTGTAGCTATGTCTGTGTTCTGCTTAGGGTATTTTCTAGGCTTCTTGGCTTGTCTGGGTAAGCCTCCCTCAGAGGCATTGAAATTGGTTATAGCCAAGGATGGGGCCTTAGGGGTGTGCCAATACTCCTGCTGGGACCCAAGTCAGAGGTTTCTGGCTAGAGGATCTTGCGCCTCCTCCTGACTGATCACTGTATTTGCGGTCAGGAAGGAATATTATCCCAGAGTCAGATTGGTATGGATTGTGGGGTGGTTAACAAACTTTTATAAAAACAGGACATTGACTGCCATAGTTCCCCTGCTTTTTCATATGGCAGGTTAGGATGTTATCTCATGTGTTGTCTCAGGGTTGATCACAGTTTTATGTAGAATTTAGATTATGGATTTTATAGGATGGTTTGGATAGGGATGATCCTGTTTGAGACAGGGGTTGCACTAGATGACCTCTGGAGGTTCCTTTTAGCCATATTGTCTTATGATTACTATGATTTGTGTGACTTGATAAATCATTTGCAGTCTATCCAACTCATAATTAAAAGCAAATAATAAAACATTATTTAAATAAATATGACTTGTTTTCCAGAAACCCACTTTGGTTGCTTGCAGTCTGAACTGAGGAAATCACAGAGAAACTGTCAAATTTCATCCATCCTTCACAGCACTATAATTTACTGCTTGTCCACACTGTCCACATTGTCCAACAATAGTACCAAGAAAAATACTGATCAGGTCAGAGGTGACTATGAGGGTCTTGGCAGGAGGATTAAGGAACTTGGAGTACAGGTTGTATTCTTATCAATCCTCCACATAGAAGGCAAAGACCCACACAGGAAGCATTATAAATAAAAGATATCAGATTCACCCAAAAAACCTTGTATGCATCATCATATAATAGAATTCCTGATTCCTGAGATGGGAAAAGAATGAGCAAAATTAGGGCTTCAGATTTCAAAAAGGTGATTTCACCCAAGTCAAGGAGGTATTAGTTATGGTGCCATGAAAAGATGAATGTGCTCAGGAGGGCTGGAAGATTCCAAAGGGCATAGTATTGTAAGCCCAAGAAGAAACATTTCAGATAAGGTAGAACCACAAGGAGAATTACCAGTGTGGCTTCACAAATATCCTCTGGGATAACTCAAACACAAAGGGAAAACATACAGGCAATTGATTAATGGGCGGGTCCCCAGAGAAGTTAACCAGGAAATAGCAAGAATCTGCAGGGACTAAATCAGGAAGGCAAAGAGAAAAAATGAGCTGCAGCTGGCAAGGGAAGTTAAGGCCAACAAGTATATGTTCTATAACTATATTTTCCAGAAAACAAAGACCAAGGAAGCTGTGGGCCCACTATAAACAAGCCAAGGGGAACTCTTAGCAGAAGATAAAGACAGGGCCATTCAACAGCTACTTTGCTTCAGTCCTCACAAAAAAAGTAAGCTGCAGCAAGACAGCTAATAAGGATTATTGGATAAGGAAGGAGACAAGTTGAGGGGTGAGCTAAAAAAGGGACAGTCAGAGAGCTTTTCATGGGTCTGAATGAATTCAGATCAGCAGGGCCTAGTGAACTTTCTCCTAAGGTACTGAAGGAACTGGCAGAGGAGAACTCAAGAGCCCTTGGCAATGATACTCATTTTGTTCTGGGAGAGGGCAAAGTACTGGAGAACTGGAAAAAGGCCAACATCATGCCCCTCTCTAAAAAAAGAATAAAGGAGAATCCCATAAACTACAGACTGGTTAACCTCACTTGAATACACAGGAAGTTACTGGAACAACCCTAGCAGGTTTATTTGCAAGCATCTGGAGGAGAAAAGGTTGATCACTGGGGATCCTGGTTTTCTCTGATTAAAAATAAAATCTCTAATTTTTGGATTTGAAAAAGTAAAAAAAATCCACATTTTTCTATGGTGTTTAATCAGAGAAAACCAGTATCCCTGCTGATCACAAGCAGCCAACATGTATTTACTAAGACCAAATCATGTCAAACAAACTTTATGTCCTCCTGTGGGTATGTGGGTATGGTAGATATACTATATCTGGACTCTAGCAATACTTTTGGCAAAGTCCCACATGACCTTCTTATAAACATATTGGAGAAATGCGGGCTGGACAAAACTATAAGGTGGATAGATAACTGGTTCATCTGCTGCACACAAAGTGTAATTATTAATGGGACCATGTCAAAAGGGTAGGAGGTTTTGATTAGAGCCCCACACAGGTCAGTCCTGGGCCCAGTGCTTTTCAACGTATTTATTTATTAATATTTTGGATGCTCGCATAGGAAGTTTCTTGAGTACATGAAACTGGGAAGGAATGTAAACACACTGGAGGACAGAAGTGCAATCCAGAAATATCATGATAGGTTTGAAATTCAGCTAGAGCTAACAGGGTGAAATTCAGGAAGAATAATAAAAAATACAAGTATAAAATGTGTGACATCTTCCTGGATGGCAGCACTATGGAGCAGGATCTGGAAGTTTTGTTAGATTGTTAGAAATGCACAGCTTGCATCTTGCACCTGATAAGAAAGAAATACTGCCCAAGGCTCCTTCCTCCCCCGGTCCCGCCTTAGCCTTTCTCAGCCTTTCTCATGCTGATTGCAGAAGTTGGAATTCAATTGACTGTGGCCTTGGGGTATGAACTCTTGGCGACCTGTTGTAGTTTCTGGGCATGCTTAATTAGCTGATGCATATTTACCTCTCTGCCCTGCATACTTAAGTAGCTAATTATACTATACATGCGATGTATGTAGTGATGTAACTACATGTATGCTTGTATGAAACGGAAGTAGCTGTAAGAGTTCCGGTGTCTGCACACGTGCTCAGGAGAGAGAAGATAAATTCCACTTGCAATACCAATGCTTGGTCAGAGTAATCTGAGTACCTGACTCTGCTCTGACCTTTGTTTGCAAACAAATACAACCTTTTATGCTGGCTGCTGAGTGTGTGTCTGTGATTTTTACGAGCCTCCAGAGAAACGAACCGCAGCTTATGCATCAAGATCATGGACTCAATATGAATCTACAGTGTGATGCAGATGCATAAAAGGCAAATGCGGTTTTGGAATGCATTCACAGAAGCTTCAGGTGCAAGACATGGGAGGTAATAGTACTTCTCTACTCAGATCAGGCCTTATCTAAAGTATTGTGTGCAGTTTTGGGCTCCACATTCTAGTCAGGGTCCAGAGAAAGGCAAGAAACATGGTAAAGGCCTTGGAAAGAAAAACATGTTAGGAAAGGCTAAAGGAGCTAGGTATTTTAGCTTGTGGAAAAGGTGCTCAACAAAGGACACGATAGTAGTCTTCAAATACTTGAAGGGCTGCCATAAAAAAGAGGGAAAATATGTGCTCTTTCTGGTTGCAGAGTAAGACACAGACCAATGGCTTGAAGTTGCAGCAAAGTAGCTTTAGATGCAATATTAGAAAAAATTCTTCACTCTTATAACAAGGAGGCAGTGGACATGTCTGCCTAGGGAAGCTGTGGTGGAATGGAAATGTTCAAGAGGAGGTTGGACAGCCACTGGTTTGAAATAATCTATTTGCAGCTATGCCTAAATTATGTTATCCATATTTCCCATGTTTCTGGGCTTTGCTGGTTGCCACATGGACTTGGGAGGGAAGTGCCTTCCCTCCCCCTTTTTTACCTACTACATGTATCAGAATTTTTTAAAGCCTTTCTCAGAGTTGTTGGGTATTGGCTGCAGCCCAGGCAGAGGATTTTATCCAGGGTGAGCCAATGCTCCTGCTGGGACCAAAGTCAGAGAGATCCCAGGTTATAGGATTTTGCCTCTCCACTCAGTGTCAGACTGATTGCCATATTTGGGGTAAGGATTGACTGTCACCCCATGGCCAGATCAGTATGGACTGTAAAGGTTTTTGTTTTCCACTGTAGCAGGGGACATGGCCCTTTTCCTGGGATATCTCAAGCATATATTAACAACCTTTACAGCAGCAGGACATTATCTACCATGGCTCCACTGCTTCACATTTGGTAGGTTAGGTTGTTATTTCTTGGTTGTATTAGGGCTGACTATAGAATTTTGCTAAGAGGCTAAAAAATGGATTTTTGGGATGGGTTGTATAGGGTTGATCCTGCCTAAGGCAGGGTGTTGGTTTAGATGGCCTATGCAATTCACTTCCAGCTCTGATTCTCTGTGATTCACAAATTACAGGCCAATTCTTCACCTGTTGTAGTATAGTTTTCTCAGTATCCATGCATAACAATGCTCCCAGGAAAGTGAGGCAGAATCCAACTGTTTAAGGTTCTCAGTGCCTTAAATCCTTTCTTTATTTCTGAACCAGGATGAAGTTAGTCTTCAGAATGTGTTTCCAACTGAATACTGAAAACAGGGAATGTAGGCACAACTTATGTCCATTAACTTCTTTATGATATATTCAGGATAAGCTATGATCTGGTCCTAAGTGATGTTCTACCTTATGATATACATCATCCTGCTCTTAATGAAATCAGTTTGGATATTTTGCATTATTTCTGTTCAGAAGTTAATAGATTTTGGAATGGATTTTTAAAGACATAACTTTAATGTATATCTTCTGTAATTTAATACTATATAAGCCTTTAACACTATCATTTAATTAATATTTGTGTCGTTACTTCCTAATTAGACTACCTAATTTCTTTTCTTCAATCCCTATTATTAATTTCTTTTTCTTGGGCAATTGCCCAGTTTTCCATTTGTGTTTAATATGCAAAGTATCTAACAAGTCTGTCTTCCTATATGCTTAATACCCTTTGTCTTTTCTTGCTCATATATCTATTTTTCTCTTTTTAGTAGAGTTACTGTGGCTATAATCACCCATTTTTGTTAGAACTCTATTTTCCCCTTTTTTATTATCACTCTAACCTTTATGGATTTATCTCCTAGCTTATAATTTCTATAGTATTTGCAGGGTTTTATTTCTTTTATCTTCTACTTATTTTCCCCATATTTCATTTATTCAAAGTTTTTTCCCAGGTTTTATTCTTTGGGGGCGGGGGACTTCTTGCTTATAAGATGATCGCATTTAATATAGAAGTCAGTGAAACACTGGACTTATAAACACTGATACCAATGTAGCAGTTTATAAATCTCCTTTCAGCTAATCCAAAATTTCAATCTGTCTTTACATCTGTGCAGATTTAGACCAACTGAAGACCTAGCTTATTATTGATATATTTTTCTTTGGAAAATCCATTATTAATGTTTCCAGGGAAGGTCACGTTTACTAGTCTACAAAGATAAAGTCTTTCTCCTTTCCCTTCCTTTTGTCTTTGTGACTTCTACTCTTGCCTACCAAGGGTTCCACTTCAACAGGAGTGATGGAGAGTAATCTACTCTATTGCCTAGTAGTTAAGATGTTGTCCCAGGAAATGAGAGATATGGTTTATAATCCCCCAGGGGGCATAGGACTGTAATTCTGGTTTCATATTTCTTTCACAAGTATTCTCTAGTGTTCTGCCAAGCTGTTAGGGAAAAGTTTGTGGTGAAACAGCAACCGGTACATATGCTTGGACTATTAAAAGTAAGTCATACTTGACAAAGCTGATTTTCTTCCATGATAAGGAAATGACACAGTAGATACAGGGAGAAGAGTGTATTTAACATACGTTGACTTTAGAAAGACTTCTAACCACTTATGCAGCTCAGGGGCCACCATTTGTGAACCTAACTTAAAACTTGCCCTAATAGTATAATATGCATAATACATATATATGTGTATATATGTATATGTATGTGTGTGTATATACATACATATACATACATACACACACACACACACGTGTGTGTGTTTATGTATGTATACACACACACATACATACACATATATATACAAATATACTACTTTTAATATATACTATTTTTCATAATATATACACATACATATATACATACACTTACCACAAGCAGAAGTTTGAGAGGGTGCAGAGAAGTGCCACTTGCATGATCAGAGGTCAGGAAAACAGACCTCACGGGACTCTTCATTCTGGAAAAGCGCAGGCTCAGGGGTGATCTGGTGGCCACCTGTAAATTTATCAGGGGTGTTCGCCAGGATCTGGGGGAATGTCTGTTCACCAGAGCGCCCCAAGTGATGGCAAAGTAGAACGGTCACAAACTCCTCCATGACTGTTTCAGGCTGGACATAAGGAAGACCTTCTTTACTGTCTGAGCCCCCAAGATTTGGAATAGACTGCTGCTGGCGGTGGTTCAAGCATCCACACTGTATGCTTTCAAGAGACATTTGGATGTTTATCTTGCTGGGATCCTATGACCCCAGCTGACTTCCTGCCCCTGGGGCAGGGGGCTAGACTTGATGATCTTCCAAGGTCCCTTCCAGCCCTAATGTCTATGAATCTATGAATGTGTGTGTGTGTATACACACACACACACACATACATGTATATGTATATATACATGGAATTATGTATTATGCATATTATACTAGTAGGGCAGATTTTAGGTTAGGTTCACAAATGGTGGCCATTTAGTTGCATAAGTGGTTAGAAATATTTCTAAAGTCAACATATGTTAAATGACCTGCTCTCCTTGTATCCACCATTTCATTTCCTTGTCATGGAAGAAAATCAGGTGTATATATATATATATATATATATATATAGGTGTATGTGTGTGTGTGTATGGGTGTGTGTATATGTGTGTGTGCACACACACACACACACACACACACACACACCTGATTTTCTTCCATGACAAGGAAATGAAATGGTGTTTCACTTTAATTATGAAAGATGTGGATATGAGGTTACCCCTTTTAACTTGGGGATTCTTTTAAATCCAAAAAAAACCACAATCCCTGATGATGAGGATTTCTGCAAGATTAGACACAGAATTCAGGTATAGTTGCAATTCTTCTAATGACTACCCCTTTCATACACCAAATTCAAGATACAGTTCCTAGTGATCCTTCACGTCCTCTTAGCAAATATGGTATCACTATCATGCAAATCAGATAAGTCAAGAGACAGGCATGTAGCCCAAACTTTTAATTCTTACTCCTGAAAACACAAGAATAAAAAATTGTCTCAATGCTGATTTAGCTACTTTCAACAACACCTACACTCAGGAGGGCAAATGAGTGTAGCATACAGACTGGCAGCAGGTTTTCTTGAATTTGCTAAAGACAAAATCCACCTCCCCTCCCCATCTGCACCCACTATTTATAGACAAGTATGTACCCGGCAGTTTTTTCCTAATAACTTTTCTAACTTCTCTTCTTCCTTCTACCATGCCACAGTTTTTTCCCTGTTTTAAGACTAGCTTTTTCTTGATTTTTTTGTAGATCTTCACACAAATTTTGTGTCAGTTTTGTGTACAGATCATGAAAAAACCTTGAAATATGATAAGCAGAATGGTTCTGTCTAAACTTTTGGCCCCATCTATAATATCTATTTTACTCTTCCAACCTTATTATATTGTTAATCAAGTGATTTGTAGTCATTTGCTTCACAATATTTCCACAGAACCCTAGAACAAAACTGGGGTTAAAAATATAAAAAAGTACACAACCTTTTGAAATCACTTGCTGAAGTCAGAGTAGCTTCACAAGGGCATTGGAAAGCCTCATTTAAACAAGCATGAGCACATTCCATCATTTTGTAAATCATGAAAGGGAGATAAGCAGCATGTAATCTTCAGGGGGCGTATGATAATTATGAACTTCATTTCAGGATTTCAGTATAAATGCTACCATGTTTGGTAATATTCATTGATCCTTTGATGCATAATTTGCATTTTCAGGTTGTCAAATGATTTCACCCTTGGTATTGCACTATATAGCTGGCCATGTCTAAACCCAGGCTGTGGTGTTTGCACACCCACTTTAACAAGTGTTTGACCTTGGCTTTTGCAAAAGCTATTGTGATAGGAAAGTACCCTTTGTATATCCTAAAATGTCTGAGAGCTATGTCTGATGGGCATAATGTTGTAGTGGGCCAAATTTTGGGCCTCAGACCCTCTAATCTACAAATACATTTATATTTGGTGGACAAATAGTGGTAGATTAATATCAGGCTAACCAACTGTGATGGCATCCCTCACCATAGCTGTTTGGATCCCTCCCTGACCTGAGTTTCATTAGAGCTGAGATACATACAAGGAAACAGAATTAAAGGTTCAAAATATAAAAAGTGAATTTATTGAAATAACAACAAATCATAAAACAAAAGGAAAAAGGTGCTGACAATTAGATGGGTATAATAACAAGGGAACACAACAAAGATGTAATATATGGTATTATATGGTACCAAAATATCCCAACAGCAATGTAGAGATCAAACAGCTAGCAAAACAGTGAACAACAATTGAAATGTGAACAGCAGTCAACAGGTCAGAGCACAATTCAAGTAAAAAAATGGAGAAGACAATCCATAGGTCAATCCAATCAAGTGAAAAGGTAAGAAAGTCAAAGGAAACTTGGTACAAGTGCAGCTGATTCTCCCCCACCATCAAAGAGCTGGAAACTCTACACTTACCACTGTCTAATACAGCCAGGCAAAAAGCAACAAACTCATAAGACATACCACCAACTTCACAGACTCACAAAGCTCAAACGGACACACGCTTACTATAACAACACTTGAACCACTCACGAGCACCAAAATGTGGGTTTATACAGACTCTAATCACAGCACTTTAACTAACCAATTTTCTGGTGTAAAGGGCCTGTTGATCGATGTACTAATCACTTACAATCTCAAACAATACATACACTTATCACTCAATTCTAGTTGCTCACTTCAGAACCAGTGAGATAGGCACCTCAGAACCACTTATGCTTTTCTCATCACTCACTTTGACAATACAGCTCATTCCCAAGTTAGCTAAGTGGGGCATTGGGTCAAAAATTTTACAGGATTCAAGAGGCTTTTGTCTGTACTTGTGCTGCTTAACATAGTGCAACACTTTTAACCTTATATACACCACTACAAAACTCACTGGTAGCAATGTAATTCTCAGCAAAATAACATGTTTTCCGGTACGCTTTCCTGTTTTCTTTCCTAAATCTATAGTGCTTTTAATGTATTTTTGTGTGCACATTTTTGCTCTGTAAGCTTTAAAATGTTATACAGTACATGACAAAATAGAAAGCAAAAATACCTTAAAATGTTCTTAGAACACCTACTATGTAGAGTATTAGTGTATCATGATAATTATTTTCTGATTGGTTTTATTTAAATTTCTTTATTTCACTGAGACTTTGGGATCTAGGTGCTTTATTTTTCTTTTTGGTATATTTTATTTTTTTGTCTGCAGACTTGGAAGATGTTAATTTTAGCTTGGATTTTGGTCCTGATGAAAATTACAATTCTGGAAGGAGGCCTTATCTTTTCCTCTCGCCATCTGGGAATATTACTTGTCACATCCTATTTCCTTTAGTTTGCTGACTATGGTAGTTATAACACCTGAAAATTCTGAAGCAGGCTTTGTACTTTCTGCTTTAGCCACATTTCTGCAGCTTAGCATAAGCCCCTTCAGCCAACACCCTTTAACTCCCACTTTTATTTCTTCTTTACACATATGTTATATACAATTCAGTTTTTATCAGTGGGGTCTGATAGTCCCTGACTATGTCTGGATCCTTCACTCCTAACCTCAGGCCAGTTTTAACCTCCTAGGTCATTTTGAATTCACCTGTTATGAATTCCCTTAATATGCTATGCATCTGACATTTGGCCATAATGCATCATAATGTGTCATCTCTTTAATACTATCCTTCAATGACTAAGGTATATCTGTGCCTTATTGTGACCTATTCCACTTCTGGGAGAAGCCAAATTCCATACAAGATTGTCAAAAATCTCTGGACATTATCAGCAACCATTTACTAAAGGTTTCAGTCAAACATTTCAGTCAACTCCACATACCTCATTCAAGACTTCTATGTAAGGGGATGTGGGAGCAGCAGAAATTCATGCAGAGACCCAACCTGAAAGATTTTATCCAAGGACAGCAAGAGACACAGGGATGTAGAGTAGTAGTGAAGCAGACCTAGGGAGGATAAGCTGACTAAATAAGAAGTTGTCAGAGTGAGGTTTAGAGGGCAACTTGAAAGAGCATCAGAACCCTTTAGGATGAGTGTAGTAGTCAACAAAGACAAGGAAATAGCAACCCAAGCTATGGTTGGAAAGGATTCCCTCATTTGGCTGTGGGTGGCTTGGCATAGATCTATCTGGATAGAATTTCTAGGGAGTGTGAAAAAGGGATGGCCAAAAAGTTGGCTCAATTATCCTGTGTAACACAAATTTAAGAAGGGCTCTGATTTGACTAGGTCAAGCAACTAAAGTTTAGGGGCAGTCCTAGCTTGAGACCCTAAGTTATCCATAAGCAGTAATCTGCCTTTCTGAGGCATCAACAAGCAAGCCTGGCTTCATCTAGTGTTCCCTACCATATCTATGACACTGTTTCAGACAAGTGGAAGCCAGATACCATGCCAACTTCGTCCTTTCCATCACCAGTATCTTCTGCATGCCACTTGTCATTGTGTTTCTTTTTGTTTTCAGAGTTGCCACCCAGATGGCATATAGCAGTCAGTCCACAGGCTGCTGGGTCCTCAGAAAGCTGAATAGATCTCCTTCCACAATGACCCCATTACCAACAAAAGATTCACAGCTGGAATTGAATCAGTCCCCAGTTTTGCCAGAGTTATGGATAAGGTGGACAGAACCTAAAGGAATGTTAAGAAATAGGCTATGATTCAACTTAATTAGCTCCTGAAGAGAATGCTCTGCCATTATGTGCTCGTCTTTTTATTTTTCTTTTACTGACTCATTGTCTCTTCCTTTTACTGCATTTACAGACTCTTGCAAGCTCCCCTTCTCAGTCAGTAAGATCTTGTCAAATCCCTCCCCAAAGTTCTTTTTTCATGTAATCACTCATAAATTGGTTCAAGGCCTTGCTTAAGAGTAGCAGAAATCCAGCTGATGGCTTAGGTTCTCCCCTCCTTCTCCCCCTGATCCAATGTGCCAGGCATGGTGAGGTACATGTTGGTTGATATCTGCTATTTGTCCTATATTTTGTAGTAAGTTTTCAGACTGCCAACAATGTGGAGTGTACAGACCACTTCAGAGATGTTCTTAAAGAAAGACATTTGTCAAATAGGTATCACTGCAGAACTACCCAGACCCGGGGTTGATGCGGATCACAACTAGCTGTCCTAACAGTAAGGTGATGAGAGTGGAATACAAACCTGATATACACTGAGAAGATAGGCACACTACAGCTGTCTGATACTCTGAACTGTTGGTGGGGCTTACCTGGTGACTATTCTGGTCTACTAGTCGGGTAGGCAGGATCGGTGTGTAGGCCCTCAGTATGGTATATGAGAGTGAGTGCAGAGTGAGGGTCCTTGGGGACCAATATCCTTCTCATACTGGCTGCAGAAACAGCCAGGCTTGTGTTGTGGTGGCTGGAGGAGGAGCCAGGCTTGTGTGGATTTGTGTGAGTGGTGCTGTATTCAGTGAGTGTTAGCTGCTGGGAAGAGCAGGCTATTGCTCTTTAGCATTCTCTAGCATTTACATTGTTATTGTTGTGTACAGCATAGTATTGGAACTTATTGTTGTGGTGCTTTTGTTGTTATTTGAATAATATAGTTGTTGTTACCCGAATTGAGTGTGTGTCCGTCATTTTATTTCTAATCGAGTGTGCCTACACATCTACATTTAATATGCATTAGCCTGGTTGAAGGTGACTTAAGGACATGTGTCTACACATGCACGCCTTTAATGCACCTTAAAATGGCAAGTTTAGGCTAGTTGTGACTAAATTTAATGCCTGCAAAAGTGGGTATCAAATTTAGGCACAATTAGTTAAAGTACATTAATCCATATGTAGACACATTAAAGTGCATTAACAGAGTGACTATAGTGCTGGTTCTGCCTGTCCACTAGGGGGCTTGCCAGAGCCGAGCCCCAGGACTCCTGGCTGGCTGCCTCTCTTCCTGCAGAGCTGGGCTGCTCTCTCTGGCTACAGGCTATAAAACCTATAAAACCTATAAAACCTGCAGACATTTTGTGCCATGGGGCATACTACACAGAAGCCTGGACAGGAGTGCTGGACTGGGCAGAAGTCCAGCAGCCCCATGTTCCTCCCTGGATAGGACCCAGGCAGCCTCTCCCATTTGGTTATATATATAATATATAAATACCATTATATATAAGTGGTATTTCATTTTAATCACGAAAAATGTGGATTTTAAATAAATTTTTTAATTCAAAAATTGTTTTTTATTGTTTTATCAGAGAAAACCAGGATTCCTGATGTTTCTGATTCCTGCTCCTCCTGATTCTGATAAAAAAAAATTCCCAATTTTCAGATTAAAGTTTCATAGATTCATAGATGCTAGGATTGGAAAAGACCTCAACAGATCATCAAGTCCAACCCCCTGCCAAGGCAGGACAGAGTTCTGGGGTCAGATGACCCCAGCCAGATGTCTATTCAGCCTTCTCTTGAAGACCCTTAAGGTAAGGGAAAGCACCACCTTCCTTGGACGCCCATTCCAAATTTTGGCCACCCTTACTATGAAGAAGTTTTTCCTGATATCTAGCCTAAATCTGCTCTCTGTCAGTTTTTGACTGTTGTCCCTTGTTACCCCAAGAGGTGCCCTGGTGAACAGAGCATCTCTGATCCCTTGCTGAGTTCCCCTAACAAATCTGTAGGCAGCCACAAGATCACTTCTCAGCCTTCTCTTGTGGAGGCTGAAGAGGTCCAAGTCCCTCAGTCTCTCCTCATAGGGCTTGTCCTGTAAGCTCCTAACTATGCAAGTGGCCCTCCTCTGGACCCTCTCAAGTCTATCAACATCCTTCTTGAAGTACAGCGCACAAAACTGGATGCAGTACTCCAACTGTGGTCTGACCAATGCCACATAGAGGGGAATTATCACCTCCTTGGTTCTGTTTGTCATGTATTTGCTGATTCATCATAAAGTGCAGTTAGCTTTGCTGATGATTTCGTCACACTAACGACTCATGTTCATCTTGGAGTCTACTATGACTCTGAGATCCCTTTACACTCCTGTGATGCTCAGAGGGTCACTTCCTAGCCAGTAGATGCTGGATATTTTTGCACCCTAGGTGCACCACTCTTTACCTGTCCTTGTTGTACTGCATCCTATTGTTTACTGCCCACTTTTCTAATCTGTCCAGGTCTGCCTGCATTTGTTGCCCACACTCTGAAGTGTACACTTCACCCCACAATTTAGTATTGTCTGCAAACTTGGACAGAGTACACTTCACACCCACATCCAAGTCACTGATGACTTGAGAAAATAACCCAAAATCTACATTTTTTTTCCATGATCAAAATGAAACACCACTAATATATAGATATATTGGGCGGGGGGCATTAATCAGTTCTGTTTTGCTTTTATTAGTTCATGCTTTCTGTATCTCACTGAAAAATGTTTTCTTTGTCTGTGCTCTTAGGCTCCCTGTTCTCACCGTTTCTAACCATGGCTCCAAAAATATTGCCTCTATCCTCCTTTACCTTGCCTTGACATGCCAGCCTGTCATAGTATTTGCAGCTGGGAAATGCTGATGCTGTTGGTCCAATGTATTCTGCCACTTTATGAACACCAATTTCTGTGGTATATCTCCAATAAAGGCTCTGTATATTTGCTGAAGCAGGCAGGAAGCCAAAGGGAAGTGATATAATGTGTTAGCTATCCCTGAACCTGTAATTCATGGCAGGGAGTAGAGTCAGGGAAAATGGCTTTGAAGACCTGGGTCTAAGGATTGCTTTATATACCTGCAATAGGCTGTTCGTTATTACAAAGATATTCTGACAGTAGCATATTCTTCCCCCCTTCCCCCCCCCCGAAGGACATCATGAAAGTATTACATTAGCTCTGGAGTAAAGGGCTAGAAGGAAAGCAAAAAAAATAACTCTGTAGACAAGATAGGGAGGCAATCCCTTGAAGGACAGACTGTTCAGTTTATTATTTCTATCTTTTAAGCAATGGCTGTTATAAAAATTCAAAGGGCCTAGTAACAAGACACAATTCTCCCTTATCATGGGAATAACATAACACTAGGCCATAGAATCAAACTCCTTCATATTTGCTCTCTTTTTGTTCCCATGAGTTCTGATTCTCAGCTGCTCAGTAGGACAGCTTCAATAGTCTGAAATGTATTTTTTTTCTTGGATGTTTTGCTTATGTTATTTAAAAACCACAACACTCTAGGAAGTATTTTAGGACATATTTTTAATATGATGCATAATGATTTGGTGACATTAATCTCATTATTGTTAATAGCTTTCTAATAGCTATTCTCAAAAGAATGAAGTGTTCAACACCCCATGAACCATTTGAGTTCTTTTATTATGTGTTTATGAAATCTATGAATTCCCATCTTTTCCTCTGCATTGCATTTGCCTGCCAGAATATAATTTCACCTACTGAAAATTACATGCAGTGTAAAATTGTAAGGAATAACTCCTGTTGCAAATTTGACTTTTCACTTGCAAAGCTCTTCTGATTCATGCCATTTTAAAATGAAAAGAGGACCTGTAGCATATTTCTCATGTTTCAAATTGTTTTTTCTTCACTGCTGTTTACAAACTCTGACTTGTACAAACCAAAGCTATTTCTTTCCCACTTTTCTTTTCATCCTAGTTCAATGCTGCAGGATTATTTTTAAAGGAAAATAGACTTTGAAACAGAGTGTATGAATACAGTTGTCTTTGAATCATGGTTCATAAAAACAATATAAACATTCCAAAGTGAAAATGTGTGATGTGTATAATAGTAGGAAAATATACAATTACTTGTAATTGTTACTACTCTTACCATGGATATTTGTTCCTTGTCATTTCACGATTATATAAGAAAAACAGTTTTCAGTGTTTTCTTTTTAAGAAGTGGGCATGATGCATAAGTGATGTTCCCATGAAGCCCAAATTGATATCAATGAATGTTGTAGATGTTCAGTCATAGAGATGTTTAAAAATATATGACATCTGGGAGTGAACATTCAATGAAAAACACTATTTGCTTATTTATTACTAGCACTTTTGGCCCTTGTGAAACTCTGACCATTAATCCCTAAGAGATGTATCATCCCTTTCACATTAGTACCAGAAGCACCTGAAATAAACATAGTTTGTTATACGAATTTTGAAGTGGGGTTGTTATTTAAGTAGCACAATCCTTTTCACCCTTAGAATCTTGGAGTTCCCTCTAAGATAAGGTGGTTGGTGGTAGGGATTTGAAGCCAGAGTCAGATAAAACTCTGCTGTATTGTCTTTCCCAGTCTGGATAGACTCCCAATCAGATTACCAGCAGAAAAATAATATTGTTCAATTACCTTCCTATAGGTCTTCATAATTGTAGTGTGTGATCTATAATGGAATTCACCAGATGGCAGCAAACTTCCTGTATATAATCTGGTTACAGAAGAGCAATGGGGGCAAGAAAATAGGACAAAGGCGGAATCATTCATGAAGAATTCATGTCAGTGGGCACATCTACATGAGACACTTTACTGCACAATAGATCAAATTACTGTGCAGTAAGTGTCACTGTCTACATGTGCAGATGCTTACTGCACAGTAATGTGATCTATTCCTGTGTTAATTTTCTACCTGCAAATGCAGATCACAAATTAACTGTGGAATAGTTAACATGCAGTAGTGCATATGTAAATACCTACCTGAAACAAATTCACTCTGTAAAGTTCTGCACTGTCTCCCACTTGCCTATGTGCTTTGTGGCAGGGGGCGGGAGGTTAGGAGGACTCCATATGCCTTGAGGGGGGCATGTGGCAAGGGGGCTACACCCACCTACAATCCCAACACCCACCCACAAACCCCACACCCCACAACCCCAAACTCCCCACACTCCTTCACAGCCCCTGCAAAAACCCCATACCCTTTCAGAAGCCCCACATATAAACACTCCATAAATTAAACATGCATCCCACCCCCACACACAATATACAGGAGTAAGACTTGATTTGAGCTATTATGCAATCACCTCTATATACACTATGCAAACACAAGTAAATCAGAACATTTTCTTTTAAATAAAAAATATGTTATAGTGGATGTTTGATTTTTAGTATTGGATTTGGTGGGGGGGCGGGTTCAGTTCCAAGATGGTAAACCCCCTCTCCCAAAAGGAGTATATTCAGGGGCAAGGTGGGGAGACTTCTGATGGCAAGGGTCAGGGGTTAGGGTTGGGTCTTCTGGTTCCAGGGTGGTGATCGGGAGCAGGACACCTCTCAAGAGGTGGGGCTACCTTTGTGGCCTTTGACAGCTTACCAAAAGTCACAAAGTAGCCCTCCAGCTGAAATAATTGCCCACTCCTGGAATGCTTTAGTGAAAATTCACAGAATACATATGTTCCAAGCCACACCCATTAGTCACATTTTGTTTTTTTTATTTAACCCCACACCCCTGTACCCTAGCCAACTATGCACCCCACCTTGAATTACCTGCTAAAGTTTATGAGACATCCCATTGCTCTCTATGGATGCCTAAATGTCCTTATTACAGGAATAAGATTTCCCTATAAGAATCACTCCTACACTTTCCTTAGGTAACTTAGAGTTGGTTGCAAGCTGTGTCCACTTAGTCATCAACTAGGTGAAATATGTCCTTTGTTTCTAGTTCCCAGCTTCCTGTCAACCACCACAAAAGAAACAATCCCTGTCCAATCAGTTCTGTTCTGTGATTGGCAGGGATCCTGGTATTCTCTGATTATTAAAAAAATCCCCAATTTTCAGATTTAAAAAAGTAATTCAAAATCCACATTTTTCCATGAGTAAACTGAAACACCACTAATATATATATGTAAAGCAGTGTTTGATTTTAATTGTGGAAAAATGTAGATTGTGGGTTACTTTTTTAAATCCAAAAATTGGGGATTTTTTAAAAATCAGAGCATACCAGGATTCCTGCTGATCAGAAGGGGTAGCCAACGTGGTAACATGCAATGTCTAGGTGAGAAAGTTCTCAGAAGTCTATGAAAAGGGTCTGTGAAATTTGGTCAGAAAAACAATGAATGCTAACGACAGTGATAGATCTAGATCTAGATATACACACCATGTTTTTAAAGCTATAGTGTAAACTTTGACTCTGAAATTGTGGTATTTTAAGAACAAATGAAAATTTCCCTGACTACCACGGAAGACAGATAGCTTCCTTCCGTACATTTACTCAGTAACTAAGATCACAAAGGACTAATTCAAAAGTCGATGGCATTATAATAATTGGATTTAACTTTTATAAGAAAAATGTTACACAATAGCTTTTTAATCTTTGTGTCAATGCTGAAATGGAGTATTTCATATATAATAGGAATGCAGCCAAGGAAAAATCATATTTCTTAGATCCTCAGCTTCCTGAAGAATTAAAGAAAAAAATGTGGTATTATATGCGGTTATGAAATAAATCTAATCATTTGAAGACACATAAAAATATTTTAAATGTTGATTTTTATAAGAAAACTTTGAACAGATAATGATTATGGTAGCTATTAATAAACTATACAACAGTATGAAAAATGAAGGATCTATGTTCCATATTACGTTGAATTTCAGCATGTGCTAATTTTCCTAGTTTCCTAGTTCCACCTGGTGTGCCCCAGGTTTGTAAACCCATGTCAATTGCTGCCTGTCCTGATTAATGTCCTTAAGAAATTCACAACCCCTCCCCCCCACAAAAATGCCCCCAAACCCACAACAACCGGCTTCCAAAAAAGTGATCAGAAGTTGAACACAAGACTATAAAACTTGCCATTTACTGGGTAATACAATCAGTCCATCTTGCCAAATATCCTGTCACACAGTGACAGAAAGTGGATGCTGAAAAGGAGAATGAACTGGGTATGATTGGGTTTTTCCCACTGTTCCTCTGTCACTTGCAGCTTCCAGTATTTAAGGTATAGGAAGGTTTAATTCAGAGTCTATATCCTACCTCCCATGCTCAGTAAGTATTGATGTCTCTTTCCTTCAGGAAATTGTCCAGTCCCTTTTTGAATCTGGCTAAACTGTCAGCTTCCACAGCATCTGGGGGCAATGAGTTCCACATTTCAATTACATACTGCAGGACAGAGAACTTCCTTTTGTTAGTTTTACATTTTGTAAACCTTAGTCTTGTATTGTGAGAAAGTGTAAATAATAAATCCCTATTTACTTTCTCTTCACCATTTGTAAACCTTATTCATATTTCACCTTAAGCATCTCTTTTCTAAACTGAACAGGCTTACCCTCTTTAGTCTTTCCTTACGTGGAAGCCTCTCCATACTAATCATCCCTGTTGCCTGTTTCTGTACTTTTTCTAGTTCTCCTAAATCCTTTTGGAGGTGTGGGGACCATAACTGGGTACAGTATTCAAGATGAAGATGTGTCATGGATACATAAAAGGGCATGATAATACTTTCCGTTTTGCTTACAGTCCCCTTCTTAATAATCCCTAACATTTTGTTTGCCTTTTTTGAGGGCCATTGAGCAGTGGGCTGATTTTTTTTTTTGAGTTAACTATCCACAATGACTCTCAAATCTCTTCCCTGTGTAGTGACAGCTAGTGTACAGCCCATCATATGTTAGATATAGGTTTGGGTTATTTTTGCCTAGCTTCATCATTTTACACATTGAATTACATCTATCATTTTGTTGCCCATTTGCTTAATCATCCCAGATCCTCCTGTAGTTCCTCACAGTTCCCCTTGGTCTTTATCACTTTGAATAATTTTGTGTTATCTACAAATTTAGCTACCATGTTAGTCACTCCATTTTCCAAATAAAGGCCTTTGATGGGGGACCTTGTCAAAGGCTTTTTTGAAGTCCAGATATACTATGTCAAAGGATAACCCCAATCCACCTGCTTATTGACACCCTAAAGGAACTCTAGTACGCTGGTGAACCATGGTTTTTCTTTGACAAAGCCATATTGATTCGTGCTCAACAAGTGACGTACAGCTATGTATTGAACATTTCTTTGTTCTTCTTTATCATTGTCTCTACCAGTTTTCCAGGAAGAAAAGTTAGGCTCACTGGTCAGTAGTTCCTTGCATCCCCTCTAAAGCCTGTTTTTTAAATATTGGAGTCATACACATAACCTTCCAGGTCTCTGGTATCAGGCCTGATTTTTAATAATAGCTTACATATTAAGTTAAGAGCTCAGCGATTTCTGATCAGAGCTCCTTCAGGACCACAGGATGGATGTCATCAGATCCTGCTGATTTGTTAATCTTTCGCTACTGTCATTTTCCTCTATGGCCACATCTACTGAAACATCAGATCAACTCCATTGACCTCCTTAAAGAGGATTGTATGTGATGAGAGAATTTCCCCACCATCTTGTACAGTGAGGACATGCAAAGAATGCATTAATATCTTGGCAATGGCCCTGTCATCCTTTAGCATCGCTTTTACATCCTGATCATACCAACTGATTCCATGACAGGTCTTTAATTTTTAATGTACTTAAGAACATTTTTGTTGTTACCTTTTGTGTCTCTAACAATTTTTTCCTCAAATTCTTTCTTAGCTTGTCCTATTGAGGTTTTATATTTGATTTGCCAGAGTTTAAGCTTTTTTGTATTTTCTTAATTAGGATTTGACTTCACATTTTGAAAGAAGCCTTTTTTCTGCTTATTGCCTCCTCTGCAATTCTGCCATCAAATCAGGCTGGTGTCTTTGGGTGTAATCAGTGTCATTGGGTATTATCCACAAGCACAGCCCTAACACATTTTGACCTAAAAAGTATGTTACACCAAGAGTTAGTACCTCTGACAAAGTAGTTGGCACAACACCATCCAGTGTCTCCTAACCTAAGCAAAGTTTTCATACTTTCCAACCTTTCTTGTATACAGTGATCCAAACAGATTACGTATTATGTTCCATCTTGAATGTCTTAAGCTGTCTGTGCCGTGGCTCATTTTACACCTTGACCTGAGCATTCCTGTTCTAGTCTTATCATGCAGACATTGAACTATCCCACACCTTGTAAAGCCATTTCCCCCTCCCATCTTCTGGCAGGAGTGCCCATCTGGCCCACATACCAAGTTTTGCTGACATAAAGAGTTTGTGCATTGGTCAAGTTTGCTGGTCAGGCCTACAGTGGCCAATGCTTTAGCAAAGCCTTTCTTTGAGCAGTGTATATTTATCAATGTTCCAATAAGGCCTACAGCCAACTTTCTTTTGCTCCACTTTACATTTTTTCTGATTTGTGATATACATTTATGCTGTGCCTCCAATAAGGTGTTCTTGAGCTGGTTCATTTATCACCCCAAATATTTCCAAGAAAAATTGGTAGCTGGCCACCTATTAACCTATTAAATAAGATTACACTATGGGTATTAATAATAATATCAGAGTGAATCAGGAAATTCTGTGGAATACAGGATTAGTCATTACGAATTAGAATAAAGATTACAAAACAGCATCTGACACTTCACAGTAATGCAACTCTATACCCCGCAACAAACCACATGAGTAAGGAGATGTGTGAAGAGAAAATTTATTTTCTAAAAAAGCTATGATAATGGTGATTTTAAATTATCCTTGTATGTTTCGAGGGAGTAGGAGGGGTGCTAGAACACAGCTGCACTAGGTCCAAAACATTGTTCTCTTTGAGCGCATCTACACGTCACCCTAAGGTGACATAGCAATGCACTACATCACAGTACAGCATGCTACCGTGATATAGTGATCATGTGGGTCTACATGTGTTCAGCAGCAACACTGCTGTAGTAGCACGTGTTCCTGGTATAGCGCACCCCTATAGTGACATAGCAGAAAAATATAATCATGTGCCATGATCACAATGCAGTAACTGCCCATACTGCACCATGCTTTGTACAGCATACAATATCACCATACAGTGACATGTAAACATACCCGTTTTTACTATGTCCATGGCTGCTTGAGTTTTTTAGCATCCTAGTCACAGTGAACAGGTTTGTTTTTTTTCCCCTTCCCTCTGAAGAAATGGGAATGATGTAGGAATCAGAAGTGATGATGTAGCTGTTTTGTGAGTAAGCAGTTAGTCTCAGTTATTTTGATGTACTCACTGGGATGCTTGTTTTGATCTTGGGTTAATAAGAGTTCTATAGATTTATAAGAATGGAGGGTAGACAGCTATGGACTGTTGCTCTATTCTTTTAATTTTAGTACAAATTTAAATTAAAAAGGGAAAACAAAACTGACAACTCTAATTTTCTAGTTAATGAAGTCTAGATGACACTACCAGTCATTTAGGAATGCTTCATTTATCTATCTATCTGTCTATCTTCATGTATATATATTTCCTTTTATTTTGATGTGCACAAGTACAAATGGTTTTTTGGTCAAAAACTTTTTACTCTTTTGGAAATACTAGTTAAATTGATCATTTTTCTATACACACTTTATTTTCTTCAACCTCTCTTCAGTTTGAAATACGGGCTTTAAATTCCTGTAAATATTATCTATCATAAAGGTAAATCTAGTAAACCAAAACACTTAAAAATACTATAGTGGAAAGCTAAATATCAACTGTTTTTAAGTCTAAAATGAAATGTCAAGCAAAGAAATACAAGAGTTATGTGAAGGAGAATGTATACAAAGTCTCCTTGTACTAGCAGAGAAGAGTTATAAAGTTGGCAGAAAATCAAATTCTCTTCAACTTAGTCTGCAGTGTGCAGTGGTAATTTGTCAGGGGAATTTCAGAGGGATCTCCTGCTGGAGATAAACTACATTGCTGAAAACCTAGTGTGCCAGGAACGTGACTAACAGAGAAAATCAGGGAATAAAGAAAAGGAAAGATGGGAGGGAAGAGCAAAGAAGTAATGAAAACTTCAAAAGAAAAAGAATTATTTTAGAACAGATGCTTAATGAATTTTTATCCTGGAACTTTAAAAAAATAATTTACATAAATATATGGAGATGAATAAATGCCTATAAAGTGTTACATTTGAGGCTTACCATTTATGAAAAATATGTTTAAAAGTAGCAATTTAAAAATATGTTTTATTAAAAGTTCCTCTAATCATATCATTTCTGCCTGCAAAATTCACATCATTCTCAAGAGAAATTATTAAATTTTGCTAATAGCTGACTCCAAGTGAAGGAAGGAAAATCTCATGTGGAAAATTGCTTTTAAAGTTATGCCCTCATTTTTCTGCATCCAGAATAATGGTAAGCAGTAGGTCATTATTTAGAATCTCTACAGTGAATACATCATAATGAAACACTACTGAATAGAATCATCTTGCAGTATTCTTATTCATATTGAATAGATTACCACTCAAGTGACCTCACTGAAACTCATGAGATCACATATTAACATAAGCAGGGGTATCCAACGTCAGGTTTTTGAGAAAAGTTCAGCAAGAATTTGAATTGCTCTAAGGGATTCAGGGAATTCTTACATGTCTTATAGTTCATATATTCATGTCTTAACCTTCATAGTAAGTCAAGCTAAGAATTTTAAAACAGTTGTTAATAATTTGTTTGAAACCAAAAGCTTTTTTTCAAGTCAAACTACTATCATTGTTAAAAATCTTTTAAAATGTCAAGGGTTTACTATGCTATAGTGAAGTTTATAATAATAAACCTCTTGGAATGGAGGAATTATCTGCATTATTCTAATATTACAAGTGGGAGCTCCACTGCAGCTCTGCAAAGGTGTTAGAGGTTGGGGCCTTCATAATATCAGTTATGAGAGTCTATCCTTTTTGCTGTCAGAAGCCCCAGTTAAGAGAGCACACACTGGTTCAGACAGGGGAGATCTATTCCCACAAGAGTGATAAAGAAAGTGAAAGGATCTCAAAGTTACAAGATCATAAATTGACTCCATTGAACTCAGATGAGGAAAAAGAATAGGGATAGTATACTTTAAAGGGGTGGTTTCATGTCCAACTTCTTCCCCATTTCTTTGATGTGGAAATTATACCTGTTTAAACCCCAGTTAAACAAGTTGAGAATATGTAACTAGAATTAGGAGATACTCACCAGAGACAATGTCTATGTGTGTGTTATTAGCCTAAGGGCTTCTACTATATATGTATCATTCTGTGCCTGTCCTTCGGATTTCAACCTGCACTTTACTTAATGTATGTTTCAGATGTGCCTTTGTATTTTTTTAAATAACTCGAATCATATAAATGTTTTAGTAATTTAATAATGATAGCAGCTAGAACTGCATAGAAAAGCTCTCAACTTATTCATTAATACATGCATGGTTCCGATGAAAAATGCCTGAAAATTTGTAAACATAACCTCCTCCCCAACAAATAACCCACTTCCCTTTTGTCCAAATTTCAGAGATATGAAAAATACCTATTTGATAAAACTTTTACATACATTTATCTTCATGAACAAGTCTTAAATTGATGAAGGACACTTTATAGTAAACAATTAAGCAAAGTATCAGAATAATTTGTTTTTGATTTGCCTAGCAACAGATCATTAGCTCAGTGGAATAAGAACCTATCAGTGAAAGGGAGCCATTCCATGTTAGTTAAGACTTAAAACTGGCAGCATTGCCTAAAATAATGGTCCCAATTAAGTTCCTAAAGTGAACAATGTTCGTATCATAATCCTGACCAAAAATATTGCAGTCCTTTTGGCCATTTCAGTGAAATGTCAAAGATTTGAATGGCTATGAAGATAGAACATTTCTTGTTACTTCTAGCTTAGACTTGAGTGTCATGTACATTACAGTGTAGTGTGATGAGGCTTAGCCGTCTGCTACTTTCATTCTCCAGAGCTGTCAGATTATCACCTTTCACAAACAGTAAAATTCACTTAGAGGAGGAAAAATGAAATAAAACAGATCTCTTTTTTGCTTCTGTAAGAAGTTGCTGAATAAGCAAAGAAAATGTAAAAAATATGAAAAAAAGTAGGGATAGGTTTTTTCTCTCTCCATCTCTCTCTCTCTCTTTCAAAGTCTGTAGGCAATAGAGATGCATTTATTCATAAATGCAGAAAAAACTATTGAATTTATATTATTTATACATACTACATAATCCAGTGAAGAAAGAGTGTGACATGTAGAAAAGTGAAGATAATAGGCATGCATTGAGGCATAAAAAGATGATATTTGCTTGTAGTCAGTGTTGGAAACAGTTACATAAACATGATGTGATTGAAGTTGTTTTTAAAAGTCTTGCAGATGACAGCCATAAGTAAGTTACTCATGAGTCACTGAGTAAGCCACTGTTCATGCCTTAAATAACAAGAATGTTACACTGGTGCAAGCTAAAGTCTAGAATCCATCTGAGCAAAATACAGATAAACATTTGTCAGCTCTCAGTGTTACAGTACTTCTTTTAATTTCACTTAATGATACTCTGTGAACAGAGCTTCAGTATTTACACCTGAAATCATTTATATGAAAATATCGTTATCTTAAAATCAAAGTACAGGGGTAGCCAGGGGCTACATTAATTCTTCTGCATCCCATAATTAGTACCTTATATCCTGAGGGTTTGGAACCAGTTAAAGACTTCGGGTCAGATCCCAATCAACCTCTAAGTTGATTCTTCTTGGGCACAATAGTGCCTTACATGTGGGATCCTTGCCTTAGACCACCAATACTACTCACCTGGTTAGGCACCTAGGACCAGATTCTATTCTACCTGTTAGCATGTAAGTGGACTTAGGTGCCTCAGTGCAATTCTATTCCATTGTGAGTTCCTTAAAAATTGTTGATATGATAGGTAGGTAGGATACTTGTCCTACTCTACTTCTTTGTGAGTCAATATTAAGGGACACATGATATGTTACAAATTTAGATGCAACATGGATTTTTCATGAACTTCAACAGAGTGGAATACAAATGGATTTAGGAGCCTAATTCTACTCAGAGATCAAATAGGTGGAATCAAATCAAGCCTGTGACTTACATAAATGTTCTTTAACCTGAATGCTGCCTTTTCTGACCTGTACATATATCTCCTTGTCAAAATTAATAAAATTATATATCTGGTCACAGGTAAGTTATTGTAAGGGCTGGCCATGCTGCATGAGATGCTTTACTCAAGATTAGAGCTAATTACTGTGCAGTAAGTGTTACAGTCTACATGTGCAGATGCTCACTCTGCAGTAATTTGCTTTAATCATGAGTAAATTTGCTACCGGTAAATACAAGTGGTAAATTTATCTCAGTTACTTACTATGCAGTGTGGCACATGTAGATGGCCAGTCAGCTGGACAGCAGGGAATGGGAAATTACTCCTTGCCCCTGGAAGCTGCCTGCTTCCAGGACAGGATCTGCAATGTCTCCCTGCCTTTGCAACAGGGAGCTCCCAGCCCCTACTTTCCAATCCCAATCAGGGTCCTGAGTTTCTTGTTCTGCCTCAGGCTTAAGAATCTCTCAGCTCCTGCACCCCAGTTGTGATAGGGCAGTAGAGGCTGGGAGCTTCTTGCTGCCAGGGCAGGGAGATGTTGTTCCCACCTGGACTCTGGTGGTGGAGCCTGCCCTAGCACCAGGCAGCTCCTGGGGGAAGAGAGCAATATCACACCCCCTGCCAGGAGACGGCTGTCTCCTGGACCCATGCTCTCTGCACTGAGCTGCTGCAGGGCCCCAGACCAGGGCTGCAGGGAGTGGAATCAGTCTGTTGCTAAGAGAAGCAAATGTGCTTCTGTGTCACTGCATGTATAGATGTGTGCTGTGGACAGTTGATTCTAGAGTAGTTTACTCTAGAGTAAACTGATCCTGTGGTATTTGCACATATAGGCACATCCACTAAAAGTTAGAAGGCATTGAATTTTTCAGCCCTCTCCACATTGTTTAAATCCATTCGTGGTTGTAACTTATCTGGTACCTAAGCCTTTTTATCTATGCTTGTGCTATACCTTTGTACTCATCTTAGTTCTGTGTGCTTGCTTGTGTATATACATATATATATATATTTTGCCTGTGTAAGGATGAATACTGTTGTCTTTAAATAGTGTGTGTGTGATCTACCAGAGATCAATCAGGAGGAGCAAGAAAGCATAATTGTCAAAGTCAAAAGAAAAGTGGGTCAATGTTTTGAAGCGTTTTTTATTTCCTCAGAGATTTGTTTTGCTTTATAATATATTGAAGAGCTGTCAGAGGAAGAACAGAAGAAAAACTTTTGATTTGAATCTAGACCAAAATTCTTTGGACTAGTCAACAGTAAACCTAGTGTAACATGAAAAATTGGAGAAAAGAAAATTTGATATAGCAACAACAGTTGTAGACCTAATTCCAAAGGCCCAGGTACTTCTGAAGCACCAGGGCAATAAAATTACAAAGGCATGCTATACCTCTGCCACCATGCTTATATGTCCACATTCTATATCTTTTTCACTGTGTCATCTAAGCTTCTATGGTGACCAGGAGTTACTCAAATGTATGAATTCTGGCTCAAAAGACTGATCCTGTTCCATATCTAAAGTACTTTGGCCTCCCATTTTCTTGATGAGCAGCTTAGTGTATTCCTATGGAAAAATCCTATTGCACATAGGGAGATAAATATTTCTTCAATGCTTTCATAGGGTAGCTTAATGCACTTCTATCATGTCTAGATCCAAAGAAATCCAAGTAACCTAAAGAAGATGCATACTGTTGGAATCTAGCTCTCTCTGACAAGTGCCTCTAATTTGATCCTGATTTTCTCTAATTAAAAAAAAAAAAATCTCCAATTTTTGGTTAAGCCAGAGTAACCCCAAATTCAAATTGTTCCATGACTGAAATGAAACACCACTAATATCTATCTATCTATCTATAGATTAGTGGTTACTTTTTTTTAACTGAAAATTTTGGATTTTTTTTAAATCAGAGAAAACCAGAATCCCTGGTGATCATTAGGTCTAAGAAAGTTAAAGATATAGGTCATACATGGTATTGAAGCCTGGCCACTGAGCAGGAAGAATGGAGGTCAGAAGAAGTGAAAGCAAGCAAGAGTGTTACTGCATAGCCCAGGGAGGAAGATATCCTAGGTTATAGTTTCTTTTTATCAGTGGTCTTTCTGGATCTTATGTGTTAAAAATGGAAAAAGCCTAGGCTATTTTAAGAAATGTTATATTTTTTAGGCACCCATCATGTTAATATGTATGATGTAAAATGACATTCAAATTCTGCAAATGAGAGTCAAATTCTCTTCATCCCTGCTTGAAGCATATTATATCACAGTGTTTTTCTTCTTTCTGTTTTTGAACTTTTGTCATTTGTGATTTTAGACTCTTTGGTATATGCATTAAATTGAAGACAGATTACAAAACAGATTAGAATATGTCTACACAACAAAAAGAAGTTGAGATTGTGGCGTACATATGATCAACAATACTAGTGAAGATATGCTTGCAAATAGTAATGAACATATGGCTGACCGCAACCAGAGGACAAACCAGTTTCTCTATTAATTACTAACGGGTATTCTGCTGAGTTCCACTACTACTGGTACCTATGCTGTCTAAATTAGATTGGCACAGTATGCTAAAACACACTATAATCACACCTTAATTTCATTACGTAGATCACTGATTTTTAACCAGGGCCCTAGGGCACTGTAATATACTGCAAGATCTTTGGAGGGTTTGACAGGAACTGTGAGAAGATAAGCAGATAAGGGCAGACTCAGGCTCTCCTCCCTAGTCCAGGTGGTCCTCCACTCCCACTATGCACCTCTTCTGCAACAAGGTAAGAACTGTAATAAATGAATTAGTTTTTGAAGCTGGGTGCTGTTTCACTGAAGTTTTGTCACAGGATGCTACTCAATTCAATCAAGTTATGGTGTGTCTAAAAATGTTAAGAACCACCAAGACAGATACATTCAAAGGCATCGTACTGCTTTGAATACCATTGCAAAATTCACAGCCTCATTTTTGGAGATTATCCAGTGTTTAGGGAGAGCTAAGTGCTTAAGAACAAGATCCATAAAAAACAGCCCAGTGAGTTAAACTGGTTAAACTGCATTATATGAAGATTTGACACAAGTGCCACAGTAAATTTTTTTCTGGTACAGATGATATACTTTCTTAATACAATAAATAAAAGGAGAGGTATATAACTGGGATAAAACTCTATTGTACAACTACTAAGAGCCCCTGTTCCTAACACACTGTTCAAAACCAGTTGTTTTCAACCAACATAGTTATGTTAGTACCATACCTCTTAAAGGACCATTATTTTTAAATAAACTATCCAATAGGAAATGTCAAGGATTTGTCTTACATCCCTCCCCTTTTTGGTGTTAGGACATTTTATTCAAAGCAAGAATTCCCACCTTGATGTACATTCTGTCACCAGCTTTGTCTTAGGCTCCTGCCACATGTTCAGGTAGAGGCATGATAGGATCTGATGTACAATCCACATAATCATGCATCCTGCCATGCCACACATGGACAGCAGAACGTATAATTGTGGAATTATGTGCAGGGATCCTGGTTGTCTCTGATTTAAAAAAAAATCCCCAATTTCTAGTTTTAAAAAAGTAACCCCAGATCCACATTTTCCCATGACTAAAATGAAACACCACTAATATATACATATAGATATCTATCTATATCTAGATAGATAAATATTTTCACAGGAAAATGTGGATTTGGGGTTACTTTTTAAGTGAAATGCACTCCTAGGACTAGCAGCCTACAGGGCTCACAGCCACAAGGGTGCCCCATACACTCTCATGGCTGGGAGCCCACAGCAGGGGACACCCTTATCCAATGGGATTCCCAGCCATGAGATCACATGGGGAAACCCTGTAGCAGCAAGCCCCATCAGTTGTGGACTCCCATTGCTGGGGGAGTATCTAGCCACACATTCAGTTAATGGCATGATAGGAATAAGGCACAGAGTTGTTACTCAGTTTTTGTGGAATATCCTTTTAGCTAATTCCCCATTTTATCATGCCATTAATGACTAAACTTGTAGGTGAGACAGAATTGAAGTTATGATTACCTGGTTATTTCAGGAAATCCCCGTTTTTATCCAGCAATCCTGTGGTAATAGCACTCACTTTAAAATGTAGAAGAACTAGGTTCAGTTCCCTCTTCTGACTGGGTACTGGATGAGTTTGTATCTTCTGTACAAATGTTCAGACTAGGAAGTGTTTTAGGTGGTTGATGTTTCAATAGCTTTTGTTGAAGCTATTCCAGTTGGTATTTTTTGGAATAACTGAATAACTGGAACAGAGAGAAAAACACAGAGCAATGAGTATAACTGTTTCTAGTGGTTAGGGCACTTAGCTGCAAGAGAGAATCCAGTCCTTTTTCCAGTTACTACTGACATATTTTCGTCATTCTTCCATTCCTGAAATATACTATTATGCAACAAAAAGACCTATAAGATCTGTCATTTAAAGGATAGTGACTTCCTGATGTGCAGCATGATTACTAGGTTCAGGCTGCAAATAGACTTGAAAAGCAAGTGAGATGTGTTTGAAATTATGCTTGGCTCAGCAGTAGAACAAGGATACCCAGTATACTTATTAGATGACTAGACTATAGAAGGTATGAAACTATACTGGAGGCTGTAACTTTTGTTGAAATGACATTTTTATATTTACGTAAGAAATGAGGGAGCTACGTGGAAAATTGAACATACTTCAGGCATAAGTTTTGTGCAGATAAGCAGAGTTCACAGAAAGGCTGTAAAGAAGTTTGTGTATAGGGTATCAGTAGGATCACATTTTCACCCGGCTACCTAGCTGAAATAGCCATATGAATTATCATTATGGTTTACTCATACAAATACTCATGTGAACTGGCGGCTAGGACATGCCCAATGTATAACATGAAGTAACTAATGATGCAAATAGTGGAGAAAATGTACATAATACATTTTTGAATAACTTAGTCATGTTTAAGAAAGAAACAATTAGCAGAAAATGTATTCTATAAGGAATTTGTAGACCATGTCTGGCCACTTAAGATGCTCAATGAATGTTTTATAAAATAATTTTAGTCTAGGGACAAATTACTCCTTCCTTATTAGGTGCAATATGATTTCAACTGAGATAGCACAACCATTTTTGTTTTTTGGGGGGTTGTGACTGGCTCACAACCACCATAGCAGCCAACAAACGTCCCTTGAGCGATGCCATACCTGAGTCTATTCACCCACCATGACTTATTGTTTACACTGCTGGATGAAAAATACTTAATTCTGCAACTGGGTTGTTAATCCCAATTCAGGATCCCTCTGTGAAAGGGGTGGAGCCTCAACCCTCACTAATGGTAAGCCTTCACAAAAGCAATATATTCAACAACCACAATGATATAAACAACAATAACAATCCAAATATGAACAATAACAAACAATGCCAATGCTAGATCCAAAAGATAGTTTTAGAGAGCAATAGCCAGCTTTCACTAACAGAAAACATTGACTGCAGACAGCACCACTCACGCAAATCCATACACTACAAAGAAATTTGTCCGCTGGACCCTCACTCTGCATATACAACCTGAAACACATGTTGAAGAATTTGGTCTCCCAGGCTCTCATTTACACTCCTTTGGGGTGGTCTCTCACTTTGGCAGAATCAGCCTATGATCTCTTGCCACTCTCTCACCAAGCATATAAGGTGCAATCATGCACTAGCCCATACTGGCCTATGGCCTCCCAGGCCCTCCAGCCTCAGGCTCTCCAAACACATACTCACCAGCACCCATGTGCAAGGAACACTCATTCTTCAGGAGACACAGCCCCTTGGATCTGGTCCCTTTTATAACCTTCAGTCACACCACATTTCTGCTGTTAGGGACTACATCAATCATTTCTCCAACCAACAGATGCACTTACCAATTATAACTTTGGCATACATTTATAAATGTCTCAAGCTTTATCCAATCATGGTACCAGTCACCTCAGGAGGTGTCCTTCATGTCCTTTGCAACTTTGATGCCAAATCTATATATAGTGGTGTTTCATTTTAATTATGGAAAAATGTGGATTTCATAGATTTCATAGACATCAGGGCTGGAAGGGACCTCGGGAGATCATCGAGTCCAGCCCCCTGCCCAAAGGGCAGGAAGTCAGATGGGGTCATAGGATCCCAGCAAGATAAGCATCCAATTTACTCTTGAAGGTGTTCAGTGTAGGTGCTTGAACCACCTCTGCTGGCAGACTGTTCCAGACCTTGGGGGCTCGGACAGTAAAGAAATTCTTCCTTATGTCCAGCCTAAAAAGGTCTTGCAGGAGTTTGTGACCGTTCGACCTAGACATCCCTTGGGGTGCTCTGGTGAACAAACGTTCCCCCAGATCCTGGTGGTCACCCCTGATAAACTTATAGGTGGCCATCAGATCACCCCTGAGCCTACGCTTTTCCAGGCTAAAGAGTCCCATGTCTCTCAGCCTATCATCATAAGATCTGTTTTCCTGACCTCTGGTCATGCGCGTGGCTCTCCTCTGGACTCTCTCAAGCTTCTCCACATTCTTTTTGAATTGTGGAGCTCAAAACTGGACGCAGTACTCCTGCTGCGGCCTCACCAAGGCCGAGTACAAGGGGAGAATGACGTCCCGGCATTTGCTCGAGAAGCATCTATGGATGCAAGCCAGCATTTTGGTCGCTTTATTAGCCGCAGCATCACATTGCAGGCTCATGTTCATCTTGTGGTCAAAGATGGCCCCCAAGTCTCTTGTTCTGTAGTGCTATCCAACGTAGCACTGCCGAGCCTATAAGGATACTGCAGGTTTTTCCTCCCAAGGTGGAGAACCTTGCATTTTTCGGTGTTAAACACCATCAGGTTCTCATCTGCACATTTGCTGAGCTTGTCCAGGTCAGCCTGGATCACTCGCCTATCTTCTGGCATGGATGCTTTGCCCCAAAGTTTGGTGTCATCGGCAAACTTGGCCAGTCCACTCCTGACTCCAATGTCCACATCATTAATGAAGATGTTGAACAGTATGGGTCCAAGGACAGAGCCTTGAGGGACCCCACTGGTCACAGGGTACCACAATGAGTGACTGCCATCAATTACAACCCTCTGGGTCTGACCATGGAGCCAATTTCCCAGCCAGCGGATCGTGGTGGAGCCAAGGCCACAACTGGGCAGTTTGGCCAAGAGGTGATCATGGGATACCAGATCAAAAGCTTTTTTGAAGTCAAGATATATGACATCAATCTCTTCTCCCTCGTCCAGGTGATAGGTCACCTGGTCATAGAAGGAAATGAGATTGGTCAAACAAGACCTACCCACAACCAACCCGTGCTGGCTATCCCTTAGGATGTTAGCCTGGGCCAGTCCATCAAGCATGGCCTCCTTAATAAACTTTTCTTAGATCTTCTTCAGGATAGAAGTCAGGGTAATGGGCCTGTAGTTAGCCAGATCCACTCTCCTCCCTTTCTTGAAGATCGGCACCACATTGGCCTTCTTCCAGTCTTCGGGCACTACACCAGAGCGCCAGGAGTTTTCAAAGATCTGTGCCAGGGGCTAGGCTATGATGCTCGCCAGCTCCCTGAGTACCCTGGGGTGTAGATTGTCAGGGCTGGCTGACCTGAAGGTATCCAGCTTCTCAAGATGTTCCTTCATGAGGTCAGCATTTATGGAGGGTAGGGGATCCCCATCACCCGGATCTCCCTGTCCCATAGCAGGCATGGACGTCCCATGGGACTGATGAAAGACTGATGCAAAGTACCTATTTAATAGGTTAGCTTTTTCCTGGGTGTCAGTTGCCAGTTGACCTATCTGGTTTAGCAACGTTGCCCTTGCTTTTCGTCCGGCTCCCCACATATCTGAAAAAGGACTTTTTGTTGTCCTTGATGCTTGAAGCTAGTTGGAGTTCAGTTGCAGCCTTGGCTTTCCTGGTTTGCTCCCTGCAGGACCGGACCAGTGCAGAATAATCCTCCTTGGAGGTGAATCCTGTCCTCCATCCTTTGTTGGCTTGCCTTTTTAGCTGTAGGAGGTCCACTAGGTCCCTGGAGAGCCAGGGGGACTGCTGTGCCTTCTTGCTGCCTTTCCTCTGTGTTGGAATAGATTTAGCTTGTGCATTGAGGATCGCTTCCTTGAGAAGCAACCACTCTTCTTGAACTCCCATCTCCCTGGAGTCACGGTCCCTGAGGGCCTGACCGACAAGCCTCTTGAGCTTGTCAAAGTTGGCTTTTCTGAAGTCAAGGACTTCTGTGTTGCTGACTGACTTGCCAGCTTTACGGTGGATGGTGAAGGTGATCAGCTCATGGTCGCTGTCACCCGGCTTCCCATCGATCACTAGGTTGCCAATTAGGTCGTCCCCCGTAGCCAGTACCAGGTCGAGCAGCGCTTTGCCTTTCGTTGGCCCATAGACTTCTTGAGTCAGGTAGAGGTCATCCACGCATGAGAGAAAGCTTTGCGACCGCTTGGATTTTGCTGAGTGATCTTTCCACGAGATGTCTGGGTAATTTAAGTAACCCATGACAACCAAGGTCCTGGAGCAAGCGGCCTCAGTGGTCAAGCTCAGGACTTTGAGTGGGAGGTCTGTAGTAGACTCCCACCATTGTGTCCCCTGTGCCGTATTCCCCATGAATTTTTACCCAGAGGGTCCCTAGCTGTCCATGCTGGTCACCAACATCAGCTTGCAATGACATGTAGCTTTCCTTCACATAGAGAGCTACACCCCCGCTCCTTTTGTCAACACGATCCCTCCTGTACAGGGTATAGCCCTCTGTACCTGTGGTCCAGTCATGGGTGGAGTTCCATCAGGTCTCTGTTATCCCAATTACGTCATAATTCTTTGCACTGAGCAGGAGGATGAGCTCCTCCTGCTTGTTGCCCAGGCTCCTGGCATTAGTGTACAGGCAGGCAAGTGTCCCCTTGGGTGCTCTTGCCTTGCCTACAGATTGTGCCAGGGCTGGGGCAGGGGTGGGCTCCCTTAAGTGCCTTGGTTTGCTGGCTTTGCAAGGGTTGCTCAGTGGGCCAGCAGTGACAGTAGTCCCCCCATCCCCCAGCGTGTTTAGTTTAAAGCCCGGTGGAGCAGGTCAGCCAGCCTGGCTGAGAAGAGCCTTCTGCCCAGGGGGGAGAGGTGGAGGCTATCTCTTCCCAGCAGCTCACTGCCCCTCTCACCAAAGAGCAGGCTGTGGTCATGGAAGCCAAAGCCTTCCCGATGACACCAACTCTGCAGTCTTTGGTTCACTACGTGGCTCCTCCTCTCCCTCATCAGCCCATAAGATGAAAACACCACCTGAGCTCCCAGACCCCTAGGCCCCTAGGCCCCTGTAGCGCCTCATGACCTGGCTGGGGGTGCTCCGAGCCATGTCATTGGTGCCCACGTGAATAAGGAGCATGGGATAGTGGTCTGTGGGCCGGAGGAGCTCTGCGATCCTCTCCGCAATGTCTCGGATGTGGGCCTCCGGGAAGCAGCAGACTTCCCGGGCTAAGGGGTCGGGGAGGCAGATTGCCCCCTCAGTCCCCCACAGGATGGAGTCTCCCACAAGAAACACCTTTCATTTTGTCTTGGGGAGAGCTGGGGCAGTAGCTGTGGTTTAGGCTGGGTTGCCTGCGGGAGCCAGCAACTGAGCAGGCTCTACTGGGGCTGCAAGAGGTGCGAACCTGATTTGGGGTTACATTTTAAAATTCAAAAATTGGGGATTTTTTTTATAAGAGAAAACCAGGATTCCTGATAATAACACAATGAACAAAAATTAGAAATGTGAGTACTGCAGATATCATCTGAAGGGAAAACCCAGCATGGAGTCCCTCTGGCATTGCACATGAAGGCCGAGCATCAATGGACCCAGGTTGCGCAGTGGAAGATAGATGGTACTGTGAGCTTCATGTAGTCATGGCAGGGTGCACCCCAGAGTGTTACCGTACTTGCTGGGTGGCAGGATGGGCAGAATCTGGACCAGAAAACCAGCCCACTAGGAGGCATCATGAACCTAAAGATGGGTGAGTGGAGGATGCACCAAGCACTGAAGCACCCATGCGTTTCCAAGAGGTTCCTGCCTAGCACCTGCAGCAGTGGCTTGAGGGCAACAAAGAGTGGCCACTGGTGGGGACAGCAAGGAAAGCGTGAAAGAGGTTCTCCTCAATGGCCCCAGGGCAAAAGGGACAGGCCATGGAAGTGGCTGGGTCAATGTGGGATGCAAATATGCCAGGAGCTAGGATGCCATGCAGCAACTACTACTGCAGGCCACTAGTCTTCTCGGTGCCTAGCGGCTTATACATTGTGCACCAAGCCGGGGCAGTGTGGGGAATCTGGCAGCACAAGGCACTGTCACCACAGTGTATTTGGTTGGTCTACCAGCACCTGGGCAGGGCGGATATGAACCACCCAGACATATAGACTTCTATGGAACAGGAAAGTAAAGGGGCAACCTCTTATAGATTCATAGATTCATAGATGCTAGGGTCGGAAGGGACCTCAATAGATCATCGAGTCCGACCCCCTGCATAAGCAGGAAAGAGTGCTGGGCCTACATTACCCCAGGTAGATACACATCCAACCTTCTCTTGAATACCCCCAGGGTAGGGGAGAGCACCACCTCCCTTGGGAGCCCGTTCCAGACCTTGGCCACTTGAACTGTGAAGAAGTTCCTCCTAATATCCAATCTAAATCTGCTCTCCTCTAGCTTGTGGCCATTATTTCTTGTAACCCCCGGGGGCGCCTTGGTGAATAAATACTCACCAATTCCCTTCTGTGCCCCCCTGACGAACTTATAGGCAGCCACCAGGTCGCCTCTCAACCTTCTCTTGCGGAGGCTGAAAAGGTCCAGTTTCTCTAATCTCTCCTCGTAGGGCTTGGCCTGCAGGCCCTTAACCATATGAGTGGCCCTTCTCTGGACCCTCTCCAGGTTATCCGCATCCTTCTTGAAGTGCGGCGCCCAGAATTGCACGCAGTACTCCAGCTGCGGTCTGACCAGCGCCCGAAAGAGGGGAAGTATCACCTCCTTGGACCTATTTGTCATGCATCTGCTGATGCACGATAAAGTGCCATTGGCTTTTCTGATGGTTTCGTCACACTGCCGACTCATGTTCATCTTGCAGTCCACTAGGACTCCAAGATCCCTTTCCACTTCCGTGCCACCCAGCAGGTCATTTCCTAGGCTGTAGGTGTGCTGGACATTTTTCCTCCCTAGATGCAGCACTTTGCATTTCTCCTTGTTGAACTGCATTCTGTTGTTTTCTGCCCACTTGTCTAACCTGTCCAGGTCTGCTTGCAGCTGTTCCCTGCCCTCCGGCGTGTCCACTTCGCCCCATAGCTTAGTGTCATCTGCAAACTTGGACAGAGTACATTTCACCCCCTCGTCCAAGTCGCTGATGAAGACATTAAAGAGTATCTGTCCAAGCACCGAGCCCTGCGGGACCCCACTGCCCACACTCTTCCAGGTCGAAACCGACCCATCCACCACAACTCTCTGGGTGCGACCCTCCAGCCAATTCTCCACCCACCGGACTGTGCAGTAATCCAAGTCACAGCCCCTTAACTTGTTCACCAGTATGGGGTGGGATACCGTATCAAAGGCCTTCCTGAAGTCCAAGTATACGACATCCACCCCTCCTCCTGCGTCGAGGCGTTTTGTGACCTGGTCATAAAAAGAGACTAGATTGGTCAGGCACGATCTACCTGCCACGAACCCGTGCTGGTTTCCTCTCAGCATAATTTGTCCTGCCGGGCTCTCACAAATGTGAGCCTTGATGATTTTCTCAAAGATTTTGCCAAGGATGGAGGTGAGACTGACTGGCCTATAGTTACCCGGGTCCTCCTTCCTCCCCTTCTTGAAAATGGGAACTGTCAGGAGGCAATGGGAACAACAGCAGGGTGTTAGGCCTGCCAGCCAGCTTGCCATCCATCTTCAGGGTGACTAGGTGCATGGGAAAAGCCTTGTTTGGGGCATCCACAGTGCAGGGGATCTGGCATGCCCAGAGATGGTTATCCAGGGTGGCTGCTGCCTCTGGTGAGAGGGCAGCATATGGCCTGCCCTGCGGATGAAGCGCATGCTTAGCTGGGTGGTCAGGGCCTCAAGTGAGAGTCAGACTGACTGAGCAGGGTCAAGGAGATGGCTCAGGTGGAGGACACATGTCCGGATGAAAGCGGCTGTGAGGCTGGCAGAGGCCAGATTCAGCACAGGGCGCCTCAGGGCTGGGTTGTGCACCAGGAGCTCCCTCAGCAGCTGCAGGAACTGCAGATGCTGGGCCTGGGGCTGGAGGCACAAGGTGGCTTGCCAGGTTTGTACCATTCTGCAGTAGAATGCCAGAAGCACCCCCAAGTTCAGGAGCATGAGGTCCAGCAAGAAGAGCTCCTGGTTGAAACCGAGGACCTCCACCTTCTGCAGGAACCAGCACATCAGTTGTTGCCAGGGTAGGTACTCCTCACCGTAGAGAAATTGCTGAAGGGCTTGCAGGCAGAAGGCAGCCACCTTGCTCACCAGGTCAACCAGACTCTGGCCCTCCTCAGTGACAGGTAGGTATAGGACAGCTTGTGGGAGCCAATGGAGCCCATCCCAGAAAAAAACTACCAGGAGTTGCTGGAGTCTCTCAAGTAGGCCCTGTGGCAGGTCAAGTATGGCACACCAGTGCCATAGGGTTGCCCCCACCAGCTTGTTGGCAATGAGGACATGTCCACAGTAGGAGAGGCTGGGGAGGTGCCAGTGCCACCATTATAGGTGGGCCTCCACCCCTTCCTCAAGGCCGTCCCAGGTGCATGCCATGAAGGTCAGTGGCCCCAGGATCATGCCCAGGACCTTGAGGCCCTTGCCACACCAGGTGAGGTTCCCTGGCAAATCTGGGGGTGGTCACACTGATCCACATGCCAAGCACCAGGGTATCACTTTTGGCCCAGTTGATACAGGCCATGGAAGTGTGTTCACAGGCTCACTGGCAGTCTGTCAGGACCCACACATCTTCCTGGGTGTTAAGGAAGATGGTCAGGTCATCTGCATATGCCGACAGCCAGAGCAGACAGCCAATGGATTGGCCCATGGCTGATGGCAAGGCTACATCATGCAAGTGGCACTGCAGCACATGCAGCAGTGGTTCAATGGCCAGGGCATAGAGCATGCCTGACAGTGGGCATCCTAGACCTCAGGGGTCTTGAGGTGATCTAAGACTTTGCTTGCTGCCCTCTGCCACACCAGGTTGAAGAAGTGGATTAGAGCATCAGTTTCTTCCAGCTCTTGGCAGCGGGCATGAATCCTCACTTCACGGGGCACACTCTCCACCAAGTCATGCAGGCATTTTCTGCAGAATCAGAGGCTCTCACGCAGTACTGAAGCATTGTTGGCAGCTAGCAGGGTGGCCTTGAGCTCTGCCACATCTTCCTCCAGCTCTTGGATACAGTGGTGCATTTCATTTGTGGCCAGCTGGGTGTACTGCTGGCAAAAGGCCTGGATCTGTACCTTGCTCATGTTCCACCATAGCTTCCAGGAGGAGTAGCTTAGTCTTGCAGCCTCCCAGCCCCACCAAAAGTGGGCAAAGCAGTCCCAGAAGTAGGAGTCTTGAAGCAGGCTAACATTGAAGCATCAATAGGGCACCTACATGCAGGATCTCCCTGGGAGGCTTAGTTCACAGCAGGCCAGGCCATGATCTGACAGGCCTGAGGGAACAATGCGGCCACTGCGCAGGAGTGGCAGATGGTGCCTAGTGACATAAATGCAGTTAAGGCAGGCTATGGTGAGACCACCGGCATTCATCCTGGCCCAGATGTACTGGCACACATCAGGATGCAGGACTCACCAGATGTCAGTGAGGCCTGCAGTCTCCGGAGCAGGCTGGATCCTTGTTTTGGGCTGAGAGCAGGTGAGGCTCCGGTCCTTTGCAGTCTAGTGAGGTGTCAGTGGTGCATTTAAAGTTCCCACCTATGAGGAACAGGTCATCATTGTGCAGGAGGGCATGCAGGAAGGCGGCCAAGGTCTTGAAGAAAATAACACTCTCCTGGCCAGCAGTGGGTGCATGGACATTGACAAGTGGCAGGTGGTATTGTGCTAGGGTGATGCAGACAGTCAGCAGGTGGGTGGGGATGACCTCCTGCACCACGAGCGTATAGTGCTGTAGTTGTGGTGATAGAAGAGTCGCAACTCCAGTGCTAAGGTTGTTACCATAGCTCAGGAACAAATGGCCTTACCAGGCAGCATGCCAAGCCACCTGGTTGAGCCCATTGGAACGTACCTCCTGGAGGAAGGCAATGGCCAGCCACTTCTGGCACAGGAGTTCTAAGACAGCATCCTGTTTCACTGGATCTCAGCAGTCACTGATGTTAAAATTGCCAATGGCCCCCCAGGCCCCACTCATTTCTCACCCACTGTGTGAGTTTCTCCAGATGGCAAACCATCTGCCAAGTGCCTAGATCCTGTTGCATAAGTTTGGCCACAGCTTTGGAAGCCTTGACAAAGAGTTTAGGATCTGTGCATCACTGGGTGATGCACCCTGCTATGTTCTTCTATCCTTTGGTCTGCTTCAAAAAGGCCAGGAGACCCTAATAGTCAAGGTTGAGCCAGGTGAGCTGGACATTTTTTTGCACAGTGAGGCTGCACCCCAGGTGGGAGTTCACCCACAAATGCAGTGTTTACACCCTCAGTGTCTAGACACATCGACCTCCTCTCATTGTCCAGGTCAAAGACTGGCTCCAAGAGAGCGATCCCTGCCTTCTTGTGTGGAGAGAGGCCATCCTGCTCTCAAGGTTGCTTGTGACACTCAGAAAGCTAGATCTCCATCTCACTAGCTTTCTCATCCAACTCAGTAGGCTGGGATGCGACCAAGAAGTTAGTAGACTCCTTTGCCGCCTTCTGGGTCAGGCCTCCAGACGAGAGGCATTTTGTGTCACTTTTACTGCCACATGACTCCAGCAGCTGGGAGACAGGTGAGAGGTTGGTGACCCCCACTGTTGTCTCCCCCACCTCCAAGCTGTCCCTATCCACGGTCATGTACAACAGGGTCCCCGACATGACAGCCATTACTGGGGATATATAATGCATATGCGTATGTCTCATTGAAGATAAAGGTTTACTAGTGCAAGGTGTCAAGTATACAGCCCATGGATGACATCTAGCTCATGGATCCCCACCACCTGGCTCTCGGTGCTTCCTGTTGGCCTTAGAGCTCAACCACACACAGCATGTAGAATGTTTCAGATGACCCCACGAGCTACACATGAAGCCTGTTTCAGCCACTCTGGGATTGTGCTGCATATGGCACTGCATATTCCATTGCTACTGCAAATGCACATGGCTCTACACTGTATCCAGCAACCTGTCATGGAGCAGCTGTTGCACTCAGTACAGCCCAGAAATGGCAGAGCGGCAGCTGTATTCTGTATAGCCTCATAGCAACAGAGTGACTGGTGCATATAGCATAGTGTCCATTCTGGCTGCTCCAGAACATGTGCTGGACCCATCATGTGGGGTCAGCTTGTGGGTCCAGTCTAGCCTATGAACCAGTTCTTCACCACTCATCTGGCCCACAGGGCTTTCTGAGCCTGACACCCTTGTACATTAGCAGTTTGTGCAATGTAATTAAGAGTGGGAAAGTAGGTGGAGATTTTCTGTAATAATCAGTTTTAAAGTCCTATCAAGTCATTCTGAACACATCTAATTCTGTATTGTATAAAACTGGAACTAAATCATTTGCTATGTGGTAGGAATTTCAACATCATTTATGATATTGCTTTATTATCTCTAAATCAACAAATCAAGGAAAGAATCATTTGACATCTTTACAAGAAAATGGAATATGAGTAGGTTTAAGGCAGCCCATAGTTAGATTTTACACGTATAATGAATTGTTTTCTTTAAAATTAATTTCTTTTCCAGGAAGGTTACTCAGCAAGACACAGGTCTTCCTTTTGCAACTTGGTTCACTTGAAAGCTGTGTTTTAATCTCCATATCACTTTACATGTCAGGAATGATGTATGTAGTAATTTGCAGAGAAGTAGACCAAGCACTGATGAGATGGCAGGTGTTAAATGTTCAGTAGTTTTTTAAATATGCTGCTTTACTCGTGATTAAGTTCTAATTTTTAAATCTATGAGCATATATCATATTGAGACCAATTACAGAGAATATTATAAATAGGAGGAAGTTAGTTGTGGATGGGGGGTAAGAGAAAAGCTTAAAACTTTGAACAAAATGAAGATATGTGCACAGAAGTATCTGGGTAACAAAGCCAACCAATGAACCATAAACTACCTTGAAGTAAAATTAGCTAAATCTCTTGGTTACCTAAGTAGGTTAACCTCATTTACCATACTACAGTAATTATCTAGAAAAAAAACTTGGATACTGGTTTATAATTTTTATAAATTACACATTTGTAACTGGAATAACAATTTACTAAAGTATCTTCAGTTTAATAACTTAAAAGATACTTTCTCTTGTCTACAGATGGGTCCTCACTCAAGAATATCTGCTGGTCTTAAACATGGAAGTATGGAATGGGTAACAGACCATATGATTTGAGTAATTTAAATGTCATCAAGTACTTAGCAGTAGATGGTTGCAGATACAATGGCACTGGCATAGGGCATATTTGCTGTGTAAATGCTTTCACAAAAATAATAATAAATGATCCTGATAAATTGTCCTGAAGCTTCTATTTTAAAACAGTGCAAAGATGTAACTATGTGCAGAATCCACTGTAGCACTGTCATAAGAAATTTAAAAATATATGGAAGTCAGCTGTGTGTTTGCATCTGAAAAAAGATAACTTGATTATAGCACTTAAATGATCATGTAATAGTGCCTAGGAATTAATCACCTGTACTATAATTTGAAGGTAAATGTCTTCAATCAGAACAGGTCTTATGTTTGCAGTTTTTTCTTCAAACAACCAGCTAACAAATCACTTCAAATGAATTTCAGTGAGCACATTTCACCCAATCCCTCACCTTTTGTAATCATTAAGCAAAGTAGTTGGCTATTTTGATTAGATTAGGCAATATGGAAATATACAAATGTGTATAATCTGCAGAGAGCAGGGTCCATATGCAGAACAAATAGGAGAACGCCCTCTAAAAATGTAACTGAAAAGTGTCATGTATCAAAACTTTGAAATGCTTAACCAGAAAAGAATGGAACTTCTGAAACATATACATCCATGATGTGGTTTGAATGTAAATAACAAGCACATGATCAACAGCAATTAAGGCACCTAAAATAAAGTAACAATAATTTTGAAATACAGTTCCACACTCCATCACCAGAAAAACACCATCAACAATAGAGTAATAAATTAATAGATTGTTAAAGGCTGGAACGAATGTGGCAGATCATCAGGTCAGCCCCCCCTGCTCTAGGCAAGAAAACAACTGGGGTTAGGGGTTGGACAACCAATCCAACCAGAAAATGCCACATGATGTACCTTGGCTATTACCCCATATTGCCATGGGTCCAAGGATTCTCAGGCTTATCAGACACTTCAGGAATTACCTGAACAAAATATTTTCATTAAAAACTTAAAAAGGCAGGACTCCGGACATTAACGATCAAATTACAACATCAAGTGAAAGCTGCTGTTACTTTTTAAAATGTATTTTGTGCTTTACAAAATACTGCAATATGTTATGTAATTACAGGGTTAAAAGGGACGTCAGGAGCGCATATAATCAAACATCTTAAGGCAAGATGATACCTCTTCTTCACTTGGTGTTAGCACAAACAACTAGATATGCTTAGCACTACCATAGTTACAAGGCTGCCTATATAATTCAGTGATGGGCATGTGCTGCAGGCCTCTCTGAGAATTCATAGAGAATGAAAGCATTACAGATCCTCAGCATAGCTCTTATGCCTAGTATGCAGCAATTTATTTTACTCCTGGAGATCTCCAGTCCAATACTTGGTTTGTGAAGCAAAAGGCATCATAGCACATTACTTTCTGTTCTCTTTCTCTCTCAGTGTACTCCTAAGGGTGTAAGGCCTCAAACCCTGAACTGCTCTGGAGTTGAATTCACAATTCTCCCTTAGATTAGGATCTGAATAAAATATTTATGCCCATCATGTTTATTACTCTGCTGATCTGAATAGGTGCCTATAGCTCTACCCTTTGGGAACTTGTCAACAATTCTATAAAGTGATGAATACAGTTAAAAAAAATAGGTTCACTTAGTAAATGGAGCAAAATATTACACTGTCCTGAAAGCTTAATGAGATAGCCTTCCTTCTTGAAAGTCAAGTCAAACTACTAAACAGAAAAAGCTCAATATGTTGTCCTGTGGGGCCAGGCCAACTCTCAGGATCTCAAAATTGTGCTGTTAGATGTGAGGGTGTGACAACTGCTCATATACACACACAAAAATCAATTACACGCATACACACACACACACACACACACAAACACTACCAACTCAGGCACATATTGTGACAGCCAGAGCCAAAGGGATTAACAAGCAATAAATATGTGCTTCTTAGAGGCATTTGGTATTTTGCCTAAACAGGTAATATTAGTTAATATAAAGCTTGTAAGTTTGTAAACTGCAAATGTAACTTGTCTGTCATAGGTAACCAAAATGATAAATTAACTGTTTGTGGAATTGACTGGGGCCCATAGGCAAAGCTGTAGCTGTGAGATTAGGAGACCTAATGGTTTTTTGTTCAGTGTTCAGCCTTGATGCTAAAACTGGATCTAACTGCCTGGCACACCCAACACGTTCCAGGAAAGCACATCCCAAGAAAGCATATTCAAATGAAACTTAAAGGAGTTTAGGCGGAGCAATGTCAATTTCAAATCTAAAGTTCTTGCATCATAATTTGCTTATTGGATAAACCCGAGTTTGGGTAGTAACCTTTTATGATAATTTTTAACACCTTTCAATCCCATAGGGTAACAGCTATAGGGCAACATTGTGAGTGGCTCTAAAGCCAACAGATTAACATAAGACTACATATAAAAAGCACATGCATCAGGTGATCATCAGAAAGGAGGGAACAGAATGGTCATTTGTGTTCCACGTCCAGACCCCAGACTCCCAGTGTGAGTGAGGATCGGATCCTGATCAAGGGACCTTTGACAGTGTGGATAGGGGACTCCTGACTTAGCTGGAATCACTTGATGTATAACTGACATTGAGGGACTATTGATAAGTTGCCAACACATGTCTGTCTATCTGTTGTTTTGAAAAGCCCAGTTGCTAATACCTTCGCAGTGTGCAGTTGGCCTGCATCAGAATTGATATATTTGTTGTTATTATTTACTATTAGCTCTTTCATAGATTTCATAGATTTCATAGACATTAGGGCTGGAAGGGACCTCAGGAGATCATCGAGTCCAGCCCCCTGCCCAAAGGGCAGGAGGTCAGATGGGGTCATAGGATCCCAGCAAGATAAGCATCCAATTTACTCTTGAAGGTGTTCAATGTAGATGCTTGAACCACCTCTGCTGGCAGACTGTTCCAGACCTTGGGGGCTCGGACAGTAAAGAAATTCTTCCTTATGTCCAGCCTAAAACGGTCTTGCAGGAGTTTGTGACCGTTCGACCTCATCATCCCTTGGGGTGCTCTGGTGAACAAACGTTCTCCCAGATCCTGGTGGTCACCCCTGATAAACTTATAGGTGGCCATCAGATCACCCCTGAGCCTACGCTTTTCCAGGCTAAAGAGTTCAATGTCTCTCAGCCTGTCATCGTAAGATCTGTTTTCCTGACCTCTGGTCATGCGCGTGGCTCTCCTCTGGACTCTCAAGCTTCTCCACATCCTTTTTGCATTGTGGAGCCCAAAACTGGACGCAGTACTCCAGCTGCAGCCTCACCAAGGCCGAGTACAAGGGGAGAATGACGTCCCGGGATTTGCTCGAGAAGCATCTATGGATGCAAGCCAGCGTTTTGGTCGCTTTATTAGCCGCAGCATCACATTGCAGGCTCATGTTCATCTTGTGGTCAATGATGGCCCCCAAGTCTCTTGTTCTGTAGTGCTATCCAACGTAGCACTGCCGAGCCTATAAGGATACTGCAGGTTTTTCCTCCCAAGGTGGAGAACCTTGCATTTTTTGGTGTTAAACACCATCAGGTTCTCGTCTGCCCATTTGCTGAGCTTGTCCAGGTCAGCCTGGATCACCCGCCTATCTTCTGGTGTGGATGTTTTGCCCCAAAGTTTGATGTCATTGGTGAACTTGGCCAGTCCACTCCTGACTTCAATGTCCACATCATTAATGAAGATATTGAACAGTATGGGTCCCAGGACAGAGCCTTGAGGGGCTCCACTGGTCACAGGGCACCACGATGAGTGACTGCCATCAATCACAACCCTCTGGGTCCAACCATGGAGCCAATTTCCCAGCCAGCGGATCGTGGTGGAGCCAAGGCCACAACTGGGCAGTTTGGCCAAGAGGTGATCATGGGATACCAGATCAAAAGCTTTTTTGAAGTCAAGATATATGACATCAATCTCTTCTCCCTCGTCCAGGTGATAGGTCACCTGGTCATAGAAGGAAATGAGATTGGTCAAACAAGACCTACCCACAACAAACCCATGCTGGCTATCCCTTAGGATGTTAGCCTGGGCCAGTCCATCAAGGATGGCCTCCTTAATAAACTTTTCTAAGATCTTCTCCAGGATAGAAGTCAGGCTAATGGGCCTGTAGTTAGCCGGATCCACTCTCCTCCCTTTCTTGAAGATCGGCACCACATTGGCCTTCTTTCAGTCTTCGGGCACTACACCAGAGCGCCAGGAGTTTTCAAAGATCCGTGCCAGGGGCTGGGCTATGATGCTCGCCAGCTCCTTGAGTACCCTGGGGTGCAGATTGTCAGGGCTGGCTGACCTGAAGGTATCCAGCTTCTCAAGATGTTCCTTCATGAGGTCAGCATTTATGGAGGGTAGGGGATCCCCCTCACCCAGATTTCCCTGTCTCATAGCAGGCATGGGTATCCCATGGGACTGATGAAAGACTGATGCAAAGTACCTATTTAATAGGTTGGCTTTTTCCTGGGCGTCAGTTGTCAGTTGCCCCATCTGGTTTAGCAGGGGTCCAACGTTGCCCTTGCTTTTCGTCCGGCTCCCCACATATCTGAAAAAGGACTTTTTGTTGTCCTGGATGCCTGAAGGTAGTTGGAGTTCAGTTGCAGCATTGGCTTTCCTGGTTTGCTCACTGCAGGACTGATCCTCACTCACACTGGGAGTCTGGGGTCTGGGCGTGGAACAGAAATGACCATTCTGTTCCCTGCTTTCTGCTGATCACCTGATGCATGTGCTTTTTATACGTAGTCTTATGTTAATCTGTTGGCTTTAGAGCCACTCACAATGTTGCCCTATAGCTGTTACCCTATGGGATTGAAAGGTGTTAAAAATTATCATAAAAGGTTACTACAAATATTCATTCTTTTAGCATGGATGAGAACAGTTGTCTTGCTGTGTATGATTCTCTACACATTTATTAATGCACCTTTGTTACTGCACATTAAGTTTAACACTTGGATAACCAAGTACTAAATCAGTGCACAATAACTAGGGATACTGGGCAGTAGTGCCAGTGCATGGGTTTAGGGTTTTTTTGTTTGCTAACTAAACAGTAGCTTAATACTACTGCACTCTAGTATCTTACTATTTTAGCACAGGTTTTGCCCAGCATGCTACAGTGCAGCATTGTTAGGCTACTATGCAGTTAGCATCTCATGTAGACCCACCCATTTTTTCTTCCAGAGACAATATAATACTGTTGTAGTTTAGGGAAACTCTTTTCTTTATCCTTGATTCTCTTTGAAATTTTAACAGAATGCCCATATCACTTATACACTTATACTTGTTTACTATAGGCCCTAGCTTTAAAATATTCTTTTAAACTCAAACCAGTATTCTTTTTTCTGATTGACCAGTGAAATCATCTAAAATAAGCTTCTTATGATTGTTGCTCCATTATTTGGCAGTTTAACTCACTCAACTTTAATGGCATGCAGTTATAGACAAGTGTTACTGCAAGACAGAGTACTGAAACTGTCTTATTAGTTTCATACCCGCATTTCCCTGTTCATCATACTCTTCACAACATTCAACTTAGTGTGGCTGAGCGCTACCCTATATATTAGATACACATGTCTCCAAGCTGAACAAGAGGAAACACAAGGGGTTTTTTTATTAGCTTGATAGATACAAGAGTTTGCAAAACAGGGAGTTGAATTAGCAGCCTATTTGAACAATATCCTCTATGAAAATATGAATTCCTGCTAGACGTACCCAATAGAGTACTAACATGTTAGCAACATTTTGAACATGCAAATTTTAATATTAAAGTGCTACAGTTTCATGATGTATTCTGACACCATTACTAAAATCATAGTTCTTTAAAATAAACGTCAACATTCAGAAGGCAAAGTTCATTTATGTCTTTTTGTTTATGGTTTTGGGGGGTTTTTTGCTTAATAACAATTAATTACAACGTCACTTTTAGCAGAAGTGCCAAGAAACTCAGAATCTTATTAAAGACTCTCAAGTAATGGCTGAGAAACTAATTAAAACACAAGAGATACAGAAATCACTATGTATAAATATCTAATTATTAAAAAATACCCAAGTAATGCATCAATTTTCCCTTTTACTTACAAAGTTTCATTAAACCATCAACAAAACAAGTTAGTTTATATTCTAACTACAATATTGATCCCAATTTAAAATACCTATGTGTCCACTATTCCTTTTTATAGAAAGAAGTTGATATTAATCTCTCATTTTGCTCCTTGCCATATCCCCAAATTAAAAACTAATATTGCAAGGCACTGAGATGAAAGATGCATAAAAAATAACCGTAATGCAACCATTAACTTTTCAACTGTAAAATCTTGCTATAAAAGATGCTCTGAAGTGGTGCTATCATACATGACATGCCATCTGCAAGAAGTAACCAGCAACAGAGTTCCCTCTAGTACTCTAAAAAGGGGAGGAGGTGCTTAACTTTATGTGTTATTCCTCCTTTAAAGATTTTAATTTAAGACCAACACCTATAGCATTATCATTGAATGTTACCCAGCTCTACTATATAACTGTGCTAAATGTATCACTTTTCCTAGTATATCAGACGATTATGACATTCCAAAAGTCTAGCCTATTGCCCAAGAACAACAACAGCAAAAAATCTGTCTTAATATTAATGAATGAATTATGTTAGTTTATACCACATTTATTTGCAAACTGCCACACATCCTTTTCCAAAAAAATTAGTATTCCAAAATCAGGGTGCATATCTTAAACATAGAAGCTGCATTTTCTTTCCTGGATTAGAAACAGGGAAGAAAAGAAGCAAGCAAACATTGTACAAAACTGGTTGCCAAATGGCTTCCATTTCTCCCTGAGGCATCAAGCAAGAGGGTTTGAGTCCAGTGTTCACCCTCTCATAGTCACTGGGAAGGCAGTAGCTTTTGGTTGAAGAGTCACTGATTTGCCTAAGGGTAAGTGAACTTCTTCATGTATTTTCTAAAATCTTGATGAGGGCCGTGGTGTGGAAACACTTTGTTGTTTACAGGAACTTATATAAAGAACTATTTACAGTAAAGTAGTAACAATCTTACTACGGCCCTTCCAAGAGCTTTGTTGCTTTTATGACACACCAGTTCCTACTGCCTTACCTAGACTATCTTCTGGGATGCCATGCTTCCTGGACACTGTTTCCAGAAGAACTTGCTCTATAGTCAGCCATGGCTCTGGAAAAAAAAAATCTATATTCTGGATTCCAAAACCAAGATGTATATCTCTAGCCCAAGTACACGAAAGGGTGTGCCCCATCCTCAACTGGATGGGATACGTGGACAGGCAATAGCACTGTGAGAGGGAGGCTGTCACCTGGGTTCAGATCCCTCTATCCTATAGCCAGGCCAGGCAAATGCTACTTAACTATATACAGTTTATTGATTTATAATATAAATATAAAAATATATGTGACATATGAGAATAATTGAGGGCTCTTTTAGATATGCCAAGCCATGCTGCCAGCTCTGGCTGCCTGGCCTGACTCTGGGATCCCAGGCCCAAACTGCCTTACGTGGCTCTGACAGCCAAAGCTCTGTGCACTTGTCCGTGCACTCTGAGGTGGCCTGAGCAGTCTCGATCCACTCCCAGGACCAAGGATCCAAGTACCAGGTTGCACACTGCAGGAGCTTCCCATTGCTTGAGTCTCCAAGTGGTGTCTTCAGGGGTTCTTCTGGGTGATCACCTGCTGGGCAGCTCTTCCCCAGCTCTTCTGGCCCCCACTCTTCTTTAGCCCCTCAGCATCTCCCCTGCATGCAGAGCACACTGTCCTTTTATTCTCTCCAGAGGCTCTGCCCTCAAAGTCTGCTGGACCTGCAAGGTAAAGTTCTCCATCAGGCCCAGGGCTCTTTGTCCCATCTGCCTCTGGTCAGGGGCAGGGCAAGCCTCTCCCACTATCACCTGATTGGTGGAGATACTCCACCAATCAGCATTGCCCTTCTCCAAGCCCAGCATGCCAAACAAAGCAGCAAGCCCACAACACATCTTACTTGTGGTGTGACATACAGTAAAAATTATGGTATCTTTTTGTCTGTGATGCCATGAAAAACTTGGCCACATAAAGACAATCTTTTATTATGGACCAGTAGATCAGGGTTTCTGATGCTGATACCACCACTCACTCTGGTTTTCTAGAGGTCTGTAACACAGAGGGTCTTCCTCAGGACCAGTCTACCAATGGATCTGCCCACCTGTTCAGGGCTAACCTTCCATGCCTTGTTGTTATCTAATTAAGATTCCAGGGGGCGCTATCTACAGCTCTGTTCCTCCCCTACACCACAGCCCAAGCCTCATAGATGGCATCCACAGATGTTAGTCTCCCAGGCCCCATACTGGGCCCCAGAATCCTCCAATAAAGACCCCTCTAAGATCCCTACATTCAGGTGGCCTACCCCGCCCTCATTCTGGGCTGCCTAGCTCCTTGGAACTATTTTCCTTCTTGAGCATAGTCCCCCCAAGACCTTTGGCCACACAGACCCTGGCCTCACGTCCAAGGCCAGTCAGAACCCCAGGTCCTCAGCTCTGGGTATCACTCGCGGGCCCCTGGGTCTTTTGACCATTCTGATCCTGGCCCCATCATTGACCAGTCAATACTCTACATCAGGTCTTTAAGCTTGTAGCCCCACCCTCTCTACTGGGTCCACTTTCTGGCCACTACTTGTGGGTAACCCAAACAGTTGTGGGAGCTGGGATTATAAAGGTGCCCCAACCCGCTTTTCACCAGGGTGGTAACTGGCTGGCAATTCCTGGGGGCTCCTGCACCATTGGGAGCCCCACCAGGCCACCCACTCCTAGCAGGGTACAGTTTTAGGTCATTCCTAGGACCAGTAGCCTCCAAACCATCCCCTACACCTCCTGCCCTTACCTCCAAAATATTCCAAGCAGACTTGCAGCAGGGTCCTTCTTGTGTTCTTAATAGTAGTAAGTCTGACAAATGTTTAACATTTTATTTTAGAACATGATCTGCTTTACAAACCTATACAGACTGGGCAGGTAATGTACTGAAGAAATAAGACCAGAAGTTAACTGCTCCCCACTGAATTTAACAGTTAACCACACATTATATTCATGTAAGATCAAGACCTGACTCCAGGTATCTGACCCAAAACTCACTAAACTTGATGATAGTCTTTCTGTTGAATCATTCCAGAGGGTAGCAGAAAAAATGGCAGTGGGATTCTTAAACACTGAAGAAATAATATTGTATTTTCTCACATTTAACATGAACAATTTTTCCTGGAAACCACAAGCTAAGATGGAGAATTGTGAAAACTGGATATGTGTCTTAAGCAGAGTAATACAGCCAAGTCCCAAAATACACTCAAGTTGATGCTGAGGCAGACACTACTGATGCTAAATTAGTAGCAGTATCTGCAGGACCAACATTTGCCTGGGAGAAATGGAAAGTAACCTTGTATGTGCTGGGTAAGGGACAGAGCAATGTGCAAGAGGGGATCCTTATCCTTCTCTTGGGTTTTTGTTTGGTTTGGTTTGGTTTAGTTGTTTTTTAGACTAAATTTTAGGGACTAACCTGGCATTAGATGAATGGCATTAGCTGTCTTTAGCTGCATAGTATTAGCTGCATTTGCTGTATGCCCAAACAATTCTATTCCTCCATGGGTATCTATGCAGTCTGCATTCAGTGGGGAGGAGCAAGATGAGTGCGGCCATGTTGTTGCAATCCAAATTGTGCATAAGTGCCAAACATTGCTGTTATGTAACTATGTAAGTGCTTTTTAATTCCGTGAAGGTAAAACAGGGTTCAGCTCAGTCCTAGATCATTCAGTGCTGAAATCTGTTTAATTCTAGTATATTCTATTTGAATGAATAGCCTCAGGACTGAAAAAAGTCTATTAGCTTACCCAAAATATATACTTATCCAATCTTCATTAAAGTACACAGTTTTATAAATGCTATGGTATAAAGAGTCCTAGAACTAAATAAACTTTCAAAGCTTATAATAGTTAGTTTCAGGGTTTCTACAAGATGCCTTGAAAATTATGGGAAATAGAAAACTTGAATCTCACTGGCTCACTTTCAAAGATTCTGACAGCCACCCTTTGGTAGAAGCTTTCCTTTCATCAGTTTTGTGTGGTTAAATAGAGTACAGTTATGTTACGAAGTAAACGGTATGGCAGAAAGGTGTCATGCATGTAAGTTGTTTATGTACTCAACTGATATGCACATAAACAATGCGTTTTTATAGTGGGGCTGACATAGTTTTATACACTTTGTGAATGTAAATGGATACGCTGAACATAGGATGACAAAGAAAATCACAGGAGCTTTCACATGATCAGTTCTATTTATTACATTCTCAGTTTCAGAATGGAAGAGAGTCTATGTTGGGAAGATATCAAGCCATAAAACAATATATTTCAATTTAAGGAGATCATGGCCTGTTTTCTTAATTAAGGTATGGGAGAAGAAAAAAATATCCATTTTATTTTATTTTCTGAACCTTTGTAAAGCTCTACATTTTGAAAACTTTCCTCCCTATTCCACATTTAGTAGTTTGGACTTCAAATATAATCTTGTCTGTCTTTTCTACCAGTGTAAATCAGATGTAATCACAACAGTTAAATTGGAAAGTGGAATCAACCCCCTTTAACTTCAGAAATGTTAGATTGGTCCATTACCATATTCAATGAAAAGCTACAGGCAATGCAAATTTGTGAAAATATGACTTACCTGAAGCAAAGATAGTGAACCCTCTTTAATGAAATAGTTTATCTGAGAAATTACCCTACTTAAAGTGGCAATGAGTTTATACAGCAAAGTTTTAGAAAATATCATTTTCAGCTTAAAAGTTTGTTCTTAACCAAAATTTATCAAGGATTATTTTAATGAGCTGAAAAATGAATTGTTCTTAAATTATAATTAGCTGGAACACTAAATGTTCATTTTTATGTCTTGTCTTGTTCGCCAGTGAAAAGTCTTACATGAATCCATTTCTCAGATGATCACAATATTTTACCATATAGCAATTATAATTATATAGGACACTTTCCTGACTTCTTTAAATTGATTTTTTTCCTATCTTTACTTTTTTATACTTCTCAAGATAAAAGGAGATGACTAACCAATCCTGTGCAACACAGCTGGTATTAGTAGGTGTCTGCTTAATACTTAGCACTTATTTTACTGAAAAGTTAGAGGTCTCTAAAGGATTCACTTCAGAGCCATGTTTCAATCTTTTTTGGACTGCACCAAAAATTAAAACAAAAAGTTCAGTCATTGTGCCATCCTAATCTTCAAATGCATATTTTATGCCCAATGACACTTTTCTTCAAACACTTTGTCACAGAGAATTATTTTAGATAACACCATGTATCCTGTTATACTATATATTTCTGAGTTATGACATGAATCAAGGTAACAGCATATGACGTGACCTTAAAGAACCACTACCCCATGCTTCTCATCCATGTGGGCATGAATGACATGGCCAGGAGTAATCTGGACCAGGTCATGAGTGACTACAGAGCTCTGGGGGCTGGGCTCAAGGAGGTGGAGGTTCAGGTAGTGTTTTCCTTTGCGCTCCTGGTTATGGGGCAAGACCTAGGAGAGAGGGATGCATCAAAGAAGTGAACCAACGACTCTGGTGGTGGTGCTACCGAGAAGGCTTCAGTTTCTTTGATCATAGCACACACTTCAGGGAGAGAGGACTCCTGGGAAGGGATGGCATCCACCTCATGTGGAGGAATAAGTCCCTGTTCTTGACCAATCTCAGCCCAGGATGGCTGACCTTCTAGATAGGGCTTTAAACTAAGAGCACTGGGGGACAGGGAAACACAGACTGGATCATGTCCAGGGACCGGCACACAAGAAAGCTCTGAAGTTGTGGACACTAGGATCACTACTCTTGTAAGAGCTGAGGGAATGGTTCTCCTTCAGTGTGACAGAAAATCCAGGGTCTCATTTGGAGGACTCAGGTGCCTGTACACTAATCCCAGAAGCATGGGGAACAAGTAGGAGCTAGCCCTCCTACTGTCCAGTGGGCATTATGATCTATTATGGATTATGGAGACCTGGTGAGGCTCCTGACATGATTGGACTGCATCCATAGAGGGCTACACAGTGCACAGAAAGAGTAGGGAAAAAGGTGGAGGTGTAGTTCTTTATGTGAGGGAGCAGTACACCTCCTTGGAGGTCAACATTGAATCCAAAGAAGAGCAGCTCAAAACCTTCTGGGTCAAACTATGGGGTGGATGCAGTGAGACATACCTAACTGTAGTTTTATACTACAGACCACCAAATCAGGGGGAGGAGCTCAATCTGGAGTTCTCTCAAGAACTGGCAGAGGCCACGAGTGCATGGGACAGTCATCATCAGTAACTTCAATTACCCAGACATCTCTCTAGAGGAATACTCGGCTAAGTCAGATTGGTCACATTGTTTTATGGCCTGTATTGAAGAGCTCTACCTGACTCAGGAATTACACAGGCCAACCAGAGGTAAAGCTCTCCTAGACTTGGTCTTGGCCATAGGAGATGATCTGGTGAGTGACTTGAATATAGAAGCTAGCCTGGGCAACAGTGACCACCAAACCATCACATTCACTCACTGTTGCAAGGCAGGCAAATCAGCTATCAGGGTTGAAGTTTTGGACTTCAAAAAAGTGAATTTCAACAGGCCCAGGGCAATATAGGGCAAGTGTTGTGGGACCAGGGACCAAAGGTGAAAGAAATGCATGAAGAGTGTTTGTTTCTCAAGATCACAATCCTTGAAGCACAAAATAAGTCCATTCCCATGTGGAGGAAAGGTAGCAGAAGGGTTGGTAAGCCCTGTTGTCTTAATAAGGATATCAAGGTCCTCTTGAAAAAGAAGAAAGAGGAAGACAAACAATGAAAGCTTAGGACAGTCCCCAAGAAGGACTATAAAACAATGGCCTGCACTTGTAGGCAGAAGTTTAGAAAGAATAAGGCTGTGACTGAATTTAAACTAGCAGCAGAAATCAAGGACAATAGGAAGTCCATCGTTAGGTATGTAGGAACAGGAGGAAAATAAATGAAGCTTGGGGTCATTGCTTAACAACTTAAGACAGCTGGTTACCAACCCTCAGGAGAAAACTGAACTCCTGAATGACTATTTTGCTTTGGTATTTCACTGAACTAAGGGGAAAATTAGATATTAGATAAGGAACAGAATGGACATGGTGGGAATGACCTCCTTCCTAATGTTGATGTTGAGCTGGTGCACGATCAGTTAGAAAAGTGCTGAAGGAGCTCACCAAAGTCATTGCGGGACCTCTGGCAAAACTCTTCCAAAGGTTGTGGCACTCAGAGGAGGTCCCTGAAGTCTGGAAGAGGGTCAATGTTGTGCTCATCTTCAAGAAAGGGAGGAGAGAGGACCCAGGCAGCTATAGGCAAATTAGCCTAACTTCTACCCCAGGCAAAATCCTGAAAAAAATCATCATGGAGTCTGTGTGTGATACTCTTGCAGAAGGTAGTATTATGAATGATAGCCAGCATAGCTTCATTGCAGGCAGGTTTTGTCTTAACAATCTCATCTATTTCTATGACCAGGTAACTCACCACCTGGATAAGAGAGCAGAGTTCAACATATACCTATCCTTCTAAAAGGCATTTGATCTGGTATCCCATGATGTTCTCACAGGAAAATTGGAGGATTGCAGGCTTAATTGCTTGACAGGTAGGTGGGTAGGAAGCTGGCTGCAGGGTGGGACCCAAAGAGCTCTAATGAACAGATCTGTGTCATTCTGGTGACAAGTGGCCCGTAGGGCTGTGCAAGGCTTTGGATCATGATTCAGATTTGGAGATGATTTGTATAATTTGGAGGCTTAATCTAGGAAACTGAACTGAATAACTAGAAGCTTGAGGCTTTCCAATTCAATTTGGAGCTTCTGAATCAATTCAGAAAATATTTGGAAAAGATTTGGCGATGCAGCCATAGAGCATTAATGGGGAATCAATGAAATATCTATAACTTTGTTGTTTTTTGAATGATTCAAATAAACCTTTCAAGAATAGTGGATTCTGCTGAGGGCATGAAGTCTGACAAGTTTCAAGGTGATAGGTACAGGGGTTTCTGGGAAACTGCACCTCAGATCCTGAAAGCAAAACCCATGTCACGTGTGTTTGTTAAGCCACAGCAGTGTGAACACTGCAGGGACAGTGGGTTTTACACAGGCCACAAATCCTGCCAAGTTTCAAGAATACAGGTATAGAGGTTTCTGGGAAACTGCACCTCAAACTGCTGACAAGCAAAACTCATGACATAGGTGACATCAGAGAAGAGATTCAGATCCTTGAATCAAATTGGCTGAATCCAAATCAACAAAATTCAAATCCAAATCAAATAGTTGCCTGTTCACAGAGGTCTGCTGGCTGGTGGTGTGCCTCAGGGGTCCAGACTTGCTCCACTGCTTTTCAACATCTTTATCAATGATTAGGAGGTGGGGGTGAAGAGCTCACTGGGAAAGTTTGCAGACAAACATGGGAGCATGATTATGCTTGAAAATAGGATGCAGATACAGGCAGACCTAGACAGGCTAGCAAGTTGGACAAGTTACCTCAGGGTAAATTCACTTTAATGAATTCTTTGCCCCCATATTCCTGAACAGGGATCAGAACTTCTCCCTCACTAGAACTGTGGCTGCACCCAAGGGAGGCACCACCATGCCTAGGGTCAGGAATGACCTAGTTAGTGAACTCTTGGAGGGACTGGGTGTGTTTAAATCAGTAAATCCAGATGCTCTTCACCCAAGTGTTCTGAAGGAATTGGTGGGGGTTATAGCAGGGCCTCTGGCACAGCTGTATGAGCACTTGTGGGACACTGGCCAGGTACCAGAGGATTGGAAAAGGGCCAGTGTGGTCCCCATTTACAAGAAGAGGAGAAAGGAGGACCCTGGCAATTATAGACCAGTCAGTCTTACCTCGGTCCTTGGAAAGACCTTTGAGAAAATTATTAAGGAGCACATCTGCAAAGGCCCAGCAGGGAAGGTAATGCTCAGGGAAAACCAACATGGGTTCATTGAGGGCAGGTCCTGTCTGATAACTTGGTTTCTTTTTATGATCAGGTCACAGAGTCCCTGGACGAGGGTGTCAGGGTGGACGTCATCTTCCTGGACTTTAAGAAGGCCTTTGACAGTTTCTCACCACATTCTCTTAAAAAAAACTAGGTGACTGCGGCTTTGATACCTACACAATCAGATGGGTGGCAAATTGGCTAGATGGCCGCATCTAGAAAGTGGTGGTTGACGAGTTGTTTCAACCTGGAGGGATATGGGCAGTGGAGTCCCTCAGGGCTTGGTCAACTTCTTTATCAGTGATCTGGATGTGCGTGTGGAATGCACACTGTCCAAATTCACTGATGACACCAAGTTGTGGGGCAAGGTGGGCACACTGGGGTGGAGAAACAGAATCCAGTTAGATCTAGACAAATTACAGTGATGAGCGGATGAGAATAGGATGGAGTTCAATGCAGACAAGTGCAAGGTACTGGATCTAGGGAGAAGGAACCAGCAACACACTTATAGGCTTGGGATCATCCTTCTTGTCATCATGGTGGCAGAAAGGGACCTTGGAATCATTGTTGACTCCAGGATAAACATGAGCCGCCATTTTAAGGAAGTGGTCAATACGACTAACTGCACCTTGTTGTGCATCTACAGATGCATCACATGCAGGTCCAGGATGGTGATCTTTCCCCTCTATGTGGCATAGGTCAGGCTACAGTTGCAGTACTGCATCCAGTTCTGGGTGCTGCACTTCAAGAGGGATGTGGCTAGCATTGAAAAGGTCCAGAGGAGAGCCACTCGCATGGTCAAGGGGCAGTGGGGCAGGCCCTACAAAGAGAGGCAAATGGGCCTGAACCTATTCAGCCTCAACAAGAGAAGGCTGAGAAGGGATCTGGTGGCCATTTACAAACTCACTGGGAGCAGGGGGGGGCAGAGGGAAATGGGGGAGGTTCTGTTCCCCTGGGCACCACCCAGGATTACTAGGAATAATGGCCACAAATTGTTAGAGAAAAGATTCAGGCTGGACATCAGGAGACATTACTTTACAGTTAGTGCTGCCAGGCTCTGGAATGGGGTCCCAAGTGAAGTGGTATTCTCTCCTACCTTGGGGGTCTTCAAGAGGAAGCTGGACAGATATTCGGCCAGGGTGATATGACCCTAGCACCCATTTCTGCTTGGGGCAGGGAGTTGGACCTGATGATCTTTTCAGGTCCCTTCCAACCCTAAGCACTATGATACTATGATACTATGATTTTCACTTTTGGTTAGACTGGATTTTAGCAGTGGCTGAGTTATACCCCTTCCAGGATACATTCAGTTGTTTATTAGCTTTGCAATTCCAGAGGTGAAAAAGACTCCATTACATTTTATCCAAGTTGACATATAATTGGGTTTTAGTGTACCAGTTAGAGAGTCCAGGGAAGGCTGATGTTAACCTAGCTTTGCTTTGGACAAAGTCCTTGGTAATGCATCTATCTGTATAGATAAATGTTCTTGTGTGGAGATGAACTGGTTACTCGTGGACATTCTAAATATAATAAGTGCAAGTACACCTATCATAGTAAAAAATACCCAATTACTTGTGGTTGCACACTTCTCACAAGACAACTACTTTCTCTCCAATCTCTCAGTTCTAATCCTCAAAAGGAAATTTACAAAACACCTTTCATAGAAGATCATACTTCACTTCAGAAATCTACTGGATACAAAAAATAACAGACTAAATAAGACATTGGATTTATGACACATTATTGCTTGCCTGCCATCTGATAACCCCAGGTAACCTGTCTGCATTTTACCAGCTACATTCTATCACCAGTTCAAGATTCGCCATTCCCCATCCCACCTACCTGTCTCACACCTATTGTCTCCCATTCTCTCTGATTCTCACTGCCACACATTTCCATTTTCACAGACCTGCTTTTTGCATATTGTCTTCTATTCTACCCAGGAAAGCACACAAAATGCCAGCAAGCTTTCCCTATGCCTGAAGAAGGGTGATAGTGCCTAAAAGTTTGCAAACAATAACAGAGGCTTAAAACAACAACCTTATCATAATCATTCCCTTATCATGGGTCATTTAATTTTTTTCATCATCCACTCTGTTTCTGACATAGTTTGACATAGAATCAGTGGTTTTCTAGTAGGGAGTGTATCTATTGTACTCTGTGATGAACTCTGTCCTGCCATATATTTTGGTGAAGAATCTCCATTGTTTTTTTATGTCAAATGTTGCTGACATGACCAAATCCTTTTCAAAGCCTTTTTGATCCTTGACATTGATATTTAACATTTTATAAGTATTAATAAATAATAATTTCACAGTTTTGAAACAAATGCAAAAGAAACACTTTCAATAGTTTTCCAACTGCAATTGAGAGGGATTTTCACCAACTGAGGTGTTATGCCTCTTACCTGCCCCATGCAGGTGCCACTGAATGCCATACTGAATGAAGACTCTTAATTTAGCAGTAGGCCAAGTGTCACCATCATCATTGTGACATGGAGTTCCATGAGGGAATGAAGACAACCATCCAGTCTGAAAATGAAATATCATCTGAGAGTAGCATTGATACTGGCCTGAAGCAAAGCTGTATTTCAGCACCTACTGGCTTTGGCATCTTCTTCTCTATTAATCTTAAGTACACTTTTGGAAATGATCAATCAGGCATACTAATTGAATCAAGGACAGATGGCAACTTATTTGATTTCAGATGATTTCAGAGCAAAAGGCATGCCACCCAGCTCACTGTTCAGGATCTGCTCTTCGCAGATGATGCTGCATTCATCTCTAACTCACTTGCTGAACTGCAGATCATGATGAACAAGTTCTCTGATGCATGCATCAAGTTTAGCATGGCAATCATTATCAAGAAAATGGCTGTCATGTCCCAGACCACCAACATCCCACCCAAAATCTATGTTAAGAATGAAGCTCTGGACAGGGTAGACCACTTCTGCTATCTCAGCTCAACTCTTACCAGCTCACTTAACCTTGATAGAGAACTTGATAAAAGAATTCTCAAAGCCTCTCACGTCTTTGGCAAACTTACCTCATGTGTCTGGAACAACAAACTGTTAACCCTGAACACAAAGGCATCCATCTATCAGGCTTGTGTCCTCAGTACCCTCATTTATGGCTGTGAAAGATGGGTCATATACTCTAAGCAGAAACAGGAGTGAAGACTGAACAGGTTTCACCTGCACTGTCTCAGAAAAATCCTTCGAATCATTTGGGACCAATGGATCGCTAACAACTATATCCTTGAGAGGGCCAGTTTACAGTCTATGCAGACTATGTTGGAAGTTCACAGGCTTTGCTAGATGGGACATATTAAGCACATGCCTCAAGATGGTCTGCCAAATGCTGTGCTCTATGACCATCTCAAGAACCACCCACTAAGTAGAAAAAGGCCAAAGCTCTGATGCAGCAAGAAGGTCATGGAAGGTATCAGGTTTTCAGCATTCCTACTAACAACTGGGAGAATCCTTCCCACTACTGTTCAGTCTGGAGAACCCAGGTCAAAGCTGGTGCAGTCACCCCAGGGAGCCATCAGAGACTCCAGGCTGAGGTCTACAGGTGAGCCAGGAAGCAGGTGAGCCAGGAAGAGTGTGCTTCAACCTCCATCTGATGAGTGAACCTGTAGCCACTGTGGAAAGGCTTGCCACTCATGCACTGGGTTCTTCTCCCACACCACTGCCAAGCACCATTGAATGTTTGTCTTCACCCTATTTCCTTCCATTTGTCAAGATGTTGGATGGCCACTTCTTGACAGATGTACGAGTGTCAACATCTTCACCACCTGCTTCTTGTCTCCTCTTCCACCTGTGCTTAGCTGCCAGGATCTTACAGTCTCCCTGGACCTACTCCATACACCTCAAGCCACAATATAGACCAGGGGTTGGCAAAATGGTGAATCCATCTGGTGGCAAGACCAATTTCCCAGCAGCCCCTGTCTGCATGGCTGGAGCCAGTTTCCATAGAGACCCCAGCAGTAGCTGCACTGTGATAGCATGAGGCTGTGGTTTCAGTACAGGATGGCCTCAGCAGCGCTGGCAGGGCATGCAAAAGGGTGCAGAGCTGCTCCGAAGCCCATCTGGGTACTTGTGGTGGTGACTGCATGGTACAGAGCCAGAGTAGAGTCACACTCTGCAGCCTACATGCCATGGGAAGGCAGTAGATCACAGCTCTGTCCTGGCTTCTTGCAATGGTGACCAGCATTCCTTCTAAGTTGCACGGCATGTACAACTGTGGCAGCATGGCATGAGCACATTGCATACACTGCACAGCTTAGAGGGAACACCGATGCTGACAGCATGGCCCAGAGCCAGGGCAGAGCCATGATCCACTGCCTGCACACCTCTGCCTGGAGTATGCGGGCTGCAGATTGCAGTTCTGCTCTGGCTCTGGATGACACTGTCAATGCTGGAAGATCTCAGCTGGGGTCCAGAGCAGCTCCCTGCCCTGCCATGTGCCCTGCCATGTGCCCTGCCATGTTCCTTCTTCTGGAGCCCAGCTAGAATCTTGTGGCATTGACAGTGTCATCCATAGCCAGGGCAGAACTGGTGGGGGTAGGGGGGGCGATACACACCCTAAATTTTTCTGTAGCCCCGCTTAGCCACCCTTTCCAGTGGTGCCACTACCACCACTGCCATTGCCTGCCCTGTACAGCTGGGAGCAGCTAAGCCCATCCCACTTCCACCTGCAGCACAGCCCCCACTCAGTCCTCCCTTATCCCTCCCACCAGGAAGAGGCTGGTGCCATTACTGTCAGCCAGTGGTGCTGGGGTCACTCTCCACAGAAACCCCAGCCCTGCCCATCACAGTGTGGCTGCTGCTGAGGTCTCCATGGAAACTGGCCCCAGCTACTTGGGTAGGGGCTGCTGGAAAATGGAGTTCACTGCCAGCTGGATCTGGCCTGTGGCCCAGACGTTGCCCACAGTTGGTATAGATGCATCCATTCCAGCACCTTAGTGCCAAGGGTTCATGCCCTCCTCACAAAAATCCCCAATTTTTTTACTTAAAAAAGTAACCCCAAATCCACTTTTTTCCATGATTAAAATGAAACACCACTAATATATATAGATATGGGGTTACTTCTGTAAAACCAAAAATTAGGGATTTTTTTTTTATCAGAGAAGACCAGGATCCCTGCACATAAGCAATTTATTCTATTTAAATCTGTAGGTAAAATCACTTACGCTTTTAACATTTATTTTCATCAGCCTAGAAACTCTACTGAATGGAGAATGTGATGAGACTTAACACTTGCCATATGATAGGAGTGGTTCAGGTATTTGGAAAAGGATGACTTAGAACAGATAACCAAATGAAAGTAGTAAGAACAGCTTTGTAGTGAGTTTCCAATTAATATAATTTCATTGTGTTTGTTATGGAGCAGGGGGTTATGAGAAAAGAATAAGTAACTTTAACAGAAATAATTACAAATTTGCACACTCAAGCTTACCTGAACTGTCATTTCATTTTTGTTTTGCAACCTTGAAAGATGATTTCATGGTTGCCTGGCATTAAAGAATACAAGGAAAGTCCAAGGGAATAGCCCAATTCAAGCTGAATACCATGTCACAGCAAAAAATTGGCAAGGCTCCTACGTACAGTAGCATATCTTAGGAAATTTTAGAAAAAAATTGACATAGTTATTTCAAGGTTAAATGCCAAAAAATTCAACAAATTTGAAGACACCTGTGCTTTATTAAAACTTTAAAAATCACAGGTATCATCATCTTATTAGAGAAAGCATCTTAGTGTTTACTGACATGTAAAGGACCTTTAAACAAGAAGCCTATTTTTTTTCTCATTACAGTTTTTCTATTCAAAATTACTGGTTGTATGATTTGCTGTGAGAGCCACTTCCCTTATCCAGAAAACTTTCAGCCTACTTAGAAAAACTATTACAATATAAGCTGATCATCATACTGATTTTGCCTCAGGGTAGATTTCTAGGTGGATATCTGTCACAGAAAGAAGGAAAGATATACTAATCTAGAAGCATAGCTGAAATTTTATAAGGCATTATACTCCATTATGCTATACGTATCTTACAAAAAGTCCCAACTTTTTAATCATCTTTGACATGCCATTAGGGAAATTTTTTGCAGAATTTCTTTTAAGAATTTATATATGTTTTCTTGTGTGACTGCAGGCAGTCAGGGTGCCACAAGTCATAGAAATGCTTGACAATATATATATATATATATGTGTATATATATATATATATATATAAAACATATATATATGGTTTTAAATATAAAACCTGGTTATAAGACTGGATTCTATCTGTGAAACAAAGCAGTTCTTCAATCTATTCAGGTTAATGTGAGAAAGCTTGTTACATGTGCCCCATCCTGGCAGCCACTTAATGGAGATTTAAATCCTTACTCTGCAATTAATGAAGACTGGTTTCCCTGCTCTAGTAATAGACTGCACCTCCCCTAGAAAATCACTGTCAGGTTCAGCTTGGCAGCATTCCTTCTTCCTTTCCAGGAATTTCTTTGATCTTTAGAAACAAGGTGAGTGGATAGAATCACAGAAAATGGGCAAAATAACTACCAAACAGGTATCTCCTCTCTGCACCAGTGGGCCAACATCTTGTGTTTTATGGGCTATAGCTGCACATGCAGTGCTGTAAAACAAGAGGCCTGACTTGATTCTAATGCTATAGATACTGAATAATACAGTAGGCTTGAGACTTCTGACATCATCAGTTTCATGTCTGAATGTTTCAGCTAGTTGAATCAGTGATGCTTAATATCTTCCATAGCATGAAGCATTTTTCACTTTGCTTTACAAAGAACCACAGATAACAGTTATGTCACCACTTTCCTTTCAGAGCCTGATCTATTGTCTACTGAAGTCAAGAATGATAGTAATTTAGACCTCTTGGGGATCTTTGTGTCTTCTATTGAGCATATTATTATTACTTAACAAGTTAATGATAATCATAATAACAATTCAAGATAGAATAGACTGCCGCCGGAGGAGGTTCAAGCACCTACTTTGAACCCCTTCAAGAGACATTTGGATGTTAATCTTCCAGGGATCCTATGATTCCTGATGACTTCCTTCCCCTGGAGTGGGGCCTGGACTTGATACTCCAAGGTCCCTTCCAGACCTAATGTCTATGAGTCTATTACCAGTTTTGCATTCTGCTTGAAAGGTTATAAAGAAGCTTACCGAGGAGAAACAGAAAAAATCCATTTAGTGAGAGCCTGAACAACAGTAACAGCAAATACAGACTAGAAAATGAAGGGAGTACATCTGAGTATTTCTCTACCTGACTTTACAAGTCTCACAAGATAATCACCACAGCAAAGAAATTCTAAGAGGAATGCAAAACCCCAAATGAAGCTTGGGTATTCCCATCCATTATTCATTGGAGTTCTCCTCTAATGGGGCACTATTAAGTGGCTGCCTGCACATCAGCTATGGTTTCTTGAATAGATTTGGAGTGATATCAAAACAGTTCCCTCAGCATAGGCATTCATTACAATACCTATAAAACAAGAAGATGTCAAAGGTCCTGAGTGGGGAAAACTACACATCCCTAACAGGGATGCTACCCTTCATTGTGCGTAGCTACTGAGCAGGGTGGCACCCAAAACTAGCTCATTGGAATTATCAGACAGAAAATTGTGTCTAAATTCTCACCATTCTTCATGGCTTAGGTGCCTGACTCAGGACTGGATATTAAAGGCTAGATTCATTCCACCAATTAGGAACATAAGTGGGTACAGAACTCGAAGTGTCATTCTATTTCACCCAGCACAAGGCCCTGGAAATCCATTTATGTATCAATATTTGTGACGTTATCTTCTTAGCATTAAACCTAAATCACAAGGGAGGAGGAAGCCTGGGCTAGAAATTGTATTAACAACTTTTCAGGCACTCAGGCAGGGTAGGATAAGATTATATTAGACATCTACCTCTAGTCAATCAATAACAGAATTGCATAATCATAGAAAATCAAATTTAGAAGGGATCTCAGGAGGTTATCTAGTCCAACCCTCTGCTTAAAACAGGACCATCCCCAATTAGATCATGCCAGCCATGGCTTTATTTAGCAGGGTCTTAAAAACCTCCAAGGATTGAGATTCCAACACTTCTCTGGGTAACATATTCCAGTGTTTTACTACCCTCCTGATATCTAACCTAAACTGCCTTTGTTGCAGCTTGAGACCATTGCTCCTTGTTCTGTTATTTGCCACCACTGAAGATAGTCTAGCTCCATCCTCTTTGAAACCACCCTTCAGATAGTTGAAGGCTGTTATTAAATCCTTCTTCAGTCTTCTTTTCTCTAAACAGGCTACATGTTCATCAATGTGCTGTAGTTACTGCAAATTAAGTTTAGTGCTATTACGATCAAGTACTACTACTAAATTAATGCACAGTAACTGAAGCTACTATGGAGTAATGCCAGCACATACCTTTTTAGTGACACTACTGCACAATAGCCTAATAATACTGTGCGGTAGTGTTACTACCACACAGACAGACTGTACAGCACAGACCGTTTGTGCTGTGATGCGCTACTGTGCAGTATTATTAGGTTAGCATCTCATGTAAATGTGCCCAGTAAGCCCAGTTCCATTAGCTTCCCCTCATAACTGATGCTGCCCAGCCCTCTAACCATTGTCATTGCCCTCTGCTGGAGTGTCTCCAATTTGTCTACCTCCTTTCTGTAGCAGGAGTCCAAAACTGGATATAGTACTGCAGATGTGGCTGTACCAGTGCCAAATACAGGGGAATAATCACTTTCTTTGATCTTCTGGCAATGCTCCTACTAATGCAGCCCAGTATCTCGTTAGCCTTTTTTGCAACAAGGACACAGTTTTAGCTCATATTCAGCTTATTGTCCAGTGACCCCTAGGTCCTTTTTTGCAGAGCTGCTGCTTAGCCAGTTGGTCCCCACCCTGTGCTGGTACATGGGATTGTTCTGTCCTAAGTGCAGGACTTTTCACTTCTCTTTATTGAACCTCATGAGATTTCCTGCCCCTATCCCAGAGCAGACTATTCCTAGCAAACTCCCCTGTAAAATGGTTGGTTTGCTGCTCCTTCTTTCCAAAAGGTGAGAGAGTTTCCAGAGAAACTCCCTAGTGAACTCCTGCTAGCTCTGGACTCTAGTTAAACAAGGGGCTTAAGTACTGGTCTAATGGCTGAGTGTTAGCTACTTACACTAACTATACATAGGGTAGTTATTCTTAATTAAAGAAAGGACTTACCTTAAAGGCTCCCCTTCAAAGAACTGACTTGCAAACTTCTTACAAACGGCTCTATTAGTTGCCCTGTATCACTCACTCAGAGTGCACTAAAATCTAGCTTTAGGTATCTCCCCCCGCTGAAGATCCAGAGCACCAGAAGTACAGACACCTAATTCATATCTACAACAAAGTTCAGTTCAACCTACAGCATCACGTGGCTCCATTCATGCAAGAACACAGAGGGTGGTGATGGTGCTGATGTGCATCTTTTGTACATTATCCTAGTGGTTATAGCACTTGCCCAAGAAGTAAAAGCCTTTATTATGATCCCTTTAGTATGAACAAACACAAATTACACCTCCCAAAACAGTCTAGATAAAGACACCATCCATATCTGAATGAGTCAGAGTCATGTAGCTAGAAGGAAATTAAATAAATGGAAGCCTGTCACCATAGCCCAGTGATGAGGAGACCCCCTTCAGCTTGGGGACAGTCCTAGGCTATTCATGCAAATTATAGTAAACAGTCAAAGGTTGAAAATCCTTGGCAGCAGTGCTAGCAGGTGGTCATGCACTAATGAGATGTGGGAATTGTGCATTTCTTAACTTTGCTTTATGCCTTCATTTGGCCTGGTTCCACATATTATACCATTTTAACTGTTTAAAATTTGTTTTAAGCCTTGTTTCTCTTACGCTTGCAGGAATTTTCAATAACTGCATTCATCTGCATGTTTTTATTTGCATGATGCAGAAACTTTTTGCAGCGCTGTTTGGGTTCTTTGGATTTTGGCTGGGTACATTGTTTGTTTGTTTTCCCCCCCTAAACTAAATGACTTTAAAATATAAAATGTATGAATCCTCTCTGCTTTTTGCTTTAGTTTCCTTTGTTCATTTTCTAGCTTTTAATCTGATATAAGGTCAGCTAAAAACAAAACAAAACAAAACATAAAAAATTGGCGTTCAATATTTGTGCATTTCTACAACACAAGAAGTTGGTTTGAACTTTCTGTTTTTCCAGAAATATGGTGACCCTGAAAAACCACAGCAACTGTCTTGCAGCAGTTGGCTCCAATGGTGCCCTACAACCTTTCCATTTTTGGTCTGGGTGCACCTCTCATTTGAGTTTGGACACTTCACTTGGCAACAAAATTTGGACCACATTATGTCACACTAAGCCAGACCCTACAAGATGGTTTCTGCGGCTTTTCAGAATCACCATCTTGGCTTGGTCCAGCAGGATACTGACAGAAAGATCACAGCCCCTCAACCACATGGTATAGGAGAGAAAATGTTCAAAATTTCACAGAAATCCAAGTCTAGTGTGACGAAGAGGGTGCTGAAGGAAGTATGAGGTTTCAGTCTCTGGTGATATGGTGCTTTTGTTGCTGACAAGCATTTCATGGTTGGTGCTTCAAAAGACTACACACTTTCATATTTTTACCTCTTTGTTTTTAATGTTTGTACAATAGAGGTTTAAACAGTCAAAAAGTGTGGGGGGGGGGGTTTCTCCTTTTTTTCCTGCTAGACTGTGCCAAGATGATGACCTTGAAAAGCCTCAGATGCCTGGCTTTGACAGTACCTTCCAACTTTTTTCATTTCTTGGTCTGGGCACACGTGTTATTTGAGTTTCAACACTTCATTTTGCAATAAGTTGTGAACCAGTCTGTGCAATGCTAGGCTATGGAGGGGGCAGTGTGAAAGATGAAAGACAGACAGTTAGTCTGAAATGTGTATCCACATGCAAGGCAATAGGGAGGGGCCAGGGTTGCCAGCTATCTATGTATTTGCAGACTGTCTATTTATGAACAGAAAAAAATGTGGAAGGTTTTTGTTTGTTTGTTTGTCTGTTATGTCTTTTACTTTAAAAGTGAAAAAAAAAATCTGCCCTCCTGCTTGGCTGCCTGCTTGCCTTCCCTCCTTCTGGAAAAAAAAAATAAAAAAAAGTCTGCCAATCCCATCTGGGATAGCCAGGAGTAGATCAAGGGTTGATGCACATAATTGCTGCTTGGGTGGTTTCAGTTCATATTCTGTCCACTTTAATCTGGGTTTTGCAGGCTTGGCACCCTAATCACTATGCCATGGTTAACTTTTGCTTTAACCAAACACTCCATCCCTAACTTGAGAACCCTTTCCTGAAGAAAATGTCATTGACACTGCTGTTTCTTCAGACAGTTTTAATCATGAAGGATTTTCTCGTGGGGTAGCAAGGGTGATGAGGAGCTTTAACCAAATATTCCTGAATGCTCTGTTAGAAAACATCCCTTTCCCACTGATACGTTCAGCACGTATACTTTTGTCAGCATGACACTTGTAGACAATGCATAATGTATTGCTGTCACTAAAACGTCATTTAAGTCCTACATCATTTAAGTCATTTCTTTCTAATACCATACTTAATGTATTAGTGCGGGAACCTTATGTAATGAAACAACACCTTTTTTGAATGTATGTCATAGATTCTGATAATCATTTACATGGGGGAGGGGAGGGAGGGAAGACACAGAAGACAGTAAATTTGACCAGCTTTAGCTTGCAGTTTTTGCTAAAACTTCTGTCAAGGTGGTGAAACTGAGAGAATCAAAAGAGGATCCATAGAGGGTTGGCAGTTCACCAGAACTTTTGATGTTCACAAATCAGCACAGGCCTATGGAGCCCCGTGTCTTAACTCAGATGTCCTTTGTTGCCAGACAGCCTCCTAGCAACATGACTTTCTAGGGCTTCACCACTGGCCCCAGAAAGACATAGAATGGATTGCCACGTGGTGGAAGGTATCAATCTGTGAAACAGGATAGACAGTATTAGCTTGTAGGGAAAATCACCAACTAACACAGTGAGAGAAGAGGAAGAGATGAAACAATGGAATGATGTTGCATGTTGTGGCCTGCGTTACCTACCAGACAGATTCAAACCACTGGACACCAGCTTAGGGAGAGTTAAGAAATGGAAAAAGGGAAAATGCTGTAGAACAAATGCCCATTTACCCAAAGATCCTTGTCTGCCTATGTCCTTAGATCAACATGGCTACAACCTACACCTCTGAAACATTTCTCTCTCTTTTGTTTTGCATCCTGGATCTGGTTGACATGGCACTTGTTATCAAATAGTAGATATTGTGTTTCCCAGTAGATGGCACTCTTTATATTAACTGGCTATGTACATGCATAAACCTAACAGTTATGCATTTGCTGTATTGAAATAGCTTCCTTCTATCAAGGGGTAGGTCAGGATCTGTGTGTAAAGTGGTGGGGGGAGAGCTGCAAAGGGAGCTAGGTTAGAGGCTAGTGTAAAATCTGTTATGAGTCTTCCTTTTGCTCCGATGATCAGTTAATACCCTTTGCATTAGAAAAAAAAAGGGAAATATCCATTGGTGGGAGCAGTTCAGGATCTTTAATTATGAAACACAAAAACACAGATAAAAGGAGATGGATTACTTTTTCCAACTGCACAAATTTGTCTCAGTTAGAATGTCAGCTGCACGATTTAAACAATGGACACACAAAAACCCTGGGAGAGAGCAGGAGCAGCAGAGTGAACAGATCTGGGAAAAATAATCTTTATTGCTTAGGAAAGAACAATGTAGATGTGAATTCTGATTTTAGATAAATTGTTCACCACAAGGGATGTGTGCCTTAAAATGAATCTACTAATGCTTCAGTTATATGCATTTTTAAACTGAATCCCTTTGTTTCTGCTTAACCTGTGAAAATAAGCTTGGAAGAAAAGTAATCATAATAAAAGAAAAAACTCAACATGTAGATTGTGTATTCATTATATATCATATATTTCATAATAGATCATATATGTTACAGTAGCATGTTCATTTGAATTAAGATTAAGGTTAATCAATGAATTAATCAATAAATTAAGATAAATCAATTCAGAATAATACTTTACTGTGGTAGTTCCTGTAAAAACACAGCACAGCACTTAGTACTCATCCTGAAGAGATTTTTATCTGAAAAGGTGAGAGAGAAAAGGATGGAAATATAACCTCAAATACACAGAAACAGTCACTCCAAGGTCACTCAGAAGGTAAACTGCAGAGTCAAAAACAACTCAGGCCTCTCAAGTACCAGCACTGCACTGTGTATATCTTACAGAGTAAACCCAAGATGATATCCTTCCCCTTTACTTTGTTATTTGATGTTACTTGCTTTGTCATGGCAAATTTAGGCTCTAATTCTGGAAGTGAAGGAAATGTAATATAACTTAGAAAGGTCCACATAACCAGATATGACTACTGATATGAGTAAAGTAATTCTGCTTACGATTAAGTATTTGCAGGACTGCAGCCTTAGATAGCAACTCCTCAGTGCCTCTACATTTGTTATTCTGAACCACTTACAAAATGTTTGAAAGCTCAAAAATAATTACTATGGAAAACAACTGATTAGCTATTGAACAAAATTGTATGAAAAGAAAACAAAACAAGATTCTGTTAAAAGTGCTAATAATGCAGGCCTAAAATAAAGCAATTCTCTTATATGGAATAATTAATTCATATTCTAATAACTGTCTCTTCGATTACAAATGCCCAAATTCTGTCATTAAAGTGCTATGTCTTCAGAATATTTATTTCAAACCTGTGCACCCCAATACAATAATAGTAGCAGCAGTACTATTCATGTTTAATTTATATAAGCGATTACATATGCAGAGAAGTACATAAACACCTACAACACACTGCATACACATATACACACGTGTGTGTATTTATCAAGTTCAAGTGGGCATCTGATCATAAGTTATGTATAAATAAAAAATAATATGCATGCAATACTTGTATATATAATTTATAGACACTAATTGAGTCAAATTCTCTTTTCTTTAAACAAACTGTAGAACCACCAGACAAAAAGATCATTTATGAAGATCAGATCCCTGAAAGATTCTTAAACTTGGCATCCAAAAAATTAAGACATAAAAAATAAAAATTAAAGATAACTGATTATTTTTAAATATCTTTAAGTAGGACTAGAAATTTCCTTGAAATGGTAAAAAACTTCAAATTTATAAACTTAAATTTTCCAAAAGAATTAGAACTTTTGTTAATACAATTAAAATATCAAGATTTTTCCATTCCAGTGCACTGATAATCTCATTAAATCTGTTTAAGCACCATTATGGGAACATGAAATTATAAATAATCTGAAAAATATTATAAATAAAATTAGCATAATTGAAAAGCCTGCAATACATTACAATGCAGTCAGGTGTTAATGGTACAAGGTTTACGATTATTTTATGTAAGTAAAAATCACCCTTGCCTGCTCAAGTAGAATAACTGGTCCCTGATTACAACAAGTAAAAATAAGCTGGAAAACAGGGTGATGAATAGTGAACGCTGTAATTCTAATGCATTTCTGGGAAAAGTATTTGGCAAGGGAGGAGTTATTAATGAAAAGAATGTCTCTTATAGACCATGGGACCATTTTGGCAGCACTATACCACTTCTGCATCACTTTTAAGAGCACCATTGAAAAATATGTTCTACCCACATGCATCAATGCCAGAAAATAGGTAGTGAAGGTACCCTGAGGGTTTCTCTCTCCATCCCCTCCTACTCTGGCTGGTATTTTTAAGAACACCATAGACTGAGAGATTGATGACAGCCCCTTGGGTAGCTTCACTTCAACATTTGGCTATAGCCAAGCACCCATCTTGACTGGGTTGCCAATGTCCTTCCATCCAGACTTTGACCTATCACCAAATTTGGGATCAAAAAGGAATTGTACCCCATGGTCATAGTGGTATAGACTGGGTGCATCTACACAGATGCTTACTGAGGAGTTGTCTAATTAACAATGCAGTAAGAGTCACCGTTTGCATGAGTGGTACTATTAGGCTGGAGTAAAACTCTGCTGTAGGATAGTACTGCTCAACACTAATACTATTCTAAGGTGGGGTTACTTACTGGTTGGGGCACAAAGGTGCTACAGTATGGCCCCAGCCAGCCCCTCCACAGCACATTGAGCCAGGCAGGAGCAGCCCCAGGCTGGCAGGCTGACCCCTAGGGCCTCCTGCCATCTGGAGCTGTGCTGCCCTGGCTTAATGTGTGGTGGTCCCAGACATATGTGTAACACGGTGCTGGGGAGAAATAAACTCTGGTGCAAACTGTGATGGAGTTTATTGGGTCACATTAATATTCATGTGTAGACATGTCCACTGCAGAGGTTTTTGCTTTCCTTTGTAAAGGAAGGCATTGTTCTCTTTGGATCTCTCAAGTACATTTTAACAACACTTGTAGCAGCAAGACATTGACAGCCCTCATCATCTGTTTTAACTGTGGCAGGTTAGGGTGCTCCTGATGTTTTTGGGTAATATGCCTTGAAGTTGTACAGTAGGGTTTACTGTATTTTCAGAAACAGGTTAGATAGGGACTTGTATGGGATGGTTTGGATAGGGATATCTGACATCTGGTCCTTTCCAGCCCTATTTTTTCTATGATTTCCGGGTTTGATAGATGTGAAGCAGGAGTGAATATGTGGGACACTCATATTGGCAGCACTTTTAGTTGTGCTGTGGAAGTAGTATAGACATATTTAATTTATTTTGGTGGGGCTACTCTTGTAATGATACTCTTGCTATACCCCCTTGTAACATGGGATCTACTTACATTCCTGTAGCAAGGTTTTGGTAAAGTAGACAATAATTAAACATTATACATCATAACATTACTGTTTCACTTGTATATTAAAATTATATATTTAAAAATGTGGACATCAATAGCACCTCAAAGATATTTACCATAATGTTGCAATACATAGGTAATTCAAAAAACTATAGCACAAAGTAAAAAAAAAAAAAGACAGAATACTAATTTAGTTTTCTAGTCTGTGTTTTAAACACAAACACACAGGAGTGTATTAACGGTAATTAGTTATAATCTATTCCTAATTGCTAGACCAGGAATTTGGAACTTCTGTGGTTGCTCAGGAGCTATTCCTCATGTCGAACCACTTAGAAGAAACAGAGACCCTCCTTAAGCAACGTTTCTATCTCATTTATCAGGGTCTTCAGTAGTCTTTGAACACAATCCTATTGCACAGGGTCAATAACCACTAGTTCTGTTCAATGTTGGATGCAGCAGTCCTGGCTGTCTGCCATCAAAGAGCCATTGTGTAGGGCTGTATCAACCCCTTCCAAAATATTTGAGCTCTGTGTTCAGCAAAACTGTATTTTAGATGGGGCACTTGTTAGAAGAAAACAGGATTTGGGTCAGAATAACCCCACATCCATCCCTTCTATTACATCCGAGACTGGACTAAAGCGTTCTGGCAGAACATAAGTACATTTCTGCAGTGCTAAATAATCTAGATTTATGAACACTTAGGTTCCCTTCCCACTAACATAGTGGATGTGAGTCACTTTAAAGAAAGCAAACTGCTTTGTCTGTAAGACAACCCATAGATAAAGCAGCATTTGCATTTTTTCTAATGAAATCAGTTTGGCAGCACTCCTTGCAGAAGACAGCTGTCCCTGCCAGCATATTAAAAGTCAAAATAGAATACATAATATTAATTGATAAAAAGGCAGCATCCTTTAAAAAAGCTTCATCCATCAGGATTTTCTTTTAAACTCGATGATTTGGATGGGTATGACTGGTTCCTTTGGCAACACTTTCATAGCCACATGGAACAATTTTTTTAAAAATCACAAATAAAATGAAAATTGCTTGCTGTCTGAGTACTGCTCCCCTTCCCTTATGCCATTTCTGACAACCACAATTGAAAACATGCCGTGCCTCCTCTGCATCTGATGTGCAATAGATACTATGTCAGATGCAGGGCAGCTGTGACAGGTTATGCAATCATTGTGAGGAGAATGAGAGGGTACAGAAGCAGCTGTAACTGGTACACTTGTCAGTTGTCTGTAATGCAGAACAAACTGTGTAAACCAGTGCTATAGATTGCTCTTCTGACCTCTATTGTACTAGACAGTCTAAGAACTTCTGATCTACACAGTTTACATGCTATCTGTGTAGAATGGCAATTGCTCAGCTGTACTGAACCTTATTTCCTAATTGTGCCAAGAGGATGCCAGAGGCTTTATCTGCCTGTCTCTCATCTCAAATTATACCAATGATTGAGTGCCACAAAATGATGAAAAAAACAATGCAAAGAAAGACAAGACAAAGATATTAAGTGCTAGATTCTGACCTATGCATTATTATATAGATGAGTAACCGCTGAGGAGTACACATGGTACAGAGTGCCACACCTCTATGTATCAGCAAAAAATCCTGTAACAGATCTTTCTTCAGCACTACAAGTAGTGCATTTCTGGCTAGTTGTGTTAGCCAGAGGAAGTTATGTGCAGAATCATTGCCCATCCCCCTTTTAGTTTTTCCTACAGAAGAGAAAGTAGCGAAGAAAGGCTTTAGTACTAGTCAAGCAGTTTTAGGTTGTCCTTTGAATTAAGACTGTCTTTTTTGCCTTGTTTTGTTTAATTTATTTTCAAAGGCTGTGAAACACCAATAATAATATCCATTGTTTGTATCAGGTTTGGCAGTAGTAGTGGTGGTGATATCCCACTTTTTCGGTGCATTAAAAATAGAGTTCTATTTAACCTAGAAATGAGTAAAGTGCAGCTTGTGACCAACTCTGAGTCACTTAACTAAAACGAAGGAGTTATTCTATTATCCCTTCCGGGTGCATAAGGAATATGGAATAGGAATATGTATAGAACTGCTATCCTATAATGAGAGCAGTTACACATAAAGAGGAGGTAATAGATCCTCTATGCTATTCAGGTAATGGGGTTGGCTGCAAGTTGCACTTTGGTTGTTATTCATTAGTTTAAATTATTATTTTGTCAAATAGCAGCATTATTTCTTTTCTTAGTCCTCTACATGGAATTTTTGGCACTTGAATACCCAAAGGAATTTTATTCCTGGATATGTAGGCCCATATGTATAGATGACTACTTAGATGTGTACACTGGAAGGATGGCAGGAGAGAAAGAGAGAGGGAAATTTACCTTTCCCCCAAAAAGTCAAGAAGCTAGGGCACTTGCCTGAGAAGCAGGGGACCTTGCTTCTAGTTCCCACTTGTCCAGAGGAGGTTTGAATTTGGGTTATTCTGATTTTCTAGCCCAGTGCTTTTACTGCCACATCACAAGTGCTAATATTCAGGCTTTACCCTTCTTCTCCTTTAGAAGTTGATCCATTAATATAGTCATTGGCACCAACAGACGGAGGGGACTGCAACAGGGAGGCACTTTTGCCTCACTGGATGTGTCTAAGCACATCTAAATTTAACATACATTAGCTTAATGCACTTTAAATGGGTTTAGGCAGCTATCTACATGTGGACCTGTTAAAACACATTAACACTGTATGTGGACTAACTTGGGACTAAATTTCGTCCTAAGTCAGTCCACACACACAGCGTTAATGCACTTTAATGCATCTACATGTTCATTAATGTGCTTTAACTATTCATGCCTGTATCAAATTTGGGCACAAACAGCTTAAATTCACCATTTTTAAGTGCATTAAGGGTGTGCACATGTAGACAAGTGACCTAATGAGCCTTAAATTCAGGCTAATGCACCTTAAAATGCCTCGTGTAGATGCACCAACTAAGAATAAGGGCCCGAACTAGAATCCCAAGATCCCGTGACTTTCAGATCTACAGCCATGTCATTAAACCACACACCCTGTGACTTACTTCTTTCCCATCCTCATATGTCTCCCATACACCTCCATTTTGTGACTTCCTAGGAGGAAAGCTTCAAAAGGAACGCCGAAGAAGAAAACAGGTAATGCCTGATTTCTGACCTGATGATTAGAGTGCTGTGCTGGCAAGACAGAGAGACCCAGCTTCAATTCCCTTCCCTGAGCTGAGTGGGGGCCTAGAACCCAAATCTCCTAGCCTTCCAAGTGAGTGCCTTAGCTGTTCAGCTATTGGATGAAAAAAAGTCAGGAGGACCCTTTCCTACCTCACCAAATTCCAGCATCTAAGTCTGGTAGTCATGGCTTTTGGTCATCTAAAGCTGCTAAGCATTAACAAGGGGTACACATGTGACATATGTATTGACCTGCCTGCTACTGTGCATACAGTTATATATAGTCATCCACACATGATGGGCTACATGTCCAATAACAGAATTACTCTGATCACGTTAAGCCAGACAGAAATGTCATGTATACAGCCAAAGAATAAGCATTTAAACAACCAGTATCTGAGGATGAGAACGCCACTCTGTGTTGATCCAAAGATGGTTTAACTATAATCTAGGTGCAAGAAAGATAAATTTCAGGGGAAATTTTTAGCCTGTTTTTGTGTATAAATTAATATTTAAAATCAAGCAGTGTTGTTGGTATGTGTAGTGGTCGTGCTTAGGATGTAACCACATACCCCTTTATAATTACCTAACAGACCATCGGTGTCTTGACTTTCCTGCCTGCCACGTTTTGGATGTTATAATTATATTCAGATATTTTGATGTCACTAGTCAGGAGGGTTGCTATGCCTTATCTTTTTTTCTGGTCAATTGTTCATTCTAATTATGTCTGTATTAGGGGTTCATGGCCACTATGGGTAAATCAGCTCACTCACTTCTCCGGATATTCACGTGTGCTTGGTAATTACAGTTGGATTCAGATCAAAACTTGTCTTTATTTTTATTTTTTATAACTCTACAATTTTTCTTTACTTTCAGGCAGAAATGGTCTTTCACATCCTTTTTTTTTTTTTCTTTACCCTTGCCTCTAATATCAACTCTGGTAACTCTACTTCTATAAAGTCCTTATGCAATAACTATCAACTAGGCTAAACAGAATCTAATATTAATGAGCACAGTCTCCTTCTATCTTGTCAGTCCATTTTTGTATTTTTCATTGTGGGTTTCTGTCTTCAAACCTCGCTATTCATTGTCTCTTTGTCAGGGTGATAAATAGGTCTACCTTTTACCTTGCGCTCGACTGATGTCATGAATTCTCTTGATGTATAATCGGACACCATCTCCCAGGCTAAGAGATTAGTTTAAACTTCTTTTCTTTGTTTGTTTTTTGCAGGTCTGCGGTGTCCAACGCGTCCCATGGTTTATCTCCCCAGGGATCTGCCTCTCGCCCTCGGAGCTCTGTTTTCCCCAAGTGCTGCAAGGAGTCTTAAGGTAAGCTTCTGATCCCCTGGGGATCCTCTTTCTTCCTCTTTTTTTAACTTTTTGTCAGCTCCTTTTCTTATTGAAGTGCACAGTTTTTCCCTTTGCTCTGATCTCGTAGCTTCTATCCTAATATGGTATTGGCTCCAGAAGCGGCATTCACCGGGCTTTTTCACTGTATCCACACTTATTCTTTCACAGTATGGGAAGGAACTATTGCATACATGTAGCACTGTTCAGACATACAAGTTTTTTCATACAGATAAGACAGAATATAAGACATCTGACTCATTGTAATTGGGATAAACTTCCTCCAAACTGTACTTCAAATAGCATCTGATCCTACTTTCATTCAAGCTATAAGAAAAGCTCCCATTGATTTAAATGGTGAATGTTCAAGATCACGTTTCCATTGTTCTATTATTCTGAAAAATGTAGTAAACAAAAAGACTAGGACAGAAAGAATGTAAAAATAAGTGAATTTTAAAGTGTACTGTATAAATGCCAGAATTAAGTTGTTCCTAAATGTTGCATAATATGTTTATTATAACGATCAAGATATATATCTTGTTTTATGTAGCTTTCAGTCTTTGCAAATGACTGCTGTCTGAGCTTAGTCAAATATTCAGATACGCCTACCAATATCTACTCCCACAAAATTTGACATGCATTTAGTTGTCTAAATGCAATTCAGCTTTCCTTTTAATTCACATACACATTAGTCTTAGTCCACCCCCTCCAGTTGATCAGTTAGTATAAATTGGGAAGGAAATTGTATTTTAATATATCTTCCCACTAGATTTGTTATAACACCAGCAGTGAGACAAAAGCCATTAGATGACATTGGAAAGGCTGGCACTGGGGAAAATATTACTGAATTGCTATTTTTTCCCTAGTAATATACTAAAGGGGGTGGAGAAGGGGAATAAACAAGACAAAAAACCCAGCAATTCAGTACTGTATAAAATGCAAGACAAAGTGAAGGGGAATTATAGGAATTATTCTATAGCTGTACCTCCTCCACTAAATTATGCATTAAAATATTTTTGATCTTTCTTTTTTTTAAATAGAATACATCAGAATTGGCATTATTAAAATTAATGTTTATATCCACACTCAGCATTACTGTAAAAAGGATGGGAAATAATATAAATTAGACTATCTCACAAATATAAAGAAATCTAAAAATAAGTACAAGTTATACTGCTTGGAAATATATTTATCATAGAATCATAGAATCAATGAGTCCAAAGGGACCTAGACAGATCTTCTAGACCAACCCCCTGCCATGGGCAGGAATGAGCATGGGGGTGGCAAGGGTCATAAGACCCCGGTCAGGTGCCTATCCAGTCTCCTCTTGAAGATCTCCAGGGAAGGTGATAGCACTACCTCTCTGGGGAGCCTATTCCAGGCTCTGGCCACCCTTACAGTGAAGTAGTTCTTCCTAATATCTAACCTAAACCTATCCTCCCTCAGCTTGTGGCCATGGTTCCTGCTGACTCCAAGGGGGGCCCTGGTGAACAGACTTTCCCCAAGTCTTTGATGGCGGCCCCTGATAAGGTTGTAGGCAGCCACAAGATCACCCCTCAGTCTCCTCTTGCGGAGGCTCAAGAGATTCAGGTTCCTCAGCCTCTTCTCATAGGGCTGGCTATGGAGGCCTCCAACCATATGAGTGGCCTTCCTCTGGACCCTCTCCAGGTTCTCCATGTCCCTCTTGAAGTGCAGCACCCAGAAAATTTAGAAGTGAGGTTGACTGGCCTGTAGTTACCAGGTTCTTCCTTCCTCCCCTTCTTGAAAATAGGAAAAAAATTTAGGAAAAATATATCAGTATAATAGATTGAGTTAACAATAGAGAATCAATCTATATGCTGAGTTTGTTTTCTGCATTACTTAATGTCAGGCTCCTGTGACTCACTGATTTATTATTCTCTGAAATACAAAATATAGAAAAATAAAAGAGGAAAGGAAGGATATAATACAATATTTGCTCATTGTGCATATAGTATATTTACTTCTCCATAGTCCTAGCTGCTTTATGACACCCAACTGTACAGCTCTATGCCCATGCTATACTCTATATTCAGTAAATATGAGACATTAGCAAAGAATATAATGTCATAGGAGAAATAGTGAAAAAAATCACTTTAACCTTGTTAGCATTCCCTTATTAGCAGGAATCCTGGTTTTCTCCGATAAAAAAATAAAATCCTCAATTTTTGGATTAAAAAAAATTACCCCAAATCAACATTTTTCCATGATTAAAATTAAATGTCATACAAAATTAAGTGTGTGTGTGTGTGTGTGTTTAGTGATGTTTCATTTTGATCAGAAAAATGTTGGAATTTGGGTTACTTTTATTAAACCCACTTGTTTTGAGAGGTATATGAAATGTGTATATACATACACATATATTTGTGACACTTCTTTGTAATCACAGAAAAAGGCATATTTTGGGTTACTTTTTTAAATCCAAAAATTGGGGGGGGTGTTCATCAGAGAAAAACCAGGATCCCTGATTATTAGCATCTGCTGGCATGGATCCCTGTACTGTTTGTTGTCCTGTTGCCGGCACAAGGTGCCCGAGGGAGGCAACAATTGGGTTCGTTACCCAGTGTGTGTCGCGCCAAATAAACACACTGCGGGGAGAAGTAGTCAGAGTTTATTGGAGCTCAAGTAAAAGGCACAGGGAGACTGTATTGTCTCAAATCCTGCGCACTTAACCCTGCAACAGTGGGATCTTTATACTCCAGTCAGTTTCACTGTCAGTGATTTTCCACCAGCCGGCCTCCCTCTTCCTCCCCTTTCCCTTCTCCTTTCTCTCTCCGAGTGGTGCCCTTGCATTTCACAGATAACAGTTTTAGCTCGCCTGCTTTCCAGAAGGACAGGAGATTGCAGGCACCATAGAAAGGGTTACAAAGGTTGGGCAAGGGGGGTGGGGGGTTGGCTCGTCTGAGCCTGGAGCAGAAGGACTTTCTCGACACTCGTGGTCTTTCATCCCTCTGAGTTACCCAGGGTTATGCCCAGTGACACCAACAGTCCCATTGGAGACTATGCATCATAAAAAATGTGCCTGGAGGCAGAGGTTAATTTCAGCAGTAAATAAAATAATAGATATTTTCAGTTAACTTAGGATGCCTGAGCTTAGCGAAACAATTGAGGGAAGCCATTCATGTATCTATAAATAGCCAAAAGTCATATTCATCCAGATCTAAGGTATATCACATTTTTTGATTTAGTAGAATAGAGAAACAACAACAAAATGACACCTGTTTATATTATTTCCAAGAGCAAAATGAATACTTGCACAGCTGTGCAGTTACTGCTGACTGACTTGTCTGGAAATTTTGTTTTGTGTTGATGTCTGAAAATTCTGTTTTGGCATACATAACCTCAATAATGATAAAAATCAAAGTGAGAAAAGCTTTTAAACTACTGGCCTGCACTAAACATTTGAACCTGATTAACTGTCCATTTTAGAGGAGAATATAATTCAGGCCAACTCTCAGGATCTCAAAATTGTGCTGTTAGACAGGAGGGTGTGACACAACTGCATGTATACAAACACACAAATCAATTAGGTACATACACACACATACCCACACACACTACCAGGTCAGGCATATACACATCCAAACCAGCACATACAATATACACCCCAAAAGTTGGACACAGATCACTAATTCATATATCATGCACACAATGACATATATATATGTGTGTGTGTGTGTGTGTGTGTGTGTGTGTATACACACAAACACACACCAGTTCACACACATACAACCTACCTATACATACACACAGGTAAGTTCCTAAATTGGATGGCACAGTGTGTATGTGTGTGCTTGGGGTACCTGGGGGAAGGTTCAAGTGGGAGAGAGAGAGTTAAAGTTTAGGGAGGGAAAGTTGCCAGAACCATGATTGGAACTGGTGGGCTAAAGAGAAGCTGTCCGAAGAATTGAGGCTTGGGTTTACTTAAGGTAGACTGGGGCTGGGAACTGAGGCAGACAGCTGAGATATTGGGAGGGGGGGCAGATAAGTGGTGGCAAGGAAGAGACAGCCAGGAAAGAAACTGAGATAGAAACCTGGTTGCTCAGGGGAAAAGGAAAAGGCAGTGAGGATAAGACAGTGGCAAAGAATCAGGGGGGCTGAAGGCAGAAAGGAGCTCAGGACAGGTTTTGGAGGTGGCAGTGAGCCAGAAACAGGAGAGGGAGAAATGAGACAGAAGTTAGAGGGGTGAGGAGCAGAGATTGGAGCAGAGCCAAGCCATAGTAAAGTAAAACCCAACTTAGGGGTCCAAATAACAGTTTTATTAAACAGACCACATGCTACACAGCCCCATGAAGTTATTGGTTCACACCCACACAAGCACTCAAAATGGTAGCAGGAGAAAGAGACTCAGTGGAAGGGTTGGAGTCCAGGTAAGGAAGAGAAGCAAAGTCCAAGTCCTTGGCTGAAGATGGGGTGGGGGGTGACAGCTACCTATCCAGGCTGGAAAGGGGTTCTTGTCCAATAGGTGTTGTCCAGAGGGGGGCTGCCATCAGGGCCTCTGGGTGGATAGGTAGTGTGGCATGCTGCTGGTCCAGATGGAGAGGGCGTCCCACAGAGTCAGTCTTCACTAACCCCTTTATGGGGCAGACTACCTCTAACCTCCTATGGGGAGGCAAGGTCAGTCCTATTCCAGAGGGCTCCAGGTGTTCTTACTGAGCATGTGCAGCTTTGGCACAATGGTGGATTGCCTCATCTTTTGTTTCTTGAATGCTGAGGGTGGTTCTAAGGGCTGGGTCATTGGTCCAGGTATTGGTGTTGATGGTTCAGTCTTTCAGAGGGAGCTATTTTTAGACCTACTGGTATTGTCTCTCAAGCACCCTCTTTCATCCCCATTCATTCAGGAACCAAGTTACATAGGTGGGGTAGGTGTGAGTCATAGGTTACACAACTGGGCCTGGAAACAGGCTGGAGACTTGACAAACAAAATGAAAACTTGACATGACTTATGCTAACTTACATATGTAGGCCTAAATCATATAATACCAGTAAAACAGTAATATGGAACAGTAAAAATCAATATAAATATAATAATAATACAATATAAAGAAGGAGAAAAAAAAGCAAATACAACTTCCTACCAAAATAAAATGCTGAAACTTATCCTATGTCTTGGCTCACTTATACTTAGCTATAGGGAATAGAGAGGGAAAGAAATGGTTGGGGAAGGGGAGGGAATGAATTTTAAAAGAAAAAAAGAAAACCTGGTGGTTTTGCTTGGTGGAGTGGCTCATTGGTTTAATATAATTTTAATTGAACTGTTTGATTTGAGAATTTCAGGGCACGTTTATACAAGATACTAAATGTGCAGTAGATTAATTCTACTGTGCTTTAGCATGTTACAGCAGAAGCTTTGCTAATGCACAGTAGAATTAGTGCACTGTGCCACTAAAAGATCATGCACAAGTGTAGTAGTGCTGGCTACTGTGCATTGAGTTAGCACCTGGTATTACTGTTATTCAGTAACAATGGTGCATTAATGCATGTGTAGACATGCAGTCAGTCACAGTTTTAATTTATATTTTACATATAGACACAACTCCTCAATCAGTTTGATTTGATGGTACTTCATTTAGGCATAGTCTTAGGACCTCAATAAATAATAAATCATGCATAACAATACACAAAACAGTTGTTATAACACCTTATTTTGCATTTTAGGAACTGTTTTACAGACGTTGCCATAAATCATTAATTTGTTCTTAGGAGTCGGGGGGCAGGGAAACTTCAGTGAAAAAATGACTCCCTGAATGGTCTTAAGGTTCCAACACTTACTATCAGAGTCACTCTAAGTATCACTAATTTTGAAGTGTTGAAGATTCCCTGAAATAAATTATAATTGAGAATTCTCAGCCAGAGCTGCTGGCTGAGAAGTATTAAAGTTTTAACAGTATGAAACCACAGACAATGTTTCCTGTGACTTATTAATTCATGATTCCATTGACCATTTATAGAGAAATGTGGACTGTGTTTAAAATAAAACATCTTGTTGCCCTTTTGACTGACACCAGCATTGCCCCTCTGCTGTTAAGTAGTGAAAGATACAGGTCCTACAGTGAAGAAGAAATCACAGGGTATCTATACATGTGCTCTGGAGTTGCAGGAGGAGGTCACTTTAATTAAAGTGGCTCTGAGAGCCATTCTAATTAAAGTACCTTCAGCGTCACATGTATTTAGCATCCTGTGGTTGAAAATGGCAGCAGGGGCACTTTAAAGATCATTTGATAAGCTTTAGTTAAAGGTCCCCCAAAACCATTTTGAAATGCAGGGATGCTGAATAAATGTGATGTAGAGGCTGCTGGAGTGCACTAATTAGCATGCTCCAGCAGGCTTGCAGCAGACTCGATTAATCAAGTATGCTATGACACGTTAATTAGCATGCTTTGGAACAGAGGTCCATCATGTGTATAGGTGCCGAAAAGGTCTAAATATACTTTGTCAGTAGTCCCTAAACATCACTAGTCTTTAGGTAACAATCCTGAACAACAAATGCAGTGTAGTGAGCAACATCATACCTTGATCTCCCCAATTTTCTGTGGCTACGAACAACATAGCCTACCCTCTGCCATGGATCTTTGAAAACTGGTGCTTGGGTGTAATACCCAAAGACTGGAAGAAGGCCAATGTGGTGCCGATCTCCAAGAAAGGGAGGAAAGTGCATCCAGCTAACTATAGGCCCATCAGCCTGACTTCTATCCTGCGGAAGGTCTTAGAAAAGTTTGTTAAAGAGTCCTTAATGGACTGGCCGATGCCAACATCCTGAGGGATAGCCAGCATGGGTTTGTTGCGGGTAGGTCTTGCTTGACCAATCTCATTTCCTGTCCTTGGACCCATATCGTTCAACAGCTTCATTAATAATGTGGACATTGGAGTCAGAAGTCGACTGGCCAAGTTTGCTGATAACACCAAACTTTGGGGCAAAGCATCCACACGAGAAGACAGGAGGGTGATCCAGGCTGACCTGGACAGGCTCAGCAAGTGAGTGGATGAGAACCTGATGGTGTTTAACACTAAAAAATGCAAGGTTCTCCACCTTGGCAGTCAAAACCTGCAGCACCCTTACAGGCTCAGCAATGCTATGATGGCTAGCACTATGGAAGAAAGAGACTTGGGGGTCATCATTGACCACAAGATGAACATGAGCCTGCAATGTGATGCTGTGGCTGGTAAAGTGAGCAAAATGCTGGCTTGCATCCATAGATGCTTTTCGAGCAAATTCCAGGATGTCATTCACCCCTTGTAGTCAATCTTGGTGAGGCTGCAGCTGGAGTACTGCGTCCAGTTTTGGGCTCCACAATTCAAAAAGGATGTGGAGAAGCTTGAGAGAGTCCAGAGAAGAGCCACACGCATGATCAGAGGTCAGGAAAACAGACCTTACGACAACAGGCTGAGAGCCATGGGGCTCTTTAGCCTGGAAAAGCGCAGGCTCAGGGGTGATCTGATGGCCACCTATAAGTTTATCAGGGGTGACCACCAGTATCTGGGGGAACATTTGTTCACCAGAGCACCCCAAGGGATGACAAGGTCGAATGGTCATAAACTCCTGCAAGACCGTTTTAGGCTGGACATAAGGAAGAATTTCTTTACTGTCCAAGCCCCCAAGGTCTGGAACAGCCTGCCATCAGAGGTGGTTCAAGCACCTACATTGAACACCTTCAAGAATAAATTGGATGATTATCTTGCTGGGATCCTATGACCCCAGCTGACTTCCTGCCCTTTGGGCAGGGGGCTGTACTCAATGATCTTCTGAGGTCCCTTCTATCCCTAATTTCTATGAAATCTATGAAAAATTAATTGGAAAGTCTTGTAGGAAACTTGTTTGCCTAGCTACCTTACTTTTAATTGCATGGCCCTCAAGGCAGGACTTAGATCTTCTATAAGTGGCTAGGCTCACTACAGAGAGTTAGGCACCACAAAATTAGGTCCAGAAAAGCTAATAACTTGACCAAGGAGGCAGCTAAAGTCAGTATAGTGTGTGTACCAAGAGCCAATCAACAGGATGCTGAACAAACACCATAAATCCATTGCCCAGATGCTTCACTCTAGACTGAACAGAAATGTATCTATCTGGTTGGTCACAACTTTCCTCTGAATACTAAGCGTTCAGAAGAGTAGTAGGAGGTGATTTCTCACTTTTATATAACAACCTAATGGTTAAAGAAATCACCTAAGAAGTAAGAGACCATAGTTTAATCCCCTAACTCTGTCTTGTGGATTTTTTACACTAGATAAACAGTAGGGCTGTGTGAAATTTCACTGGCTATTTCGTTTTGAGGCTGTTTCAACTCATTACAAGCTCAAAACAGTGAAATTGAAATGAAATGGAGGGCTTTGAAACAACCTCAAAATGAAACAAGGGCAGTCAAAACATTTTGAAAGTTTTGAAATGTTTCGAGTTTTGAAGCTTAAGCTGGGCTTGCCTGCAGGGAAACAGAAAGTAAGGAGAGGGATGGGGAAAAGGGAGGAAGAGCGGGGAAGGACTGCTTTCATATTGACTGTGTAGCTGGCCAGTGACTGTGATCCTTCCCTGAGGTCCCTTTCAATCCCAGTGCTCATGGGGATGGATGGAAAAACAAAATCAAAGGCAGCATTGTTTGAACTGGCCTTCTTTCTGCATTGGGGTCTGATAGTTACTGAGCTATCTTCCAGCAGCTCAGGAGTATTAGACAACTACTAGCATTGATTTGAATGATTTTCTACATGCTAGCCTAGCAAGTAGGATTCTGCAATAACATTTTCTTTCTCCTAGACCCTTTTACTTTATTGTTATCCTCATTGATTTATTCTTTTTAATTTTATAATTATATTGGATATTACACTAAAGAATGTATATAGGAAGGGAGATATGTTTATATTTTATTTCTATACTTTTATACCTTGCAGCATATTACATACACATTATAGAATTTAAAAAAAGAAGGGAGATACGTTTATACCTTGCAGCATAGACTACACATCTTATAGAATTTATATAGGAACACAGATGCATTTATATATTTGTATAAAAACAAAACACTATGAAACACACAATGAATTGTGGTGAAAAGGCAGCTAGAAAGCATTCAGGGAGAGGTGGAAGAGGGGGTACAGACAAAGGTGTAAGTTTCCCCCCCCACCGCCAAACTGAGACACAGCCTCTTTCCTACAACTAGCAGGGATGAGGCTTCCATAAGCAGCAAGGAGAGGGGAGCAGTACCAGTGTCACTGCCTCTGCCTAAGACTGTATCCCCATCCAAGGACACCAGACATAACTCTCCGCCCCCACCACCATGAAAACAAGCAGCACCAGCACCAGCACTAACATGACAGTCTCTTCCACCCTGATTTCACTTCCCATGCTGAGCCTTCAAGTGCCAAAGGAAGAGCTGGATCTTGATCTGAGTGTCATAGCAAGGGAAAATCTGGGGAAGGAGGGGGAATCAACTGATTTTGTACTCCACACCTCTCAAGTTTCCCCAAGAGCCAGGTCTCCTTCCCCAAAAGGCACTTCAGAGGAGGTTGAGGTAGAGGTTGTGGAGGCAAGCAGCTCAGTTGAGTCCGCCTCTCCTGTTGCTGTGCCTCTGCCTGCTGAGGAGGGAAAATTGCAGCACCCACACATTCACCCACACTCAATAAAACAGCCAGTGAAATTTCACACAGACCTACTGTTTATCAAGTGAGCGGGTAGTGTGGTATGGAATCATGCAGGATCTGGAGACTTGATGGAACTCCACATACTTAATGCTCAAGAGGCTGGTGGAGCAACAGAAGGCCATCCATGAGATGGCCTTGTTCGGGGAGAATGGGATCAGCTTCCCCCTTAAGAGAGCTGAGTGGGATACCATCTCCCAAATCTTGGTAGTCCTGAAGCCCTTCTTTGAGGCCACTGAGACCCTCAGTACTGATGATGCCCTCCTTAGCCAGGTGATTCCTGCAGTAAGGGAACTTGAGAGCCAAGTGGAGAGCTTTCAGGGGATCAATGTTCCTGGCTGGGGCAAGGTGCTATAACCAGATGTCCAAGCACTGGTGAGGCAGCTGAAGAAGGGCATTAGGAAATGGCTTGAGATTTGGCTATGGGGAAGGTGGAGGCCCCAGGTCCTGGGCATGGCCACTAAAACTAAACTCTGCCAGGGTTGGGGAGGCCTGCTGGGGACTGCTGGTGGTACGGCAGCCCCAGGAAATGCCAGGACTGAGGACCCCCCTGGTGAAGGGTGGGTAGGAGGCACCATAACCTTCAGCTATCACATGCATACACATGGTCCTGGCTGGGGAAAGCCCAGACCTGTCATGTCTTTGACAGGCCTGAGGCTGGCTGGTTACAGTGGAGTTGTGAGGCTCCAGGTGAGCTCAGGTTAGCTGCATGGGATGCCAGCTTTCAAGTTGAAAAATCTTTTGTCAGGCTGAGGAAGCACCTGCAGTTGGTGTGTGTGTCCACTGTTCCTGGATGGAAGGAATAGTAAAGAAGCCAGAGGCTGGCATGCAATTCAGGCTAGAAAGCCAGTCAGTGAAAATGGAAATGGAGGTGTCAGAGGGTAAGGAATATGCTTGGGGGGAGTGGGCAGGGGAAGGGAAATGTAGCAGCACAGGTAAAAGTGGAGAGGTACCTGGGGAGTCAGATGTCTGGCAAGTTGTAGTGTGTCAGAATTCCACTGTCTATATTGAGTCCATGAGCTTCTGTACCTTGGAGGCTAAAGGTGAACTTCATAGGCCTGGCTGTGAAAAGTGGTTTGCAAATTCAAACAAGCCTCATGAAGATCACTACCGTGTCATTTAGAGGCCCCGGTGCCAGTGGGAGTATGCCTTAACATACATACAGTGTGACCCAAGTCATGAGTTTTACTTGTCAGCAGCCTGAGGTGAAGTTTCCCAGAAACACCTGCATCTACCTCCTTGAAAGATGGCAGATTCCATGGCCTTAGCAAAGCCTAGCATGCAGCAGTTTTCACTCCACTTCACCTTACAAATACACATGACATGAGTTTTGCTTTCAAGGCTTTGAAGTGCAGTTTCTGAGAAACCCCTGCACCTATCTCCTTGAAGCTCGGCAGGTATCATAGCTGTAGGGGGGGCTACCATCCCTGCAAGTTTCATCCAAATCAGGCAAGAAATGACAAAGTTATAGGCAGTTTCATGATTCCCCATTAGAGCCTGTGGGCAAAACGTTGAAACAGCGAAACAGTTTCTACAAAACAAAATGGAATAGTGGTTTCAAAACAAAATGAAACTTGGAACAAAACACTGTCCTGTTGAAATGTCAAAATGGAAGTTGAAACAAAATGCTGCAGAAAACAGAAACAGTCCTCAAAGTAGTAACTTGAATTCTGGCTTTTTTCCTTTCTATTGTATTCATTAGAATTCAGTTTCATATTTATTCCTGGGATTTTTTCTGGTCCAATGAATCTTAAATTCAATGGTGCACTTTGCAAAGTTGCAGAGTTTCAACAAGAGGATTGGAAACTGCTGCAACTCCAGAATAGCCTGGTGGTTAATATCCAATGGTGGGCTTTTACCCCAAAAGACCTGCTCCTATCTGTGGTAGAGGCTTGTCTCTATTGATCTAGGTGTTGTCAATCTCTGGAGTTCATCGCCTGTCTGAGCAGCTTTTTTTTGTTTGTCTTCTTCCTTTCTTACTCTATTTTCTATACCAAGACAGCTCTAGCACCTCAGCTAACAAGCCGAAGTCCACCACAATGTCTTGCTGGTCCCTCCCACATGTCTGCAATTTCATCTGCCATGACTTATTATTACCGGAGAAAATAGAATGCCAGGGTGTGTGGGTCTTGACACTTTGGCTCTAGCAATTTGTTTTAGTGTAGTGAGGGCTCCACCAATCCCTACACCCTTGCCCATTCCACCAGGTGGTAATTCAGTTATTTCCATGATCTGCCTTTGAGAAGTACAAAAAAATGCTCCTTGGGTCTCTAGGTGTGGCCAGTCACTCTCACTGATGGGTCTGGTTGTACCTTGCCCAGCTGGAACCTGGCACAGACCTGCCAGAAATTCTAGCCAGTCTTTTTCCTGGCTTATTGTCCTGATAGTTGTAAATGCACTATCTGGGAGTGACTTTCTTCTCACCCTAACGAAAAGGAGAACAAAAAAACAAACCGGCACTTCTTCTGTCCCAACTTTGCGGTACCGTTTTTTTCCAGTCCTGTTATTAGTGTCTTAACAGAACCTTCTAGTTGCCTCCAGGCAGTTTCTGTTTCTCTCCGGGCCTTTTCTTCTTTCTTTCCTGGCAGCTCCCTCCACAGAGTTGCTTCCCTTAAGCCCAGTCTCCCTTGCTTCCTCAGAGCCTCTGGCTCTCCCTGCTGTCTCACTGCTTGAGTCTGTCTCTTCTGGTTTTCTGTGTCCTTCTTTTGCCTGCCCCACATCTCCTTTTATCCTGGAGTTCTGACTGACTCCGTCTCCCCTCCTGAAACACCGGGTGAAGAAGGAGCCCTGTGGAGTTCTTTCCAATACAGGTGGGGCCATGTTACTTCTCAGGGGCTCTTCTCTTTCCTCACAGTTAGCAAACTTTGCAGAAATATAGGAGCTGTGGATATGAATATCCATAGGAAATGGAAGGGCTTCAACCTGGCTTCCCCATTATATGTCTGAGTGTTCTAAAGAGTTAGCTGTTGTATGAAAAAGGAAGGAAGAGGCACAGCATTTTGTGAGGAGCCAAAACCTGTTGTGTGTGAGATATTTTCTAGGAAGGCCTATGTACTCATCCCCTCAGGGATTTGGGACAGAGTTTCTGGTCTGTAAAATGATTAAATATGAGTAATGCACCAAGATGCTAAACCCTGTCAAAACTTCAACACTTCTGTTCATATGTAAAAGTAAAACTTTGAGACAGAAAAGGAGTTTATAGCCATAAATTGAAGCACCTATGGACTTTGGGTACTTCCATGATTAAGCTGCATTTGAATGAAATATTTTGGATCACAACTTTAGGCATTTAAGATTAAAAAAAAAAATTCATTCCTCTGTGTGTGTGTGTGTGTGTGTGTGTGTGTGTGTGTGTAGACACACACCTATATTAAGACATATATATATTAGGCCTGTGTGAAGCAGCAATTATTTGCTTCATATTCAGATTTGGCCAATTCAGAGGGACAGTGATTCAGTTCATTGATTCAAATCACTGTCTCGATTTGATTCAGCTGATTCAGATTTAGAGATTTGGTGCTGATTCAGAGATTTGGCCAGAAACTATACAGGCAGCCATCACCAATGATGGGCACAGCTGTCTCCAGCTGGTAAGTCTGTCATGGTGGGTGGAGGGGGAATGAAGGGGTGTGGGGGGGGCAGATCAGCAACCGCACAGTGAGGGAGGGATTGGGGCTTGGAAAAGCTGCTCAGCCGGGGGGGAGAGGGGGGCATGGGACTCGGAGGGAGGGGCTCCTGCCACTGCGCACTGCTGCACATTGCTAGTCTGGGAGCTGCTGTTCTGGTGGCTCCTCCAACAGCTCTTGCCACTGGTCTCCAAAGACATGGGAGTCAGTGTGTGAGCCCAGATCTGTGCATGGTGGGCTGGGCTGAGCTATGCTCTGGGAGGCTAGCCCCAGTTGCTTACCACTGTGCTGTGCTCTGTGGGGCGGATGAAAAAAGAGATGTGTTCTAGGCAGCAAGACTCCACTGCCGGGCTGCACTCTGCAAGGTGGGCGGAGCCAGGGCTGCACTCCAGGATGTGACTGGGGTCAACTACCCAGAGGAAATCCCTGGCTTCACCCACCCTGCAGAACACAGCCCAGCAGCGGGCAGCTGAGGTTAGCCTCCCAGAGCACAGCCCTGGTTCTGCCTGCCCTGCAGAGTGCAGCCCGGCAGTGGGGGCTTGCCACCTGGAATGCAGCCCTGGCTCTGCCCTCCCCCTGGAATGCAGCCTGGTGGCTGGCAACTGGGACTAGCCTTCCAGAGCACAGCCCTGGCTCTGCCCATCCTGCAGAGTGCAGCCTGACAGCAGGGGCTTACTGCCCAGAGTGCAGCCCTGGTTCCACCTGCCCCATGGAATGCAGCCTGGCATATGCCCTTCTGGAGTGGTGGTGAGAGCTGCTACAGGAGCCACCAGAAGAGAAACTCCCAAACTAGCAGGATGCAACAGTGCGCAGTGGTGGGAGCCTCCCTCCCTGAGTCCCATGCCTTCCACCTTGGCTGGGCAGCTTTTCCCAGCCCCAGCCCCAGCCCCAGCCCCAATCCCTTCCTCACTGTGGGCATTGATCTGCCCCCCCATGCTCCTTCCCTCCCCCCTCCACCCACTACAACAGACTTACCAGATGAAGGCATCTGTGTCCAGCATCGTAAAGTTGAAATCCTCATCCGAACCTGGAAACGGGGTCGCAATTTACAGAGGTCGTAAGTGCTGTTTGTCATAACTCAAACTGTCATAAGTTGAAGACTGCCTTTATGGAAGATCACCCCATCCCCCTCCCTCTTCTCAGTTTCTGTTTGCTGTAAGCCTCCCAAATTTTCAAATCTCTCTGAATCTCTCTGAATCAATTTGGAGGCTTCCAATTCAATTTGGACCTTTTAATGGGTCTTCTGATTCAATTTGGAGACTCGGTTGCTGAACTGGGCCAATTTCTGTGAATCAAATCAGCTACCGAAGGATATATATATATATATATATAAAAAAAAATACGTTTTTTTAATATTATGTTTGTTATTTATGTACATTCACCAATCTTGAAATGAAATGTTAAAGCATATTTTATTACAATTCCTTCCTTCAGGGATCTTAGGTAACTCCCATGGTGGTTCCTGTGGAACAATTGTCACAACTACTGACCTTAATCAGAGCTTAATATAAGGTTTCAAATCTTTTGCTGCTGCTCTCTCCCCAAGCCACATCTTTGTTAAAACTCTTATGTAACAGCAGCACAAAATGTCTTCCTAAGCTTAAAACATTGTAAAAGAAAAGTTGGAGTAAATATTTGTTTCCCACAAATGTCAATTCTGTAGCTCCAAAAACACCTTTCTGTCTACTGAGTTTCAAATTTGCAGCCCCAGTTGCCTTCAACACCTCTCAGAGCCTACAATCATGCTCTTTCTTGGTGGCGCCTCAGATGATGATATCATCCATAGAGATATCTACACCTGGAATATGCTCATAAATCATGTTTAGTGTTATGTTACACCTCTGGAGCTGAAGCTATACTGAAAGGTAAACACAGAAATCGATATCTTCCAAATGGAGTATTTGATGTGCATAATTTAGAACTTTCCTCTGTTAACTTTAGCTGCCAGAATCCCAAAGAAGCATCCAATTTACTGGATAACTGTACATTCACAAACTGTGCCATAATCTCTTGTCTCGTGGGCACCTTAAAATGTTTTCTCTTTATGGCCTTATTGATAGCCCTTGGATCCAAGCATATCTGCATTATTCTTCTTTATAATAACTATGGAGTTCACCCACTCTGTTGTACTACCTGGGCTTCCTCCATCTTTTTAGTTCTTCCTTTAGTTTATTATGGAATGCAAAAGGCACCTTTTTGCAAGGGTCTATAACTGCGGGGGGGACCTGTATATTAATCTGAATTGTATAGTCCCTTGGTAAGCAACCAAAGCCTTAAAACAAATCTTGATATTCCAAGATAAGATAAGATATTCCTTATAACCTGAGCCAGTGCTCTAATGCAAGCACCTGTTTAACCAAATTGAGCTTTTCACAAGCTGCTAGGCCCAAAATAGGTGTCGCCTCCTTAGGTACTACAATGAATGCAAGATTGTACACTGTATTTTTATGTTTGATGCAGGCTAGGCACTTTCCCTTGACTGGTATCTTTGCTTCTGAATAGGTAGTTATGGCTACTTTTGTAGGCTTCAGTTTTGGTTTCAGCTTTTTATAATCTTGCTCTGGTAAAATGTTCACCTGAGCCCCTGTATCCAGTTTGAATGGAATCATTATCCTATGCACTTCCAGTGGCAAGATCCAGTCCTTCTCAGCAGCTCTGCTTGATTCTACTGTATCTATATAATACTTTCCCTCTGGAGTATCTTCAGCTATATGCAGCTGGACTTTATGGACTTGCACTTTGCAACATTTGGCAAAATGATTATTCTTACCACAATTAAAACAGAGCTTTCCTAATGCACCACATCATTTGGAGCCATGCTACATTCCACACCGGCTGCATGCTTGAATATACTCCATCTGCTCCTTAGTGGTAATTGTGATAGCTGGGGTGATCTCCATTTGAAGTGGCCTTTTCTGTCTCTCTTTACTATATATTGCATAGACAAGGCCCTCAGCTGCATTCAGCTCTTTGGCCTGAGCCTTCATAGTTTCAGCTACTTTACAAATCTGTATAGTTCTTTTCTAAGGCTAGGTCTTCTTCCCATAGCAGCTTACCACAAATGATTCTATCCCTGTTACATCCCCAGAAACACAGATCTTGCTGAGCCTTTTTAACTCTGTGATTAGTGCTCTATGCTTTCATCTGGTTTTTGCATGCAAATTGTATGTCTTTCAAAACTCTCACTGGCACACATTATTCTTCAAATTTATTCAATATCTCATTTAACTTCATGTTTTGGCCTGGGGCAAATGTAAAGTTGTTGTACACCTCAAGCACTTCTTCCCCTACCACATGGAGGAAAATGGATGATTTAAACTTTATCAGTTTTTTCTTCTGCTCCTATAGCAGCTAAATACAAGTCAACCCTCTGTCTAAATTTTCTCCAATTGTCAGCCATATTGCCTGACAATGAAAGCCAAGATGGGGCTTGTAACACATGCATGTTTAACTGTGTCTCTGAGCTGGTTACACTTTTGCCTTGAAGAGAAGGTACTTGTTCCTTGCTGAGTGCAGCTTCCAGCCCCTGAATTACCAGCTTTCTGCTAGGGATAATGCTGCAGATCCATCCAAACTTCCCCATTCACCACTTCTGACACCATGTAATGATTTAGGTCCTGCTGTGAATAAAGACAACTATGAATGAGGAAGAAAACAGACCTTCAATGATCCCTTCATGTGGTTGCCTCCATCTTGATTCCTCATTTCTCTCCAGAGTTCATGTTTAAATTCCTCACATGATAAGACATTCCCTTGCAAGGGGCTGTCTCCAAAGTCTAACCCTTATCACTACATCCCTCACTCCGGGGAACCAGATAGTCATTGTTATCTGGAAGCTGGCCATATCTGGCAGCCTCCATTCCATCACTAACCAATTTGTCATGGGTAAGCTCACAACGAGGGAGGCTGTTCTGGATGGAGACTGGCCATCTGGAACATCCTGGCCAACTGCTTCATCCACTTCATCACCCCACAAGAGGTGGTCACTTGCATGGGCTTCTCTAACTATGTGGGGGCCATGGACAGCACTCAGATCCCAATCCTCTGTCTGCCCCAACATGCACAGGAATTAGTCAAATACAAAGGCTTCTTCTCTGTTGTCCTGAATGATACTGTCAACCACGGTGGCTGCTTCACCCACATCTTTGCCAGTTGGGAGGGCAGCATCCATAATGCCCAGGCTTCTCACAACTCCCACCTCCCAAGATGGTGGAGAATGAATGTTACATTCCTGGTCTTCCAGTATTGACATAGATTTCATCATCATCCCACCCCTCATCATTAGTGGCCCAGCCTATCCCCTTCTGCCCTGGCTCATGAAGCCCAACACAGGGGAACTGTACTGCTGAAAGGAGCACTTTAACTAGTGCCTGAACAGGTGCTGCATGCCTATGGAATGTGCCACCACAAAGAAAACTGATGGGCACTCCATGTGCACCTGGAGGTGGAAGAGAACTTGCTATGCCTCATTGTTGCAGCATGTGTCCTCCACAAAATCTGTGAGACTGGGGGGAGGCCTTCTGCAAAGCCTGGGCAAGGAGATGCAGCACACAAACCAGCCATGGCATGCTGAGCACACGTGACATATGGAGGCTCAAGCTGGGGAGACCAAGCATCCCCTCTCTGGAAGTTGGGTGCCCCAGACTTGCAAACTGTCCCAGAACTTCTTAGGGGGGTGGAGGGAGGCTGTGGTCATGAGGAAGTGCCAGGGCTTCATCCCACTCCTTCTGTCTGGGGTCTACCTTCTCCCACTCTTCTTCTTCCCTGTCAGGTCATGACAGTGACCATTCTTCCTACCTGGCATCCAGGGATCTCTCTCAGGACCTCTATTCTCCTTGAAAAGGCTCCCCAGAGTGGGACATGGAATACTAATGGGGCTGGGTGGTAGCCTTTCCTACCACACCTAGCCCTAAAGGACTATGGGTTTTCTGTGGGAGGTAGTGCTGATGCCAGTCTGAGGAGTCATAACTGGCTGCAAAGTGGCTCAGAACTCTGGCATGAACTCCCTTTCCTGCTGCTAGGAATCTGCTAGCTCTGCCAAGGCATGTGTTGCCTCCTTAAAACTATGAGTGGCTATCTCAAGCCACCATTCCTACACCTCAGCAGCCCAGGTGTAGGTATCCCCCAACCTAGTGCTCCCCTCCACATCTGCAGTCTCTCTTCATGTCACTACCTCAGCTCCCAGCACCAGGAGTCAGCTCTGTGTGCCTGATGCTCCGAGGCATCTACCAAAGCCTTCAGCATTTCTTCCTTGTTCTTTCAGCACCTCCTCTGGATATCTTCCATGTCTTTAGCAGTTGTGCACCACCCTGGCTACAGTTGTGTCTTCCCCATACTGCCTCCCTATGTACATCACTAAAGTATCAACTCTGGCTGATAAAATGAGGTATAAAGGTATTTAGGACCATCCCAGCACTTGGCTGGGCACTCCCATAGCAATGTAGCAAGGGTAAGTCCTGTGTTGCCCCTCTCCCCCTGGGTCAAGGATCCATATTGTTGCTCTTCACTCAACTAAATAAGCACCAGGGTACCAGGTGTGCTGCAGGTGGGCAGTAGGCAGTGCTATGACAGGTGGCTGGGAGGGATGAGCTAGGCTTCTCTCCAGAAACTGTGATGGAGATTTGCTCCACTCCCCAAAAGGGTCTGGAGACCCGGGTTCCAGCCAGGATTTAGGCCATCCCCTGACTGGGCAGGGACATACACGACTTCTCAAAATTACTTCCTAATTAATGGGTGCATTGAGATATGGAATAAAGCCACCACTGCCTTTGAGGGTTATCTGAATGTGTGCTACAACACTTACTCATTCACTGTTGGAATTTTAATATTTTTCCCCCTTGAAATATTGAGAAAGCAAATAAAATGACCTCTTCAGGTTGAAGGTGAGACAGATAAGAATACATGCATATTTTAATAAATCTTTCAATAAATTATTCCAGGAAAGACACCAGAAAGTATATTCTGAGGATGAAAAGCAAGGCCTTTTCCCTCCTATTTCTTCTGTCATTAATTATCTAGAGACAGGTGATGAAAATGATTAGAGACACAGAAAGATTCCCATGCAGAGAAACTTACAAAAGATAAGGGAATTGATTCTTATATACCCAAAGGCACTTTATACTCCTCTGCTCTTAAGGGGCCTTAAAGTCAGCACAGCTGTAATTTATGACCAGGACAATGCTAAGTGACCTTGCTGAAAATTAAAATTAAGATAGGATTTTTTTTCTCCTGCTGTGTTCTTAACCTGATTTTAAATGTTCACTTTTTTATAAAGTCTACTTTCTCCCTATCAACAATGGTTAAGCAAAGGCTCAAAAGAAGCAATTATTGGAGTTCTTCAACAATTAGTCTTGGGACCAAATTTTTCATTAGTGATCTTGGTCCAAGAAGTCAAGGTTGCTAATGAAATTTGCTACTGACACCAAGTTGGAAGGCATCAATAGTACAGCTAGATTACCTAGAGTACTGAAGTAATAGAAATGGCAAGAAATGTATTAGTAAAATGGAAGGTCATGCAGGTAGGGACTAATAAGAACAACTTCAAGTATAACTTAAAAATTAAACAATTACAAATGTTTGAGAAGCATAAAAGCCTTAATATACAAGTCCATCAAGGGTAGGACGCTGCCACCAATGTTATGTAGTTGTGAAAAAGACAAATGTGAGCCTAGAATCTATTAAGAGAGGTATTTGCTGTGGATAGAAGGACGCATTAGTGCTACTGTGCAAGGAAGTGGTGAGATCCCCAATGGACCACTATACCCAGAGATATAACTCTCAGGCTCTGCAACCTGTGTCAGTGGTAGCAGGGGTAACAGTGATGACTTAGCCAGTAGTGACTGCAATCCTTTCACCCATCTCTAAGTGGGATCACAGAGTGGTGTCATATCACTCACCCCTTGTTACATTGTTGTATATTCTTCTCTGACCAGGAGTGATAAAGAAAGATAAGCTGAAATAGGTACAAAGAAGAACAACCAATATTTTCTGGTGAACAGGGAGTCCATTACATGAAAAAGACTAAAACATCTTTGTGTGTTTAGTTTAGCAAAAGGAAGGCCAAAAAGGGAGAAGAGCTATTTAAACTAAGAGAAAATATTGGCAAAGGGACATATGGGCATAAATTGACATGTATAAATGTAATTTGGTGAGTAGAAAGACTTTAAGCATCAGTGAAAGAAAACTCTGTAATAGCCTACAACCAAAGTAACAAAGACAAAAATTACCTGCTTTTATACTGGATTTTATGACAGTGCATTCAACAAGAAAGGAATGTGCTCACTGTCCCAGTTACTCTTTTTCCAGTCCTATGATCCATATTCCCTTTCTCTCAGAAAAAAAAGTATGTTGCTATATCATCAGACTTTTTATATACTTTAGAATGTAAGCATTGCTTCATATTCAAGGGAAACTGATTATAAATTAAGAAGGTTTTAACTGTTTTTTGTTTTTGAACATTTTGAGCCCTATCCAACTTCAGTGAATGTTAATGGAAGGATCTGGTGTACAGTTCAGTGAATTGGAGTCTCTCACTTAATAAGAAAACACTCTTCAGACATGTAGAGGAAGCACACATTAAGATAAGGCTATGCTCATTAACATACAGGCTTACAGAGGATCATATAGTGCTTTAGGTCAGTTACTGCCAGAAGATGGGATGGAGTTCACTCTCAGCAAGTTTGTAGTAGTCGATAGACTGTGTAGGGCTAGGATTCAGAGCAACTAGACAAATTGGAGGATTAGACCAAAAAAATAAATAAATCTCATGCAGTTCAATAAGGAGAAGTGCAAAGTTCTGCATTTAGGACAGAATAATCCCATGTACCAATACAGACTGGGGACTGGCTAAGCAGCTGCTCTGCAAGAAAGGATCTGGTGGTTACAGTGGACAATAAGCTGAATTTGAGCTAACAGCGTGCCCTTGTTACAAAGAAGGTTAACAGTATACTGGGCTGCATTAGTAGGAGTGTTGCTAGCATAGCAAGGGAAATTATTCTTCCTATCTATTTGGCACTGGTGAGGCCACATCTGGAGTCCTGTATCTAGTTTTGAGCCCCTCACTACAGACAAGTAGACAAATCACTGGCTGGGATAATCTAGTTGGTGATGGCCCTGCTTTGAACAAGGGGGTTGACTAGATGGGGTTGACTCCTGAGGTCCCTTCCAACCCTAATTTTCTATGATTCTATGATTGGGGGGGTGGGTAAAGTTACATTTAAAGTAATAAAGTTTCCACTGCTCTTTAAATAGAGATGTTTTGATATTATTAAATCAATTATGTTATAGATGGTTGATAGCATCTTCAAAGGAGGCAGGTAGTCCCTCACATATAGGTGCTCAGCTTTGATTAACTGACTTGAAGTTGATTCAGAAGTTTAAGAGGACTGCAATGAAGATGACTAGAAATGAAAGGTAGTTGATTGAATATATTGTAGGAAATATAATTGATAGAAAGCACAAAGTGATTTGGCCTGTGACTTACTGTATAGTGTTCAACTGATGAGTAGAACTCACTGTCAAAGAAGGTCACCAAGAAAAGCAGTCTAGTGTGGCAAAATTTTAAAAAGGAACAAATACATTTATGACTGTTGTGCTAGGCTAGATTTACATAAGCAATGGCACTGAAAAGCAGTATGAGAGAAAGGACCCTCCTGACCACTGGATAATTCAGTAAAAAAGAAAAAAACAAAAAAAGAATGTATAGTGAGAAAAAGGACACTTAAGGGAGTACAAAAACAGCAGCTAAAAACTCGAGGGCAAATGTAAAAAGAAAGAAATTACTAATGAAACAGGTAACAAGTGCAGGTGCATAAATTTGGAAAATGAAAAAAGTAAAAATAAACATCTTGACAAAGAGAGAGATAAGAGGTGGCATGAAATGGGTGCATACAAATATAAGTATAGGTTTTTCATAGACCTGTATGTTGTAGAGACATAGGGAACTATGAATAACTTACAGTGTCTCTACCTGTCCTGGATAAGCTTCATTAAGTTGGACTGACTGTTACTTAAACCAACAAGAATGCTGTCTGAAAACAATAACCCTTTTTGAGTCTCTGCCACTAAACACAGATTGAAGGTGTGTGTTCTGTGTCACCTTTGGAATCTGGAAGACCTGGCATACATTGCCGGCCTCCGAGAACACACAGCCACCGCCAGCCCATATATCAAAAGTGACAGCAACAAATACCAACCAAATAAGCATTCCACATGCTTCAAAACAGCAATGACCATTCATAATTTTCAGCTACACAAGCTTAGATAATACTATAAGGATATTCATGCATCCTATTTCAAAATCTAAGACTTACAGAAGTATATTTCAAGGAGGTGTATGTGTGCACACGTGTGTGTCAATCAATAGATAGATACACACACACAGGGGTCAAAAAACCCATGGGGAAAAAATGGAGCAGCACACACTGGGGAACGTGCTGCTGAAAAGCGGAGCTGGGCCACCTGGAGCCATGCTGCAGCTGCCAGCTAGGCTCCACCCAGCAGGATCACCTGCAGCTGCAGCCCTGGGAGTCCCCCAGGACCCCAGGTAAGGCTGTTGGGACCATCACAGTGCTTGCCCCAGTCCTTCCTTACCACCCGCAGGGTAACTTGCTGCATGCCAAAGCACATGTGGCACGGATGTGCCACCGCTACTTGTCCCCTGGGAACCAAACACCCATGCGATATTTAAAAGTTGCACTTTGAAATATTTAAGATCTTGATTTAGATTTAATGTATCCATTCTAATTGATATTACAAGAGATACCCGTCATTGGCAGGAATTACAATAAATTGTTCAGGGATGAATTAAGGAATACTGGAATATATAGAAAGCTTCTTTCCTGGAGCAGTAGGAACTGGGGTATGTGTTTTTATTTACACATATAGTTAACCTATAATCTATCTAGTGCATCTATAATTAAATTAATTAAATACTGTTAAAATATACTTTCTTGTGGCTTTTTTTTCATAGTATTGTCATTTATTGAATAGTTTTGAATTCTGAATGCCTTCGACCCTAAAGAAAACACTGTAAAGGAATTTTGACATTGAGAGCTAGTAAGAAGAAATCTAGTTGCTTATTTATTTACAGAAAGCAATAAAAATGGCAAACGCTGTACTCTTTTGAAATAAATGAGTAATGGTACATATTTCTGTCCAATGGTATACTTTCCCAACTAGTTTCCTTTATTTAAATACACTGTGAGTGATTTACAGGTAGCTCGATTTTCTCTGGTAAAAAAAAATCTCCCCTTTTTGGATTAGTCTCCCCTCCCACTCAATCCATATTTTCCATGATTAAAATGCAACACTACTATCTATACATATATGTTAGTGGTGTTTAATTTTAATCATGGAAAAATGTTAATTTTGTGTTATTTTTTTTAATCCAAAAATTGGGGATTTTTTTATCAGAGAAAACCAGGATCCCTGATGATTTAGCATTTCTGAGGGAATAAAACAAGAATAATAGGCAGGTTTCAACTTGCTTGGAGAGAATGGATTACTGTCAAAACTTCACTGAGTTTTGCGTTCATAACCTCTTCTTGGATTCTGATTACTCACGTAAGTTAGAGTTACTTGCATCTTGAGACAGGGTTATAGGACACATTTTGCAATTTAAGTAAATGAAGTAAAGTAATATTTAGGTAAAATCTGACAATCATACTGAAGATAATTTTTTCTTCCATTCATAACCATGTAGAGAAGCACAGGGCCCCCACGCAGCTCAGGCAGTCAGGAAGGCTCCGAGAAGGTGGGGAGCGGGGAGAGGGAATAAAAAGATCAGGCTCCTCACCACGTTGTTTTTCCTCAGTCAAGCCTGCCTGCATGGGCTGCTGCTGTGTTGCCCAGCCCCTGAGCTGCACAGGGCCCCGTGCTTCTCTCCATGGCAACAGCACACCCCGAGCTGCCCGGGCCAGGTGCCAGCAGGCGGGTGCCACCTGGGGGACACCACCACTGTGTGAAAAAGCACAGGGGTCCCCTGCCGCTCAGGGACCTCTCAGCCCATTGACAGCTCATTCCCCCTTCCCTCCCCGCTCACAGCGGGAGAGGTAAGTAGGCTCTAACCGTGGTGTACACATGGTGGGGTTTAGTTTGGTTTAGTTCTCCCTACATTGAAATGGTGGAAACTGTGGATTTTTAAAAACCTATCATTTCAATGTATGGAGAACTAAACCAAACTAAACTCCTGTCACATGTACAAGCACTCCATGATGACAATTAACACACACTGAACTGCTTGTACATGGCATGCATTTGCTCATGTTTTAGATGTTTTTACCGGGAGTAAGTGTTAAGATGAACATGTGATACTCCCCCACTAGTCTCACTAGTTTATATCCAAAACTCAAGGACATCAGGGCCTACAAGTTAAGTGCTGTAACACCCAACCTCTAGGTGTTCAACCAGATTTAAATCCTAAAGCCAGATCTAGGCATCTGGGATATAATCCTATTTTCCTGTGGTCATTTCAACGGTGTTTTAGTATTTTAAGAGGCATTTTTGCTATTTATAGGCAGGTAGCAATTCCTTCTCCCAGCAGTATGACTGTGTAAGTTGGAATAAACAGAGACCAAGCATGAGCATTATAGTATATGCATGCATCAGGCACATACACAACTAAATACAAGCACCCCTTGTGGACATGCAGAGGCTCCAAAATCTAAGAATGACTGTATGGCCAAGTTCAGTAGTAATTCCTTTGACTTCTCCTGTCCAAAGCCATTATGGGGGTGGAGAGAGAGCTATCTCTTATATGTTATCTTCAATAGCTGAACACTTAAGGCATTCATATGGGGAGCCAGAGAGCCAGATGAAAAGCCTTCATCACCCATGGAGGGGTTTGAACTTACATCTCTCTAGTTTCCCAGGGTGGCACTCTAGCTGCCTTACCATAGACAGGCATGAATCAGGCTTTTTTTCCAACACCCCTTTTGGCATTTTGGGAAACCAAGACAGGAAAAAAGTAAGCCTAGGATAAAGCAAGCAAGTAAGGAAGGGAAGTTTTCTGTCTCCAAATTGGAACACTTTGTTGGATGGGATATCAGAATAAAAAGAAAACATACCTGTACCTTTTTAAGAGAATAGTTTTATTAGAAAGCTTAAGAAGAGATACCATTCAGGTCAGACAATGGTAACACAAAGCCCAAGAGGGAAGGCGTATGCCACACTGAAAAATCTCTGAGTCTTTGCTGGTTGCTGGATTCCTCATCTTCCTCATATTTACGATCACAGGTATACAGCCATTAATGACATGCATCAATCTACACAGTATTGATATATTAATAAAAGGTAATGGTCATGAAGACACATACATTTCAGTAAAGAATTATGGTAAGGATACATATATGTGAAAAATGTATCATCGTATTTTCCATACCCATTGCTTATTGGCTAGTTTTGACTATAAATACATGGGGTGCCATTCCTTATGATAAATGTATGTGCACACTCTTGGGAGAAAATCTGGTCCCAATGGGAGAAGCCTAGTACAGGACTGATCTGTACAGGAAAGAAGGTCTTTCCTCTCTGCAGCAACCAGGGGGAGGTCTAGGTTTCCTCAGGGAGCTAGCGTGGGGGCTGGCAGGGGACATGGGGCCAGCCCTGATACTCATGGGGCCTGGAAAGCTTACTTGGATGCAGCAGCAGCTGTGTCCTGGCCCCAAGTGTATCATGGGCTGGGAAACAGCTGTTGCTGCACCTATTAGATCTCTCCTGCCCTATGCACATCCAGACATGCCAGTGCCAGCCAGCCCAGTACCCAGGAAGCCTTCCCCACCCAGCAAAGGGCTGGCCAGGAGCTATCCACCAGCCTCCTGAATTTCATGTATCAGTGTCCCCACACTTAAAAATATTGGTGGGGGTGCTTGAACTAAAGTTTATTAAATGCTCTAATTGAAGTGCTGCCCCCCAGGCCCCTGTAAAAGGGCCCTTTGGCACCTAAGTCTTATCCACCTCCTATTTTCAAGTACCTAAGTACAATACTGATAACCTCAGATTCTCTGCTCAGTGATCACATATACATGGAGACAATTAAAATCAATTAATGCCTGAATTTTCAATACTAAAGTTCACCAGCCATCCAAAATTATGTTTTTCTTCATGCCTAGAAGAAAGTTAGTTCTTATAGTCTTAAGCAATTCAGTGTATCTCATGTATTCATTACCTGTTCCACTGGGTCTTTAACTCATGAGTAAGGATCCTGGTTTTCTCTGATAAAAAAAACCAAAACACTCCTAATGTTCAATTTAAAAAATAACGCAAAATCCACATTTTTCCATGATTGAAGTGAAATACTACTAATATACAGATACAGATATAGTGGTGTTTTGTTTTAATCATGGAAAATCCATGGTCATGAGTTTCTCTTTATGCATCACCTAAACTGCTCAATTCAAAAGATCTGTTCTAAGTATTCTGACATGAAAAACAGAAGGAGGTGCTTCTCTTTTTCCATGTATCCAGTAGTTTGGAGTTAACAGTACTTGTCCAGAGTATGGGAGTTAACAGTACTTGCCCAGAGTACGGGAGTGTTCAAGTATCTCCTCTGCTTGATAGGATTCAAAGCCTTTTCTACCATCCCTAGAAAGGTAGGGTAGCACCAGCCTATAGGCTTTCTTGGAGGGATGCTTATGCAGCCCTGTGAGGTCAGGCCATCTCTCAGGGCTGAAATATTGTGCTGTTAGACAAGTGCACAGGCACATACTCCAAAATAAATTAGGTGCATACACACACACTAGGTGCATATACACAATCTAGGTGCATGCACCCCCACCAGGCACACACATACACACACACACACACACACACTACAAATTCAGGCACATACACATCCAAAATTACCAGCCTAGGCAAATGCACACCTATCACCAATTCAAGCATCTACAAATACTATACAGACCAAAATAAATTAGACCAGAGTCAATTACCAATACCTGCACACCCAGTACACATACATGGATCACTAATTCATATATCATGCACACAGTGACATACATGTGTATCAGTTCACATACATACCACTCACCTACACATATACACAGGTGAGTTCCTAACTTGTGTGTTGTGGTGGGTATGTACGTGCTTGGTGTACTTGGGATACCTGGGGAAAGGTTAAGGTAAGGGAGAGAGTGAAAGTTGCTGGGACTGGGATTAGAACCAGTAAACTAGAGAGACCTGAGTTGAGGCTTGGGGGTTACTTCAGGTTTCTGCTGGTGAAGACAGAGATTAAAGCTGCCAGTGCTGGGATTAGAACTGGCAGACTGGAGGGAAGTTGGAGTAACTTAAGGTTAATTGGTGTAAATTGAAAGCAGAAAGCTGACAGAGCAAAGGAGCAATGTCAGGGAGAAGCCCAGAGGCTGGAGCCAGAGCAAGGAGGTTACAGGGGAGCTGAGAGGTACATGGGGAGAGGAAAACTGGGATTGGGGCTATGGGGGGGGGGAGGGGAGGCTGGAGAACACAGAGGGAGACCATGAAAGAGAAGGCAGAGAGATAGGGATTGTGAAGAGGTGGCAAGAGGCAAAAAGTGGCAGGAGTGAGGCTGAGAGCCTGCAGAAAAGGGACAGAAAGGAGGCAAAAAGTGGTGGGAACAGGGATAAGAGTCAAGAGGGAGAGAGAGAGAGACAGAGACTAGAATTTAAGATAGGGAAGGGACTGGGGCTCAGTAAAACACAACCCAACTTGGGGTTACAAATGATAGTGGTTTTATTGAAAAGGGAAGACGGTGACACAATATTTTATTGGTTCCTTTGCGCACGCGCACACACACACACACACACACACACACACACACACACAGACAATGGCAGCAGGAGTTAAAGAGGTTTGGTGAAGGGGATGAAGTCCAGGAGGAGAGAGAGAGAGTTGAAATTGGAGGAAGAAATATGCAGGTGATATCTACCTATCCGAGGGTGAAAGTGGGTCCTCAGTGGCCAGTCGGGGTCTCCTTCAGCTTGATATTGTCGAAGGGGAGTCACCGGCACGACCTCTGGGGTGGATAGGCAATGTGAGGTAGAGGTGGTCTAATCCACATGGAAATGGCATCCCCAAGGAGTTAGTCTTCACTACCCCTTTTTATGGGGCAGACTGCCTCTGCTCTCCAATGGGGAGGACTTATCCCAGCAAGGTCAGTCCTGTCCAGAGAGTTCCAGATGTTCTTACTGAGCATGTGCAGCCTTGGCACAATGGCGGGTTGCCTCATCTTTTATTTCTTGAATGCTGAGAGTGGTTCCAGTGCCTGGGTCCTTGTTCCAGGTATTGGTGTTGATGGCTCAGTCATTCAGAGGCAGCTATTTTTAGATCTGCTGACATTGTCTCTCAAGCACCTTCATTCATCCCCATTCATTCAGGAACCAAGTTACATAGGTGGGGTAGGTGTGAGTCATAGGTTACACAACTGGGCCTGGAGACAGGCTGGAGACTTGACAAACAAAATGAAAACTTGACATGACTTATGCTAACTTACATATATAGGCCTAAATCGTAATCACACAATATGAAGGCAGTAAAAAAATAAACAAACATAATAATTATCACTTATAAAACAGTGCATATCTATATCAAAATAGCAGGTCACTTATTTGCAGAGGGGAGAGAAATTAAACTTTCTACCTAAAATAAAATGTTAAAGCTTATCCTATGTGTTAGCTTACTTATACTTATCAATAGGGAATAGAGAGGGAGAGAAAAAAATCAGAAATGGTTGGGGAAGGGGAGGGAATGCATTTTACAAGAAAAAAACCTGGGGGTTTTGCTACACTTAAACATTCCTGTTGAAGCTGTCCCACTTGACATAGTCATCAGGCCAGAAAAAGAAGCTAAGAATGACACATTTGTGTAATGAGGTCAAAGATTCATTGACACAGGGACTCCCACTTCTCAGATGAGTGCCCTAAGCACTCATCATGACTGCAATTCTAAAAATGATTGTACCAGTTACCTACAGATGAAGAAATTTAAAATAAGTTATAAAAAATCTAATAGCTAGAAAAAAGAAATATTATCAAATGAGACTGTAAGAAGAACAGGTGACTTTGGGGAAAAAGTAAAGATAATAGACATTTTTGGTATGTTATAGCCAAAAGGGCAAAACATTAGCTTAATCATTGACTAAGTCTGAAACAACTAGGGTTATTTAGTCTAGAGAAGAGAAGGCTGAAGGGGGATTTGATAATAATCTTCACATAGGGTGATTATAGAGAGAATAGAGATGGGTTTTTTCTATAGCTGTAGGAGACAGGAATAGAAGCTATGGACTCAGGCTGCAGTATGGGGAATGTCTGACAGGACAGGAGTAGGAGTTAAATTTAGCAAAGGAAGTTTAGGGTCCCTTCTAACCCTAATCTTTTATGATTCTATACATGACCTTGTGAGGTCCCTTCCAGCTGTAATTTCCTCTAATTTCCTGTAATCCTGATTCCTAGACTCTTGAAGAAACATATGGTTTATTTTTTTAACATTCATTTGGTGAGGGAGATGACGGTTGCCTTTTGGAGGATATTTTATCTGTTAAATCGCAAGCAGAGCATATGTCACCTTGAAACTCAAATAAGACCATGCATATCCTTACTGTGTAATGAAAAGCCCCTTCCTCCTGCCTTGATTTTCTTCCTCCAGATGTAATTATTGTATGTGTTCACTAATAAGCACAAATTACTTAATTTTATTTTTATTATCATATAGTTTATATAAAAATGTATTCTGTTGATTTACCGAAACTTTTAATAGGGCTGTCAAACAATTAAAAATGTTATTGTGATTAGGTGCATGGTTTAAAAAAAAATAGTCACAATTAATCACAATTTTAATTGCACAGCTAAAAACTCAAAATTATACACAGGACAATTCAAAATTATGCAAAAATTATGCAGGTACTTTGTATGGTTGGGGGTGCGTGGATTGTGTGTGTAGGAGGGAGTTGTGAAGGTGTGGAGGGCTGTAGGTGTGTGTGTAGGGCTTGGGACCCAGGGAGGGGGAACCCCCATGTGTCCTGCCAGGATGCAGCATACTATGGGTCAGAAGTGAAGGGCAGCAGCAAGGCTGAAGGGGCTGTGGATTGGAAGTGAGAGGCAGGGGTAGGGCATGGGCATATCACTGTCCTTCCACAATCATATTAAACTTCCACCACAGGTGTCCTCATTTTTGAAATTGGAAATATATGAACCCTACAGGAATGCAGCCAGCCCAGTGGCATGTAGAGTAAGACCCAGCAGGCAAATCTGTAGAGGGAAAGGGGAAGGTAACAAAGGGGAGGGAAAGGAAGCAGTGATGGGGAAAATCAAGGCCCCCCTGGTGAGGGAGGGAGTGGGTTAGATGCAGGAATTGGGGCAGGTGTGAATGGGAGCCCAAGGTCAGGGTCATGGGATGGAACCACGGGTGTCTTATCCAGGGGAGTGGAGCGGGTGCCTGTCCACCATTGCACCCCCCCCCCCCAGGGAAGTCATGCAGGGTATGTGCCCCCAGATTTTGTGCATGGGGCAGAGGTGGGCTGCCTGCTGTGGGTTGGGGCTTTGTGTCCTGCTGTCTTTGTCCCTGGAGCTGTGCAACACTGTATTTGCTTCCCATTGCCAGGCAGGTAGGAGACATGCAGCCAGGGCATAACTACCATGGCAAAGGCAGCAGGCCACAGAGACCCACCCCACAAGGACAGCCTGCCTCTGCTCTGCACAGAAATCTGGGGGGCACATGCCCCCCCATACCTCTCCCAGGGGTGTATGCAGAGGACCCACCCCCCTCACAGCCAGTGGCTCCATCTCACAACCTGCCCCAGCCCTGGAGCCCCATTAACCTCAGCCCCTGCCCCTGCCCCACTCCCTCCGTCACTGTGGGAGCCTCTATCTGCCCATCTGCTTCTTCCCTCTCCTCCTCTCCTTCTACAGACTTACCCACTGGGCACTGTTCTACATGCTGCTGGGCTGTATTCCTGGCCATGTGCATGGTGCATGCTGTAGCTGCACACCTGCATGCAGAGCCTGGGTGTGATCTCTGAAACCACATGTGCAATTATTGCACTAAAATAATTAACCCATTTATTGGTTTTTGTATTAATCATGCACGTTAACTCTAATTAATTGACAGCCCTACTTTTAAATAAACTACTAAAACTGTGACATAGGTGTCATCCTCTCTCTCTGACCCACATTTTTCTTTTGTCAAAAGTAGGACAGCTTCAGCAGAAAGAAAAGTTATATGCCCTCTTATAAACCCTTGCACTTCTGTATTCTGTATTAAGAACTATTGATGGGAGGCAAAAGATGCAAGAACTCATTACCTCCAGAAGAGGGTTTATGGTTGTATATTCCCAGCATATACACCTAGAGGCAGGTACTTCCTGTAACCACGTGTAAAGCACCTAAGCTCTAGAGATAGCAGGATTTAAGACATAGTCATGTCCTCAATGTTCCCTGCTAGCTAACTTTGGCAGTTCTTTTCCTGACATGCTGTTTGTTGTGAATCCTTTTTAAGGTGCATTACTTTTCCAAGCACTATATGGTGAGTCTAAGCATCAAGCCCAGGGCTGTGATTTCTGCTTTGGAAGCCAGAGACCTAAAAATTAGGCACCACAGTACTAAGCATTGCCCCTTTGTAGATGTAGTCTTTATTATTTTTACCTTGACACTTAATATTAAATATCTTATGTCAAGTGACATCTATATGTATCCTTGAAATAAAGTGAATAACCAAGTTTTGTTCCCTTCCTCTCCCCTCCCCACCCCTCCTCCCTGATTATCAGTGCTTCCTGATTAAGGTTGCACTAGTATTTGACTATTAATTTGAACTTAGAATTATTATATTGCATGTTCCAGCCACTTTGACACTTTGGAAATGATGACAGTTTGTATTACTTTTGAAGGCAAAAGGAGCTGCTGGAAGCTCATAACTTTTAAAAACCAATCCACCTTTTTTTAGGTGCATACATATGGACTTACAACTTTAAATAACCAATTTTGAAAAATGTTTGTCCTACTTAAATCATACTTGGACTATAACTTTCAAAAATGAGGAACTCCTAACATCTCCATCATCATACTGTAATTGCTGAGACAGGGCCCAGCCATTCCCAACCGAATCAATCACCCAAGGCTGCAGGAAAACAGGTGTTGTGTGTCACAAGCTTACATCAGTGCCCTGGGCCCAGCATTGGGTAGTCACGGCAACCAATTCCCTGAGGTCACAGGAAGCTACTCCACACATTAAAAGCTGGCTTCAGGAAGCAGTACGGTGTCTGGGCACAGATTCTGGTACTTGCTCCTGACCCATCTGTTGTTCCTAGTCTTGGTTATCTGAAATTCTAGCTTTGACTTCTAGCTTACTCTGACTTAAAGTAAACTCCCACATTACTCTAGCTTTGGTTTAGGCACCCAGATTACGTAGAACTTCATTCTTGACCTCTAGTTTGATTCCTGGTTCCCTCTGAACACAATTCAAGGATTTTGCCTGATTACAAGGTGACCTCCCCCAACTGCCCATTCCCCAACCCCTAGCACAATCAGTTTTCTAATATTTCTGTTAATAGTGTAACCAAAACTATCTTCACCATTCCCTTTACAAAGCTTAATTCCTTTGTTATGTTTCACAAAATAATTTCAAGAAGCATTCACATGGCTGTTTGATTGTAGACATAGTGTACAGCATTCCTATCACAGCACTGATGATGATGGGCTATGACAAATTTTCAGCACCGAGTAGTTTTAAAATATCTACTATAGCAATTTCTCTTCTTGCTGCAAAGTTACGATAATTCCTTAATGCTGAATTACGACCAAAAAAACCTATATTCAACTTTATTAGATTCAAAATATTTAATCTTTAGGTACAAGGAATATATATCTGTAGCAATTTAAAAGTAAACATATATATATATATATATATATATATATATATATAGCAGGACAAATTCCACTTTTAATTATACTAATGTAGATCCAGAGTAACTCCAATGACTGGAGAGCAGAGTGGAGCCTATTATACAACATAATTTCTGTGGATTAAATAATTAATAAATGGATTTAGTGCAAAAAATATATACAATACAACTAATCTTGTATTCCTTTTTCAGAACTCTGTGACTTTTACCCGGAAAAGGAGAGCACAGGGGTCCTGTAAGTCTCTTTTTATGCACTTCAAACTTTCTCCATCTAATTTATCTTCTGAAAATCCACTTTAATTTAAATATGTGACTGACAGATATTAACAAAGCTTTTTGTCTTGGAAAGATTTTTTCGTATTTTCTATGGCAAAGGCTTAAAATAAACCACTTTCATCATATTATATTGCTATCAGTGTCATGATGAGAATGCTGTGTATTATGTCTACAATCAAAGAGTTACATGAACATTTCTTGAAGTTATTTACTATTTTATGAAACATAAAAAAGGAATTAAGGTTTGTAAAGGAAACAATGAAATGCTGTGTCTTTTCTGGACTATAGGACTCAATGATTTTTCTTAAGTCTTACAAGAATAAAGTCATATTCATGAATTATAAAAGTAAAAGGAAAGTGGCTCTTTGGTGCTATGATGGGGAAAGAAAATCAAATTGTAGCAAGCACAGGGAATGGGGAACTACTGATGGGGAATTATTGCAATTACTCATATTAGACCAGTTGAAGGTGTCAAGGGATTTAAGTGATGTTTAATTGGGATAGTCTGATTAAGAAAGTATTGCGATAAGAATGAAAAAGTTCAAAACTGGAGTAATAAAAATTACTATTTCAAATGAACAGTATTTGACTACTTATGACAAATGAAAGATAAAATAAAAAAGAAAGACCTTTGATGAGATATTACGCATACTCTTATATTGTTGTCTAGAAACTTCCTGAATTCCTTCTGTAGGAGTTCTTTCACTTTAAATAAATTGGTTAAATGGTTATTGAGTCAGAGATCAGAAATAATTCCACAGTCTTATGCTTGTTCAAAGACGATACTTGACTGGAAGATGGTATCTTTCATACAGTGGATGTTCAATAGTTTATTCAAAATGGAACATTGTTAATATAAGAGATTGAGGACACCATACCAGGAATGCTTTCTAGTTTGGTGGATATTGCACTTTCTTAGTAGATGGGAGCTGTGTTTTCAAATTCTCTCAGGTAGGAAAAGGAATAGACTGTAGGTTTCCTATTGCCAGGGTAAGTGGTACATAACTTTTTGGGTAAAGGGGGTGCTTCTTCAGTGTACTGAATTTAACCCTTCATTTTATTTTAGACATTAGAAAGGCAGCACAGCTCTTATGCTTGAAGAGCTGCTGCTATTAGTTTATCCCCCTCCAAACTGGGGAGGGTTGTGGCCCATTCCAGGCAGTATCTTGGCTGCTAAAATGGAACAAGAAGGATATGACCACCCTAGAGGCCATAAAAAGCCAGAAGGCCTCTCTGAGCAGATACACTGAAAACACCTTGTGTTGCCCTTCAGCAATGACAAAGACAGACAGAGACAGAGGGTGCAGACAGAAGTGCAGTTCCCTGCTACAACTGAGAATGTTTTGCAGGAAGCATTCTGAGTTGCAATAATTTCCTGGAACAAACAGAAGTTCACTGTTCATTCCAGAGAAGAGGAGAATCTAGCTGCTGGCTGCCAGTCTGCACCTGGTTTCCTTTCCCTAGAAATGGGCCTTTCTCTCTCCCAGACAGTCCCTGTTTTAGAATGGAAGTAGAGAAAGGGAGCAGGGGAAGATCATTCTAGGCATTCTCCAGCCAGGACTGGAAGGTATGCTAGGTGGGGGGCTCCAATACACCCACCCTACCCTCCAACAGGTGATGAAAGACCCTGGGAGCAAACTCCTTTCTCTCTCTTTTTCCTCCCATTCTGAAAAAGGGAAAGGCTGAGAGGCAGCACAAACAGAAGTTACTGAAGATGCTCTATTTTTAAACATCTTCATCTGACCCTGGTCAGCAATTTTTGAAGCTGTCTGCAGCTGTGCACTTGTGTTTGGTCATAGCTAGAAACTGCTTTCTATGGCCAGATTGGGTGAAAATTGTCATTTCTATGCCCAGAGTGTCTTCCCTTTTGTTAAGGTTTTCCAATATAATGTTCCATTTACTGGGGGGAGAGGGACAAGTTAGGGGTGTTTTTGGCAAGACAATTACATCCATGGTCCCTCTGTAGAAGACAGAGTAAAGCCTTGGAATGGACAAGGAGGAAGGATGGAGGAATCTACCCTGAGATGCATTGGAGTTGGTGGGCATGGAGTGGGGAAAATAAGAAGTTTCTTATACATGCATGTAAATGGCCATTGGAAAGCAAGGTTGGAATTGCCTAAAGAATTTGCTTGTATGGAATAATTAGGCAGTAAAGTGATAGTTTGGGGGAAGAGGTAGTTGGGAGTGTTACATTTTGTATTGTGTGGGATTTGGGTCTCTTTATTGCAGAGTGGCTAACCTGCAGCACATAGGAGCATAGAACCATAGAAAACAAGGGTTAGAAAGTATATTTTTCTCAAAAGATGAAGGAGTTTAGCTGATAGAATGATAAAGCTTGTTTATTCAGAGAGCAGTACCCTGCCTACAGTTCTGTTCTTACCTCCTGTAATCCTGGGCAAATATAACAACTTATACATAACACTCTTAAAGTTATGCACACATCTTCCTCCTTTCCATGTAACTTAAAAGGGAAGAGAGAGCAACTATAGGCCTGTCAGTCTTACCTCTATCCTTGGGAAACTCTTTGAGAAGATCCTCAAGGAGCACATCTGTGATGGGCCAGCTTCAGGGATGATGCTCAAGGGCAACCAGAATGGTTTCATTAGGGACAGGTCATGTCAAACCAACCTGATAGCCTTTTATGATCAGGTCACAAAAGCAATGGATGCAAGTGTCACTGTGGACATAGTCTTTCTAGACTTCAGCAAGGCCTTTGACACCATTTCCCACCCCATCCTCATTAATAAACTAGGCGACTGTGGCATTGATGCCTACACAGTCAGATGGATTGCAGATTGGCTCAAGGGTCATACTAAGAGGGTGGTGGTGGATGGGTCATATTCAACCTGGGTGGAAGTGGGCAGCGGAGTCCCCCAGGGCTCGGTCCTTGGGCCTGCACTGTTCAACGATCAGCGATTTGGACAATGGGGTAAAATGCAGCCTGTTTAAATTTGTTGAAGATACCAAAATTTGGGGTGAGGTGAGCATGCTAGTAGGGAGGGAAATATTGCAGCAAGATCTGGATTGGTTACAGGAGTGGGGTAGCAAAAACAGGATGCGCTTCAACACTGACAAGTGCAGGGTGCTGCACTTAGGCAGTAGAAAGCAGCAGCACACTTATAGAATGGGAAACTCCCTTCTTGAGTGCACAGAGGCAGAAAAGGATCTTGGAGTCATTATTGACTCCAGAATGAACATGGACCGACAATGCAAGGTCATGGTTGGCAGGGCTAACTGGACCTTGTCGTGCATCCACAGGTGCATCTTAAGTAGAGCCAGGGAGATGATCCTCCCCCTCTATGCAACACTGGTCAGGCCACAGCTGGAGTACTGCGTCCAGTTCAGTGCGTCCCATTTCAGGAGGGATGTGGACAACATTGAAAGGGTCCAGAGGAGGGCCACCTGCATGATCCGGGGACAACAGGGCAGACCCTACACTGAAAGACTGCGGGATCTAAACCTGTTCAGCCTTCACAAGAGAAGGCTGAGGGGGGACCTGGTGGCTGTCTATAAACTCACTAGGGGGGACCAGAAGGGTTTGAGGGAGACACTGTTTCCCCTAGCGCCCCCTGGCATGACAAGGAACAATGGACACAAATTATTGGAGAGTAGGTTTAGATTAGACATCTGCAAGAACTACTTCACAGGTAGGTTGGCTAGGAGCTGGAACCAACTTCCTAGGGAATTGGTGCTGGCTCCTACCCTGAGGATCTTTAAGAAGAGGCTTGATGCCTACCTGGCTGGACTCATTTGAGTCCAGTCTTTTCTCCCACCCAGGCAGGGGGTCGGACTTGAAGATCTACAAGGTCCCTTCCGACCCTACTTCTATGATTCTATGATGCTATGATATGATCCCCATACAATATGAACATTGAAAGTTTAGTTCTATGCATAGTTAAAAACACATTTTAACAGGTCTTCATTAGTCTTTGTGTTGGCTTTTTAGCTCTAAGTAATCTTCTCAGTTTCTCTGCATTTTCAGTCCTTATTGTTTCAGTTCTAGTTTGGATTTGTTTTTCAGATGTTTCTTCTTCTGTGTCATTTTCAATCTCCTCTGTTGTTTCTTGTTGCTTTGAAGTTAGCTCTGTTTCCTTTGGTGAATCCTGTGATGCTGCTTCTTTTCTCCTCTTTATGAGCTGCAAGTATCATCTGCTCCTTCTTAACACCTGTCCTTCTGGTGTGATTACTTTATAGGATCTGGGAGATATTTAATGGGAAACTAGTGCTTGTTGTTTTCATGTTCATGAATCTGAAATAAGCACCATCTCTTTGTTGTGCAGTTATGGTGACTCCCTAAAATGTCTATCGTAGTACCAGTTTTGCGTGTCAGTTTTTTAAAGTATTTTTACATCTTGCTTTTCATTCTGATGAGCATCATCCACAAGATTTGGCAGCCTGGTTTTGAATGTCCTGTTCATTTGCTTAGGATCCAGACACAATCTCAGGGATTCATTTGTTTTTTTTCCTATTATGACCAGTGAATGAACCCAAGCAATTAATTGCTCTACTTTTTTTTATTATGTCCATTATTATTTCTATTATTTTCTATTATTCCTCCTTAGTATAAGGGGAACATTTCTTGGAGCATGTATGGTGGGAGATGTGGTTCTCTTAATTCTATCGTGTAGTCAGCTGACAGTTTCTCTATGCCTTGAAACATAAAACTTTTCTGCTATGTTCTTGCTTTCTAGTTTCTCAATGGCATCCATTCTTTTAAATCAAACATAGAGTTTTACATGTTCACAATCTGATAATTGGCACCAGTTTCCTGGGACTGTTACAAGCTGAATTTTTACTGTATTACCCTTGTGTCTAACATGAAGTGCACAAACACCCTTGGTTGTAATAATTTTCCTATTATATGCTCTAAGTCATACTTTCTTATTCTCATAGTACGCAGGTTTAGTTTAAATTTTTGGAAAAATGTATTCTGGTATTACATTAACCTATCCCCATGTATCTAATTTAAAAGTTACTATTAGTCTATGGTGTCTAGGGCAACTGTACAATCCTCAGAAGAATGAACTTTTTGCATTGTACCAATGAGGAATTCTTCCTTTTCTTCATTGCATGGAGCATGAATATGCTGTTTCTTGTGTCTTGCATCCTGCTCCTTCCTACAAACGCTCAAAAGGTGATTGAATTTTTTGCACTTGTTGCAGCACTTACCAAAAGCAAGGCATTGCATGGGTTTGTGGTAACCCCCGCAGCATTTGCTGCTGATCATCGTTTCTTATACCTAATACTATTTGGTCTCTGATCATGGACTCTTTTAGGCCTCCAAAAGTTTCATGTCTGGCTCAGCAGTCTGAGGTTTTTGACAAACTCCTTTATTATCTCACTTTCTTTCTGCTGTCTCATGTGGAAATTATACCATTCAAAGGTTTCATTTTGTTTGGGTATACGATATTCCTCAAACTTTTTTATTACTGTGCCATAGCTTTTCTGTTCTGCTTCTCACAGTTGCAAGCTATTATAAAGAGACAGAGCTTCTGGGCCTGTTGTATTAACAAAAATAGCTACCATAAGTGGATCTTCCTTCTCTGCATTGGCTGTCATATACAGGGGTCCTGGTTTTCTCTGATTAACCCCCTCCTCCCCCCACAATTTTTGCATTTAAAAAGGTAACCAAAATCCACATTTTTCTGTGATTAAAATGATTTGGGGCCACATTTTAAATCCAAAAATGTTTGTTTTTCTTTTATCAGAGAAAACTATGATCCCTGGTCATATATATGATGAAGCTCTGCTTAAATTTCTTCCAGGTTTCAGCTGCATTGCTGGACAGATTCAACTCCACTGGAATTCTGGGATGCTCCATTTTTTATGTGGATTTTGAGTTACTTTGTATATCTGAAAATTGGGGATTTTTTATCAGAGAAAACCAGGGTCCCTGCTCATAAATCACATGCACCAGCCCTCTAGCCATTTTCATTTGTCAGGTAGAGATGCCAAAAAAGACAAAGGTGGAAGTGAATTAAGTTATGCACTTTAAGCGTGGTAGGTTAGATCAGTAGCAAACAGAACACATGTTCACACTTTGGTTTGGGGGTGGCATGCAGGCTACGTGCACTGGGCAAGGCCAGCATGCCTCCCCGCCGCTTTCCTGGGCTGCCAAAAACTGCTAAGTAGAGCCCAGTGCAGCCAACTGGCTGGATTATCCCTCATTGGACACTGAGCACAGTAGAGCAGCCCTCCTCCCCTCCCCCTGTTGGCATCAACCACAGGCATGATGCTTTGCCATGCCTGGCAGTCCAGTCCTGCTCCCTGGGGCTGCACCTTCTCACAGAGGCATGCAAGTCTCTTGGTGGGCTCCCGCACACCCACCCAGGGAGCCCCATGCCTCTGCAAGTTGGTACAGTCCCAGGCTGCTAGCACCCCTCCTGCACCCTCTCCTGGCAGCATCAGCCACTCTGCTGACTCGGGTCTGTGAGAGCCAAGGGGAAGAACTGGCTTGGTAATACACTAAAGCAGCCTAGTGTGGGCCAGCTTCTAGGATACCTCCATGCAAGGGGGCTTACCAAAGAGCCACAAAGGCAGCTTGGATGATGGAGGACAACAAACTTGAGTCAGTAGGGGATCTGGTACAATATCACATGTGTGAGCCCTGCTTTTCTATGTACCTTGCACTGTCATAGTTTTGTTCCTTGAAATTTAATCTAATTTTAAATGTCACTAACATATTCTTTACCTCTATGTTTGGTAATTTATAATGTTATTCTAGAAGATAAATCCTAAAGCTAATCTTTGCAATGCCACGTAAGTCACTTTCCTGAGACCTTCTATCTAACACATTGCCATTTTTATTTCCTTTTGTTTATGGCCTTTTGAATGTTTTTAATATATAGAATTCATACATAATTTTTAAGAATCATGTTTTGGAGGAACACAATAGTTGTGAAATAACCACCTTGGGATAGTTTCCCAGCACAAGTTGCTAGCATGCATTTTATTTCTCAGCATAATTAGTTTATGCTTAAGCTAACTTCTTTTTCATAATAGAGGTAACAGTGTAATAGTGACCAGCATTCATGTTTGTCAATCATGCATTGAAATTTCTTAAACTAGGACCAGGGAGAGACACATATGAGTGGTAGTGAGATTCCATGTTTGGTACTCTACAATACAAGAAACTAAATAGAATAGAATAGAAAGTAAATTCAGAGAAATCGTAATCATAATTTAATGGTTATTATTGTACATTATTCAATGCATTCTTGGAGGGAATGATGAATCATGTTTCTTACACTGGCACTGAATCATAGCCTATTCTTAGTCATTTATATAATGGCCATTAAATAGTAAAGCATCATTTTAAATGTATGCTAATCCTGTTCTTAAAGTATGTAGCATATTCAATATATCCATGTTTATCAGTTCAAAACTTGCAATAATTATTTTAACCAGCAGTCACAGGAATCAATACACATATAAGCAACCTTTGGGTAGCTCAATTGTAAATATAGCTTTTGAGTAAAACTAGGCATATATAGATGTTAGTTTTTGTTTTAATCAGATGATGAAAATGCTTGTTTTTAGAGAAAAAAAACCCTGAACCCTGTGCAGATTCCAGCAGTGCAGGGTTCTTTACAATGGTTCTCTGCATCACAAATGAATTTCATCTCAAGTTGAAAAAACAAAACAAAACAAAACAGGAGAGCAAAAACAGGGTAAACCAAGCAAGTGTGGCTATCTACTTCGAAAAGCAAGCACATATCTGATACAACTGGTTACAAACAAATATTTGTAGAAAGGGCCAAATGCTTTAATTTTTAAAGTTTTTTTGGAGCATGATATTGTTTTGAACCTTTTAAAAGAATTTTGTGCAATTTCATTCATGAGCAATGTTACTTTCTTTCTGTAAATATATACTTGTATGCCATCAAAGCAAGAATTCTTTTATAAAAAAATACATTTTGTTCAGAAGTGCTGCATACCAGTTGAAATGATACCATTTAAGACTTTAAAATTATATTTTCATTTACAATGTCTGACTTTTACTGTCGTATTCAATACTGTTTCTGAAAATTGTATACAAAATGAATTAGTTTTATCTTGTGGCAAATTTGCATAGGTGGTTTTGCAGTACTACACAGTACAATAATTATCAATCAAATTACCAAGGCATATGTTAAATTTAATTTGGAAGTTATTTTAAATAGTTTAATTTGCTTTTAGAATCAACTGTAAGAATACTTCTATGCAAAAAGCAATAAATGAAGTATAGTGAAATGAAAATGTTATGGAATATCAGGTCATATCAACACATATTTTATTCACTTACAAATTTTTATTTTAAAAAAGTACCTTACTCTTCTAGAGACACCTAAATTAAAGTCAAATCTCTGAAAACAAGAGTAATATGAAAATATTAACAAAGTCCTTAAATACATTTTAACATCCCCTTATATTTAAATAAAAAGAGGAAAACATCTATATTTTCACTTTGGTAGTGAGCATACACTGGAACAGTTTTCATTATTATGACAGATCCTGGTTTTCTCTGATGAAAAACAAAAATCTCCAATTGTTGGATTAAAATGTACCCCAAATCTACATTTTCTCATAATTAAAATGAAAGAACACTAATATATGGTGGTGTTTCATTTTAATCATGGTAAAATGTAGATTTGGGGTTACATTTTTTAATCTGAAAATTGGGGATTTTTGATTATCAGAGAAAATCAGGATCCCTGATTATCACTCATTTGAAGGTGAAAGCATTTCAGAGGCATGTGTGTTTCCCCTCTCAAAATGGATGAAGAAAAGTGTGGTGGCACAGTATAAAACCCATTAAAATGTAAATGAAAGAAGTGATGAAAGGTGCAACAAATCAAGAGAAAATAGAAAAGCATAGTTATGGGGAAAAGACAGCTATCTTTCATCTGTGAAGGGGGAGGTCATCCTCTGACATGAAAGCTGTAAGTGGCCTGTGTAGCCTCTTTGGGTAGCCTCTACACATGCTCTTGGAGTAGCTGGAGTGGGGGGGCGCGCTTTAATTAAACAGGCTCCGAAAGCTGCTTTAATTAAAGTACCCCGAGCATTTCATGTATCAGCGTTCCCATGCTTAACAAGAACAGTTGGGGTGTTTTATCTAAAGCTCGTTCAATGAGCTTTAGATGAAGTGCCATGCCACCACATTTAACCACAGGAATGCTGATACACGAGACTCTCGAGTCTGGTAATTACCACAACAGACTCAATTTCACTGCTTGTGTGTATAGGCACCCTGTGTTTGGCTTGCAACTGATCAGGGAGAGGACAAGAAGCATAGCAGCAGATAAAGCAGGGAACTTAAAGCAAACCACAGAATTGGGAAAGGAGCAGTGTCCATCAGATTCCTCAACTTAGTCTCTTTCCATGGTGGAAAGCAAAGAACAATCAGCTATGATGGATCAACACTTGAGGCTTTTGAGATTCAAAGAGGAGTCAAGTAGGATTGTTTCCTTGCCCTGATAGTGTTCAGGATTTTCTTTTCTCTTCTTCTGACATATGCTTTACAGATGTCCACCAAAGGAGTTTATTTGAATACACACACAGATGGAAATTATTCTGCCTCACACACTTTAAAGCATGGAAAGTTTTTGATTCATGAGCTGCTGTTTGCTGATGATGCTGCACCTGTAGCCCACACAGAAAGCAACTTCAAAGAATTATCAGTCACTTTGCTAATGCCTGTCAAGTGTTTGGTCTTACTATCAGCATCAGGAAGACCAACCTTATAGACCAGAACACTAACTTACCACCAGTGATCACAATAGATGAAAATGTATTGGATGTTGTAAGTAGACAAGGTTCTTTGGGTAAATGTGATATCATTTATTAGACCAACTAAATTGTAGGAAATTGTTTTTTGCAAGCTTCCAGGCACAAACACCTATCTTCAGGCACAGGGAGAGTCTGCTCATGTTATCTGTGCACTCCAGGATGAAATAGAAGCCAAAATGCTAAATGCAGGTCTGTGAAAATGCAAATGTATGGCAATGGGGATCAGAGGGAATAGGAGACAATAGGTATGAGGCAGGTAGGTGGACGGGGAAGAGGGAATGTTGAACTAGTAATAGAATATAGTTGGTAAAATGCAAACAGGTTACCTGAGGTTATCAGATGGCTGACAGCTTATAATGTTTCATAAATCCAATGTTGTAAGTAAAGTTGTGTGCATTAGTTCCATTGTTATTAATAACCTGTCACTTGAGTATGAACTGAATACTCATATTGGGAAAGCAACGGGTTCCATTAGCAGGCTGAGAAAATGAGTGTGGAACAACAACAAACTTACAATTAAGATCATATTGTATCAAATTATATGCTTACATCACTCTTTTGTAGAGCAGCAAATCCTGGACCATGCTTTCCTCAAGGGAAGTACGTCAGCAGCTTCCACATATGTTGCCTTTGCTCATTTTAGGTATTTCCTGGTGGGACAAAGATATTGGAACATGCTGAGGACTTGGAACATGCTAACACTCCAAGCATTCCTTCCCTTAGTGTCTTTGATGGCTTGGTCATATGCAAAGAATGGAAGATGGCTTTATACCTAAGGTTTTCTTGTGCGAAAAAGTCTTTACAGGAAGAAGACTGTAACAGGGGGCCTTATCTGGGCCAGCCTTACTGTGGCCCACCCACCTGTTTCTGGGCTAACTGCCTGCCTTCTCACCCACCACACCTTGTTGGAATTAATTAGTTAATTGATGTAATTAAGTGGGAGGCTGCCCATTTCCTGCCCTGATGCCAGGAGGCGCTATCTGCAGCTCCATTCCTCCCCTACACCGCAGCCCAAGCCTCACAGGTGGCATCTAGATGTTATCATCATCACTGGGCCCCAGAATCCTCCTAATTGAACCCTGCCTGGGTTCCTCTCCTCAGGCAGTCTCATCCACCTTCATACTAGGTAGCATAGGTCCCTGAACTGCTTCCCCTTTGGATGTGGTTCCCCCAGGACCTTTGGCTCACTAGCCCTGGCCCACCTCCAGGCCAGTCGAAACCCCAGGCCCTCAGGTCTTGGGTGTTCCTTGCGGTGAGCCCCTGGCCCTTTGACCCTTCTGGTCCTAGCCCCAGCATTGACCAGTCAAGGGAAGTTCAGACAGGCCTGAGTCTATGGCCTTTTCTCTCTCTCTGGGGGTCCACCTTCCAGGCCCTCCAAACAAGGGATAACCCACTCAGCTGTAAGGGCTAGGGGTTAAGGCACCCCGACCTGCCTTTCACTGGGGTGGTAACTGGCCTGGAATTTCCTGGGGGCTTCTGAGCCACTGAGAGCCCCACCAGGCCTCCCACTCTGAACAGTTAGCAGTTTTAAGTCATGCCCAGGATCAGGAGCCTCCTGAGCATCCCCTATAGCTCCTCCCTTCTCTCCAGAAGATACCAGCAGCCCTCTGGCCAGGCAATGGTGTTGCCTGGCCTCCAGCAGCAGAACTGCCCTGTTTATATGGGCATCCCCGGATTCAAAATGGCTGCCCTTATCAGGCACCTGGCAGCTGGCAGCTCCAGGCCCTTAAAGTGGCAGGCACAAACAATGCCCTGCCACAAAGACCATTCTTATCTTGAGTTCAAAAATGGTTGAAAGAGAGTGATGAAGGCAATGAACATTGAGCCAAACAGGTAGGAGAAGACTCCTGAAGATCAAAGAGCTTGGAAACACTCTATTCAGTGTGAAATGAAGGCTTTTGAGGAAAGAAGATCCCAACATGCAGAGGAAAGAAGAATCTTCAGGAAGAACCCTGCACTACATTCAGGATTGTTGAGATGAAGTTCAAAGTGATAAGTGCAGAGGAACTGTCACTGAAGATATGGGCTCTATAGCCACACTTGCAGATGTTCAGTGAGCTGATGCCTCACTCAGCGCAATTCTTTTGGATTATAAGACAGGTAGATGCCTACCTAAAGTAGAAACAGAAGCAGAAAGCAGAGCAGAGGATCATCTAGGGAGAACAGTGCTGTAAGAGGAAAGCAGAGCAGCAGATCAAGCATGGGTAGGGGATCAGAGTGGTACTTGGGGAAGGTACAGGGCTAATTTGTGACATGTTTTCCAGAAAGGTTGGCCCTCACTGATCTACGGAATGTGTATGGCATATAGTTAATTGCTTCTAATGACCTTGTCACATGTTCATTTGTAACAGTTGTAAATCAATGGAATGTAGTGACCTAAGATTTTTTATGTTACACTTTGCACAAGCTAAAAGTATGGAATCATATACAATATTAAAGTTAAAATGTACTCTGAGCACTCACATATTAATTGTAAATATGATCTCCAGCCTGCACAGCTCTGACTTGCCCCTAGAAGACTAGGAGCAATGGGGAACTGGTGCCTCCTGAATCTGGGAGAGCACCCAATTGCTGAGCAGGGGGGTCACCCAGTGACCGATTGCACAGTGTTTGTGGGGGGGGGGGGGGGGGCCTTGGCAGCCAATTGCTGAGCCCGGAAACCCAAGCAGCAAAACTAGAAGTGCTATTGGTGAGACTGGAAGTGACGCTGGGGAACTGACCCACTGACCCTCTGCCCTCCTGTTGGTATACCACTGCAGGGGGAGTGGGCATGCTGAGCACCCACTGACGCTACCGGCAGCATCGGTGGTGGGGACAGACCCCATGTCCCTCCTATGTGTTGCCTATACTAGGAGCCGTGACACCTGGGTTCTATACCTAATATGACTTGCTGTGGGGAGGGGAAAAGAGAAGGTTATCCTGTGGGAAGCCCCTAAGCTAAACCCAACTGCCCCATTGACCTGATCCCAGAATCCCTTGTTCTGTGGATCACAGGTACCCAGCCTTCCTCAGAGAGGGCTGTGGAGCTGGGTGAAAGCCATGGGAAAATTCAATTCAATTAATCACAGATAGTGAGGAATACTGGCATGTTCAGTAAAGAAAGAACTAGCTTATATTGTGGAAAGTCTCTGAGGTCATATATTTGATTTTAGTGTTGTTTGAATAGAGAGATATTAGCGAAGTAGGCAATTTTGGAAGAGAGAAGTAGACAAAGAGTATGATAATACTAGTATTACAAATAATAAAAACCTCATAGTGGGTACATTAGAGTCTATTTTTAGTTGTGTATGTGAATGTAGGAAAAAAGGCACTGTTAGATGCTGCATGCAAAGTACAAATGAGACAGTAAACTGGAGGGGACATGGTTAAGCATGTGGCACTTACGAGCATGTAATTGCAAACACATTGTATTTTCCCTTATTTTCATGAAAAGCCAATATTTTGCAAAAACAATTAACCTGTGTTCAATAAGGCACATACATAGTGTACCTTTAAATTTAACTAACCACTTTAGTAGCTCTTCTGAAATACTATTATTTATTATAACATTTGGTTACTTAGCACCTCATTGTGTAATTAAAAGTCATGCATTAAAAAAAAAAAGCTCACAGTGGTTTTATGATAAAAATAAGAATTGGTCAGGAGTTGCTATGCTTATGGTATGCTATATCCAATGTCTCTATGCCTTGTTGGATATCACATCAGGCTGGGAAAGAATTATATATATAGTGATGTTTCATTTTGATACCAGAAAAATGTGGGTTTTAGGTTACTTTTAAATCCAAAAAGTGGGTTGTTTTGTTGTTGTTTTTTGGTGGGGGGGGCAGTTGTCAGTAAAAAAAACTGGGATCTCTGTTTATGTTGTGTTGTTATTTTAGTAGAAGTAAGCAGAGAAATCAGTGAGTAAGGCAAAGAAACAAATAATGGTATACTCAAATGCTCAAGTCCAACTCCTGTTTAGGCACATAAGTGCATAACAGAGCCCTTGCCCTTTTACTGGGGAAAGTCTGTAGGGCAAGCAAAACCTGAAAGAGCCCTTTAAGAGCAGGATTTTTGTGCATTTGAAGGGAGAAGAGCTCAGGAAAAGAAAGTATGGCTCGAAGAGCAGAAAGCAGAAACGGTGAAAAGACACAGGATACCTGCAAGTCATCAGTAGCTCTGCTACAGGAGGGCTGGAAATAAGCAGAGACTGCAATGAAAGGGTCAGCTAACAGGACTGAAAGAACTAATGAGCAACCCTTATGCTTAAGGCGGCTGGCTGGAAGCATAGAGATTTACTAGTATTACAGTTTGCCCTCAAACCAGAAGAGTCCACTTTAACTCTGTCTGGGAAACAAAGAAGTGCTCCTAGGCAGGATGTGGTGGAATGCAGTCACAGGAAGAGGAGCCACAGTTGACAAAGGCAAAGAAGCCTTTTCTGAATGGTGATTTGACCTAGTGGTAAAAGACTGGAGGTCGTATTGTGTTGGGTTTTTTTTTCCCGGTGTGTACCTGGAAGGGCTGTGTTTTTTGGGATTAGGGATAGGATGTTAACTATTGGAGAATAGAAAGTGGCTATGAAGGGAAGCTTTGAGGCTGGGCTGCAGGTGCCCTCTGCAAGTTTCGCCCCTTTGGTTAGGGACAGACAAAAACCCTGAGCCTGAATTGATTCAGTCTTTGCAGGCCAGTCTTAACTGGTTAGGGTGAACCGGTTTCCAACCACACAGACAATTCCTCTGGACTGACGAAATTCAGGCACATGCCTGCAGTGGCTCAGGCTGGAGGTGCTAGAGCAGCCCTCTCTGTCCTTGCAGAGCTGAGCTGAGGGGGGCATGGCCAGGCTGTAGCAGTGCTCTGTTTAGGGAAGTGTGTAAACCCCCAGCCTGTCTGTAGTCCCAGGCTTTTCCCCACTTGCTGCTCAAAGGGTTGGAGTGTTGCCAGCCTGCAGCACTTTGAGGCAAGGGTGTGTGTGCAGTGCATGCATCTGTTGATGATAGAGTTTTTCGCTCTCCCTCCCTGCTATTGTGTACTGTCTGACAGGCAAGGAAGCCAGGATTGGGGGTGCTGTTAACTGTGTTTATCACTGTTATCTCAGTGTTTGCCACCCCATTAAAATTGTTGATTCTACCTGTTGATTTAACATGGACCCAGCATGTGGTCTGTTAGCTAATACACAGACCCCTTCTCTGCAAGGCACAGGGGAGGGGGAATTCCTGCTTATCAGGGAGTGGTGAGGGGGATGGGAGGGAGCAAACAGCTCTTAAACAGTGTTTCCAAGGAATGACATTAAGCTATCTGTTAATTAGCTCCAAAAAGCCTCTCTTCCTTGTGTCTCTCCCACAGCAGGGCCAGCAGGAGGTCTGGTAGGTAATGCTGATGTGTTTGTGAGGGACCGGGGAAAGCCTGCTTATCAAAGAGTGGGGAGGGGGAGCAGAAGCCAGGCAGATGCCTGAAGAGACTGCCAAGCTTTAGCGAGGCAGCAGAGGGAAGGGGGCAGCCCTGCTGTACAGCAGAGAGCCCTACCCAACCCAGAGAGGATGCTGGAAGACTCTGATTTAACTGCAACCAGCAAGGGGTCTGGGACAGACATTGCATACACCATTTTGAGCCAAATCAGTTAAGCCTGATGATACTACATTCAACCAGGTTTATCTCAAACCCATTTCAGCCATTCTCAAACTGGTTTATGTGCACTGAACATTTGTTCTGTTACAGGTTTAAACCAGTTTCTGATCACTTAAACCAGTTTATGTGTAATGTTTGTCCCTAACCAGAGAGCCAGAAGTGAATACTGCAAAGGCAGAGAGGGCACAGAGAGGGAAAAGTTAACTTAGTAAAGGCCAAGGGCTCAGGGAAGATTGTGACATTGACTCTGCAGAGCAAGAAGATCCAGAGAGGACAGACCCTAAGCTTCAGGGTTTGAAACCCTGGAAGAGTGGCTGCTGTTCAGGACTCAAGGCCGGAACCATGGCTCAAGACTGCAGTCAGAGTAAATAAGCCAAAACAATAAGGATGTCATTGTAGACAGATGTGAATTTTCAGGATCTATGGAGAAATTTCAGCAGTGACACCTGCAAGGGGTGGATGCAAATAAGGGGGGAAGCAGGAGCTCAGAATTAAACTTCTAGAGCAATTTAGGACTTTTTTTGTTCATAGCTGGAGCCTGTCAGGCATGGCTAAATTCTAGCAGGACTTTTAATACCTTAAGGCACAGAAGGTGAGACATTGCATGTATCTACACATGCTGTTAATTCTAAGTAGGCCTACTGCACAGTAAAATTACTCTGCAGTAAAAATACTGCACAGTAAGCCTACCCAGGAGCACACCTACATGGGCTCCCTTTTTGAAGCAGATTTGCTCCCTCCTTGCTCTGACCCCCTGCAGCATCCAGGGGGCTAGCAGGGAGCATGAGGGCTGTCTCCATGTGCACAGGGACAGGAGAGCTGTGCTGGCTACAGAGGCAGCTGTCACCTGGCCTTGTACACACTAGGAGAGGTCCTGATGTGGACAGGGCCAGGAAATAGCTGCTATTGCATAGCTTTCAGGCCTTTTGCACACGGGGCCAAGCCCTGTGCCCAGCATGGCTTCCTCACGTAGCCCAGGGCTGCCTGGGAATTCTTCTGTTCTGGGGCAGGTCCCAGCCAGGTTTCGTGTAGAGAGTTCTCAAAATATTTTGCTATTAAAAAAACATAGTTATTGACTACTTGATGAAGGAGCAGTGAAAAGTCTCATGAAGGCCATGGCTTACTTTACAACAGTAAGAAATGATCTGTCTTGGTATTAATTGCATAGGAATTTCTGAAGGAAATTTGAGTCCTACAAATTAACATAATTGTAGGAGTCAAGGTTCATGTAGTTATGAGAACAAAATTTTAGCTAAATCTGCTATGTTGTATTTGTTCTGTAAAAAAGGAAAGAAAAGGGAAGTTTTCTTGCATATTAAAATGATCATAAATATATATACTGTTCCTGAATGTGAAAAAGGAACACATAGATGCATATATCAGGAAGCATTTTCCTCTCAAATTAAATACACTTAGAGTGGAAGCAGATGTTGCTTTTGTGTTGCAATAAACATTTCTATGGTGGCACAATGGCCAAGCAAACACATGTTCATACCCCTTAATGTGCCACAAATACCCTGAATTTATGTCTGAGACATAGGTGGTTTCAATCTCTGCCAGCTTATTGAGGCAGAGGGCTGTTAGATTTATGGCTGGAGACTGTGGTCAGCCCAGAGCTGCTTGAACTCTCCAGCTTCCCCAGGCAAGTGCTCCTAGGTCTTGAGGGGCCTGATCATGTACATCTGAGGAATTCCCTGCAGGATCAGGGCCAAGTCCTGGAAAAATCTGTCTGGCTTTCCCCTTTTCCAGAGACATGCCTCGGTCTCTGGGGTGTGTCCCTTCATGTGGGGATCCCTGGCTTTCCCTTCTAACAGAAACATGCCTTGGAGATTCTGTGGAGGACCCCTCTGTAAGCTGGGAATCCTAGCTTTCCCCACTTACAGAAATGTGCTTCACAGATTCACCAGGGCATGTGTCTGCAAGTGGGAAACTCCAGCTTTCCTCTCTTTGAGAGACATATTCTGGGGAATTTCCAAAGCATGTCTCTGTAAGCAGAGAACATGTCACCCACTGTTCTTCCCTGTGTGGGAGTATTGGTAGTGTGTGTTTCTCACAGTGAATAATGACTCCGAGATCCCTTTCTGCCTCCGTGCTCTCAAGAAGGGAGTTTCCCATCTTATAAGTGTGCTGCTGGTTACTACTGCTCAAGTGCAGCATCCTGCACTTGTCAGTATTGAAGCGCATCCTGTTTTTGTTAGCCCACCCCTGTAACCTATCCAGGTCTTGCTGCAGTCTTTCCCTCCCTACAAACGTGCTCACCTGACCCCAAATTTTGGTATCATCAGCAAATTTAAACAGGTTGCTTTTCACCCCGTCATCCAAATTGCTGATAAGAAGCCAGAGGTATTTTTCTATTAGATCCAGGATGAGCGCAGACAAACTGCAGACATTTCCTTATCTTGAAGAAGGGTGTTTGTACCCCAAAACTTGCAAAGAAATTTTTTTCCAACTATTTTAGTTGGTCTAATAAAGGATATTGGATTTACCCAAAGAACCTTGTCTGCCTATGTTATTAGACCAACAAAGCTACAACCTATGCCCATTTAGAGTTATGTGGTTTTCAGCAGGATGAAAACAAGATTTTTAAAAAGAATATAATAAAATGAAATATGGGGGAAAGAAAACACTGTGCTTTGTAGTTAATATGCTCAGGAAGTGGGAGATACGTTTCATATTAGGTTATTTCCAGTTATGTATAATGGCCAATAAACTGTTAGTTATTTCTGGAGTTGTAGTAGGGTCTCTGAATGACCTTTCTACCAATTTCAAACTAATATGGTTCCTCATAAAGGTTCTTTTTGATGAGTTGACATTAACTAACAAAAAACATTGGGTTGAAAAAATCCTGACCAGCTCTACAATTATGGCATCTTCAGTAAGAACATAATTTTCAGTAATCCATTTGACACATCTGTTACACAGTGCAACATATGGCAAAATGACTAATGCTGCCAGATGTGATACATGACAGCTTAATGCATCAGTAAGACAAACTTGAAATGCTGTGGTTGCAACAAAATGTGGTCAAGGAGGAAGTGGGGTGGGAAAGAACCTTCTGTTTTTAAATGGTCGGATACTTGTAAAAATGGATTGGATTCAATACCTGAATGTGTATGGAAAGAGATCAAATAGAACTGCCTGAAGAAACAATTCCTTTTCTTAAGGGCTATAGGTTGTAGCTGTGTTGGTCTAAGGACATAGGCAGACAAGGTTCTTTGGATGAATATGATATCTTTTATTAGACCAATTTAAATAGTTGGAAAACAATTTTTAAACAAGCTTTTGGGTTCAAAAAGCCTTCATTAGGCTAAGGAAGTTTTAGCAGTTGGTGTGGGCTCTTCCTGGGTGGAATGAAAAGACTATTATCGGATAGTTAACTATATATATCGGATATATCAACTATATCGGATTCACCCAAAGAACTTTGTCTTCTTACTTAAGACTCCTGAGGAAGGTCAACATTAAAAAGGTTGGAAAAAAAGGAAGGAGACATTTCATTTATCTTAGAATGAATATTTCTATATGATGAAAGGAGGAAAGTAAGAGAAGAGCATGACTATCCCCAAATATATTATTACTGAAATTCAGTCTAATTCAGTGAGCCTCAGCTTTGCTGGTCACAGAAATGATCAGTGTATTAAAGATGGAGGCGGTGTGAAAATACACACCTAAAAGTTATCTATATTGTATTTGTTTTGAATTGCTAAATGTATGCAACTTGATTGACCCATCTCCCAGTCTTCTCCAAGCTTAATTTGTAAATTCCCATGCAATTCTATTATAGGCATGTGAGTAACCAAATATCTAAAATCCACAATAATGAATGAAGAATTCATGTAGTAAGTGTTAACTTCTTCTAGATGGGTATGTATGATACTTAATTCTTACTATAAATCAAGGAACCTCTACTGAAACCCCTGATATTTTAAAATAAGAAGATTTCATTATTTATATTTAATCCGATATTACTCAAATTAAGTTTTAGATTCAACAAAACCACACCCTTGCAAGGGCTGTAAATCTTTACTATGAATAGTAGGGGTGTGTAAAGCAGGCCCTATTTGAACTGGATTCAGATTCAGACCGAATCAAGGACAGTAATTAGATTCGTTGATTTGGATCACTGTCCCTGATTCGATTCAGCAGAATCCAAATGTGTAGATTCAATGCTGATTCAAAGAATCAGCGATTCAGACATAGACACAGCTTTAAAAAAATTTTCTACATACCTCAAGATACTAGCATTGCAGCGCTTGTGAATGCTGTGATGCTGGGGCAGATGGAGTATCCCACAGGAGTGCAGGGGGGGTGGCTAGAATTATGTAGAAAAAACATTTAAAGTTGTGTCTATGTCTGAATCTCCGAATCTTGCTGAATCTCTCTGAATCGATGCAGAGGGTTCCGATTCAATTCAGAAAGGTTAAAGGGTTCTCTGATTTGATTCGGATTCAGAGATTTGGCTACCAAATCAGGCCAAATCGAATCAGGGATCAAAGCTTCTCACAGCCTTAATGAATAGGTCCTTATAAAAGTCCCTGTAAATAATGAAATGTTGTTTCTACATCAGAAGCCTCATCAAGATACTACATAGTGCATGAGGAAGGTCACTCACCCTTGGCCTTCTCAGTAGCTTTTCAGTCAATAGCTACTGCCTCACAAGCAGTTGTGAGAAGATTGATATTCTAGGTATTCCATTTGTGGGACTCCACCAGTTGTTTGTAGCTGCAGGGAGAAGAGGCAAGATCTTGATAACCATGAGTCACAATGTCTGCTTGCTCTATTTCACCCTTCATGCAAAGTAAAATCAGCTTCCCCATTTAATTCCAGCTCCACAATTTGGAGTCTCTGTGATAAGCAAGAAAATGCAGTATATGAAAGTGCTGGCTTCCTTTTTCTCCTCACCTTTCCTTCTTCCCACAAATTCCAGGGACCATTTCTTTAATCATCCCTCAACCCATACTAAAATTGAGAATTTCAGTTTAGGAAGAGGAAATTGGATAGGAGAGTAGAATAGGGATTTCTCTGTGATTTGGAGCCTATTCCCTTACCTCCATTCAGTGATGCAGAGTTTTCTTTGCTGAAAGCTTTGATTTGAAGGAACAGAAAGTGTTGCCCAAGACTGTGTGTAGAAACTTCTTTTTGGATTTCTTGTTCTGAGTCTCTAATGGTCTAACCTCATTTCCAAAGAAGTCCTTACTCAGTGGATCCTCCCTGTTAATTTGACCCAGTAGTTTAACTAAGGGGAGAGTGGAGATTAACAAGGCATGAGCCCAGGGCAGTGACTTTGGGCTCTCTCTATACAGTGGTATTTCATTTTGATGACAGAAAAATGTGAATTTTAGATTTTTTTAAATCTGAAAATTGGGGATTTTTTTTTATCAGAGAAAACCAGGATCCTTGGTAATGACCCACCAATTGAGTAGTACTTCTCAGAATCAACACAGGACATTTGTGCTTCGTGATTTTCATTGGTGGCCTTTGAATTTCTGGGTTGAATTCAAATATTTTGTTTTTACATTAATTGCTAAATGGCCCAGCATTTTCTGTTTAGGATGCCACCTGCGTACTGCCAAACTTCCAGTCAGAAGAGACACCGAGCTGACTCTATTTGATCAATAAAGATGTTGGAAACAGAGCACTTTTCAATACTGCTCTTAGCTCTAGAACAAACTCATTTCTTTGTCTGTCCAAAGAGACTCTATCTGTTGACATTTTGGGTGTGCTGCAGGGCATATGTATTGGTATGGGTTGCTCTGGCAGGTGGGTTGGATTTGTGAGAAAAGAGAACATGCATGCTCCATTGACTGTTTAATTTAATATAATTTTTCAATTTGTGGCAGTAGAAGCTAGAGCTTTGGGGCATTCCTTTACAGTAGTGTGTGAATCTGAAGAATGTAATAAACACACTGTTGTTCAAAAACCATGTTTGCATGTGAAAATAAGGCTGAAGTGGTTTGCAATGTTAGGAAGTTGGTAATTCCCCACCCAACCATTTTCCTTCCCCCTGCCCCCAATCCTCAATTGTCAGAAATAGGACGCACTAGGAGAAAGTGGAAGAGAATTTGCTGAGGCTTCTTTTTAGGGTAGGTGATAGCTGGGAAGATTCAGGGGGGTCATTTTGAACCTCTCCCACTCTCTGTCATTTTAAATGATGTTGGATGTCATTGCCTAGATACAACTGCTTTAGCACATCTTCCCAGGACTTACTAGGTGATGGGGTCTTTGTCAGATTAGAGTGCACTCACATGTGTGTGTGTGTATGTGTGTGTAAGGTGGGAGGAGTTGAAGTTAAGTATGAATTATTCATATATTTACCTCTGAAGGATGAGTGTTGTGGATGAGAATACAGAATCAGACTCCATATGTAATGCACATAAAATTATGGGAAACTAAAAAGTGGGAACTAATCTATCATTCTAGACAAAGACTTTCATTTTGTTTAACAATATATAAAAGAGCAATCAGATTCTGCAGCTTAGCTTTATGAAAAAAGAAACACAAAATATAAGAGCAAAACAGGTGACAGTTTTGGGATTCCTAGTGATAGGAATACAGGATACTTTCTTCCTTTTTTTTTTTTTTGACATGACTATTATACTAAAATATCTTTTTTTAAAAAATTTCCTTTGTTTGCTTCTATGACCACAAAATAAACATTATAGAAAATATATGTAAACATCAACTTTGACTTTTCCAGAGGCTACAAATGGGGCTGATCTTTGCACTGAGGGAGAAAAAAAGAGAAGGAAGACTCATTATACATAAGTCTGTTTACCTGTGAAGGATGGGTAGTCAGTAATAACTTCCTTCTTATGGCATGTGATTCTTCCAGTTTTACAGAATAACTATCTTTTTGGTAAGTGGAGATCATTGGACTCTGTTTTACTTAAAATTGTAAGTTATGAAAGGTCTGTGCTATTTCAGGTTGCTCAGGCAGGAATTAGATTTCTCCCATGAGTCAGAAGCTGGCACTCCTGCTGATGTTGCCTGTTGTTCTCCCATTGCAGCTCAGCTGGGATTTTCACATCTTTCACAGAATAGGCTAAGTAAATACAGAATATGTGAAGTGATTTGTAGCTTTTAAATAACTCACCTTAGTCTTTGTTGCTACAATTAACACAGTCACTAAGAAGCAAAGTCAAACTGATATGATACCCATTTTATTCCTGTGACAGGTCTGCTATGTTTTAGCAGAATTCTTAGTAACACATTCTGGTCACCTTACTGTTGTAAATCGAGTTACTGAAACAACACAACTTAACCGTTCTACACAATTAGCCAAGGCAATATTCATTTATATAAAATGTCTATTTTTCTTTGTTAAGTTTAGAACACTACATCATGTCCGATTTTTTCTTTCTTTCTGGTGTTCTTTGTTCAACACACAGGTCCCCAAATTGTGATGTGTGGCACAAGAGTTGGTCGCAAAACATAATGCTTGGCATGTCTTCTTCCTTTCCAACTATTAGGTACATTGTAAGACAGACAGAAAGGCAAATGCTACAGTTATGTTTAGAATACTCCATTAAAATCCATTACAAACTAATCACTTATGAGGTAAACCACTTCAATAAAAATAGTGTGCTTTATTAAAATCTTAAAACCATGGCACAGCATCTTTAATATGAAGGTATTGAATATTTTGCAAACATCAGATTTCAGGTCATCCTGTTAGGCATGGGAAAACGCACTAAGCCTTAATTTTCTCCCATATCATGTATGAGCACTTATAGAAGAAAATAAGTGCTGACTGTACATAAAATATTACCAGAGCTGATTTGATAGAATTTTACTCTTCACTTGTGTAAATTAGAACATATTGAGCAGGACAACAAAAATTGTCTTTCATTTTAATCACGTAGGTGCAGGCAAAGACATTAAAATTAGAGACACATTTTGCTTCAATGAAAGAACAAAGTGATACTCCTAGACTCTCTGAACATGTTCAGATGATCAGGGGAATGCACTTGCAGCAGCACAAATAGTAGCAGCACAAATGTGTGCCACTACATTGTGCCATAGCACATGCCCCTCCATTTGTGCTTTGTTGCAGGACACATAACAATGCTGCTGACAGGGGAAGCTTCTTGGCATAGCCCCAGGACTGCTTTATTACAACCTAATTACTGATTTGTGAACTAGTGTGTCTAGAGCACATCTGTGTGGCAGCAATTATCTCAGTAAAGGTACACCATTGACCTGAGTAGATGTGCCTACAAATACATAACCTACCAGAACAGTCTGGGGGATCAGCAGGTATTGGGGGAGTCCCTGTTCCCCCGTGCGCTGCCAGGAGTGACCAGGAATAACGGTCACAAGCTGGCGGAGGGTAAGTTTAGATTAGATATTAGGAGGCGCTACTTCACAGTCAGGGCGGCTAGGGCCTGGAACCGGCTTCCAGGGGAAGTGGTGCAGGCTCCTAGCCTGGGGATTTTTAAAAGGAAGTTAGATGAGCACCTTGCCGGGGTCATCTGACCCCGGTGCTCTTTCCTGCCAAGGCAGGGGGTCGGACTAGATGATCTACCTAGGTCCCTTCCGACTCTAGCTACTACGAAACTATGAAACTATAAGAACAGATATTACACCTGTTGGTATCTACAGACTTAGGGTGTGTGTAGATGACACAGACGCTAATATAGAGTGCCTGAAAATTTTAACACGGCTTTTTTTTGGTGAGGTGTATTTTTTTATGCACAACATGGTGTTCGTGTTTGCACGAATGGCACTTTTGAGTAACTTCAGCCCCTTGTGTCATTCCCTGCAAATTTCAGTAGCGGGAATCAAATATCAATTTACCCCCTGTAATGTCTTTCCTAATGTATTACAGCAGGAGGCACATGTAAGTCACCCAGCCTCCCCAGTCTCTGCCCCTGGACTCTCACGAGGCAGTCCTGACTCTCACTGGGAGTCTCCCCTGGGCAAGGTGATGGTCACCCCCAAATCTTTGTCCTTTTCTCTCTCCATCAGTACGCAATCCCAAAGTCCCCATCCCAAAGACAAGCCACGTGAATCCTCCCCTCCTGTTTCTTTCCCTTCCCAACACACCTTGTTACAAATATATGTGGTTTTTTTCCTTTTATTTACTGTAGCTGCTCTGATAAATGGTTTGATATCATAAAATGTTCAGGGTTTAGAGTAGCAGGTGGGTGGGTATTTGCACTCCTAGGTGTTGTTGTCAGCAATATATTCTGCTGGAAAATCACGCACAAGGGCTGCCCGACAAGCCTCTCCTTTGAGGATATCTCTTCAGTCCCTGCGCTCCTGCTGCTGCCTGGACACATCTCTCTTGTCTGGCCACTGCCTGTCATGCTTCTTCTTCCCACGACTCCTTGAAAGCCTCTCTGTGGCTCTCACAGATATTGTACAGCACACAGGCTGCCACTACAAAGGCCATGATATTTTCTTGCTCCATCTCGAGCCAGCATATAAGTGCCCTCTGTCATCCTTTCAGTCAGCCAAATAAACATTCCACGGCCATCCTGCAACCACTCAGACAGTAGTTAAAAAACAGTTTCTGTGGGTCGGCAATATTCCCTCCATAAGGCCTCATGAGCCAGGATTTAGGGTGTACCCAGCAGCCACTAATATAACCAGAAAAACAGTGACACCATGAATCACTGTCTCCTTCATGCTGGGTACATAGTGTCCTTTCTTCGTGAGGCCAGGCAGAGGGGAGTTTCTGGACATGCGTGCATCATGCATGCTGCTGGCCCACCTGGTATAAATATTCATGAACCAGCACCGGTGATCCACCATGGCTTGCAGGATCATGGAGGCATATTTTTTCCTGTTTGTGAAAACTCTTCCCTTCCCCACAGGGCACAGTACTGGGATATGAGTACTGTCTAAAGCCCCCACACAGTTTGGGAACACCTCCTCATTAAAGCCATCTATGACTTGCTGCAGATTTGTCAGGTGGATAATTTTGTTTTCAGCTATGTCCTTGAGCAGCTGGCATACCTCATAAGCTTCCAGCCCAACTGTACAGACAGCCATGCCAAACTGGTTCATGATGTAGGAGGAGCTGGATGGGCTGGCCAGTTTCATGATGGCCATTGCAACCCTCTTGTCTGGTGGGATGGCTTGACACATGTCAGTGCCCTGACTCTTGATGTGGGTCCCCAGCATCAAGACAATATGATAGAACGTCTCCCTTTTAATTCAAAACATCTCCAGCCACTGCTGGTCATTCCATGTCGATTCGCACGATTCGCTCCCACCAGTCTGAGCTGCTCTCGTGGGCCCACACCATGCAGATCCTGGTCCTCCTCGGGTTTCTCAACACAGCCCAAATTCCACTTCTTTGCTTTCCTCTGTGTATTCCAAGTCCTCTGGGTACCTGTATCTTCTTATTGTCATTAATGCTGTTAAACCAGGAACACAACTTGCCAGTGAACCCTGAAGCACAGTTCCTATCCTTCTCAAGCATTACAGCAGTGATCCCCAGGTAAACAGCATTTGCAGAAGCAGTACTGCCACCTCCTCCTCCTCCTGCTCTCCCATGTCCTCCATATTCTCCATGTCAAAGGACTCTTCACTGCATTGTTCTCCATCATCACATATCTCATCTTTGTTCTTCATTTTGCCCCTCTTCATCAGCAGAAGTTTCTCACCCATCTGCACCAAGCAAGGGGCAGGGACTGTAGGGTGTTGTGTAGTCTGGAGCTGCTTTTTCAACACTTCACCTCGGCATGTCAGGGCATTGAGGCTTTTGCACATCCTTTCATTCTGAGCTTAGCAGCCACAGGTGTTCTGATGTAACCAAGCTTGCAGACCAAAACTGTTTTGCCTATTCCTCTCCTGGTAATGTAGACTACTCAAAACTTTTGACACTTTAGGAAAAACAGCTTGTGCTTCTGTAATATAATTATTTTGCACAAGCAAGCAGGTAGGTATTGATTTTTGCAACGTTCTGGACTATTGAGCAGCCATCCCAAAGTACAATGGCCTTATTTGCCCCATCACCAGATATTATTTGTTGTTAAACTGGGTGCTTCATCACCTTTGGCTGTTTTGACTCTTACAGGTAATGACTTCACAATCCTTGGAATTTTCCAAGATCCTGATGCAAGGGCAGCCTGAGTACAAAGGCACCCTCCACCCCCCCATCCTCAAATTTGTCAGCCCCTCTTTACTCTCTTCATTCATTACTGGGCTGGTTGCTGCCCCTGATGAGTTCCACTCATGAAAGTTTTCTGCAAGGAGGGGGGAAAAGGAAGAAGAGGAAGAGGGAGGTTTGGAGCAAAGTTGAAAAAACAGATTTTTGCCCAACCCCCCCCCCCACACACACACACAAGGTCAGTGGACATATTCCCTAAATATCACCTGAGATGCTGTATATCCTGGGTGTTGGGTCTGGCAGGCAGCATCCATCCCCTGGACTTTTTTTTGTCATAGTCCTGAAAAGGAATGTGATAAAGTTCAGAAGGTTTGCAATACTGAAGGAAGTCATGTAACCACACATTCCAGAGTTTCAAACTACTTGCAAGAAACTTACCAAAAAACTGCAGCTGTCTTTGGGAGCTATGTCCACTGCAGTGGAAACACACAATGGGAAGTGTGGGGGTGCAGGTGGAGGGTATATGCGGGAGGCAGAAGGACAGGAGGGTACATGGGCAGGGGTGGAAGGACATACACTATAGGTGACGGGGGGTGGTGAAAGAATTAAGAGGGGATAGAAAATTAAGGGATTATCAGCCTCCCCCATTTTAAAATAATAATAAAAAAAATTCTGAGTGGACTCATCTGTACCTGAACCTATGGACACTCCACTGCATGCTGTGAGGGAGGAGGGAGGGGTGAGGAGTGAAGAGGGGCGGTAAAAAAGTACACACAGCAGCATCTACTGGCTAAAGGCTGGAACACAGCCCCCCCCTCCCCCTTCCCCTTGTGGTGAAGGGGATTAATTAGAAGTCTTTGTAGTCTCTGACTCTTTGCATGAACAAATTCAGAGTTGGAGCAGCATAACTGGAGAGCTCCACAAATGAACACATCTCCTAGTAGTGTTAGTTTAAGGCACTAAATGGACTTTAGAGCAGCAGGAAATCCTGGGTCATGCAAACACAAATGCAGTTGCATCGGCATAAACAGGAAATATTGTTTCATCTACACACACCTTGTGTCACCTACACACTCCCCTAAACACCAACATGTGATTGATTTGCATCTCGTTCAAGTCCTAAAAACATATTGCATCTACTTTTGTACAAATCATCATTTTACCCTTAAAGCTGAATCACAAAAAGCTGGAGGAGAAGAACCCTCTATTTTTTGTGTTGACTGTTCTTCAGGGACTCAAGCAGATGAAATAATAGAATAGCACTTAGGAACCTAAGTCCATTGATGTACCAGAGAAAAGTTGAAGAGAAGTTAAAGCAAAAGTTGATTTATAAATGTGTTAATTGAAAAACACAGAAGGCAGGGTAGATTTGCACCTTATAGAGTACTTATACTATACTAAGAACACTTAAAACGTTATTATCCACACATTTTTTAGTTTTTTAACTCATGCTAATGCCCTCTGAGTGTCTCAAATTTATGCCACTTCAGACAAAGTTTAATTCTGACCTGTGCTACCTAGTTCATTTTAGGGTAACTTTAGTCTGCTCCACAGAATAAAATAAACAATTTGCAGTCCTGCAACATCCCAGGATGCACTGTTCCCAGCTCCCGAGCCCACCCAGAGCAGGAATAGATCTTAGATGTCCTGATTCCTAGCCGCACCCCTCTTTGCCCTCCCTTTAGTGGCAACTAGACAAGACAAGAAATGGCATTAACCCGTTGATGTCCAATTCCTTATAGCACATTGTAACTTTAACACTGCTTAATGTTAGGGCTGTGCGAAACAGCACCATTTTGTTTTGACTTCCATTTTGAACTTTTGATGGGACAGTGTGTCATTTTGAGTTTCATTTCATTTCAAAACCACTGTTCTGTTTCATTTCGTCAAAACTGTTTTGCTGTTTTGACACAGTTTTGATGTTTTTCCCATAGGCTATAATGGGGAACCCCAAAACTGCCTATAACTTGGCCAATTTCTGTCTGATTCATATGGAACTTGCAGAAATGGTAGCTCCTTCTGAGGTCATGAAGTCCAGGGGTTTCTAAACTGCACCTCAAGCTGCTAACAAGCAAAACTCATATCATGTGTGTGTGAAGACACAAGAGAGTGAAAACAGCAGGCATGGTAGCCCTTGCTGAGGTCATGAAACCTGCCAAGTTTCAAAGAGATTGGTGCCGAAGTTTCTGATAAACTGCACCTCAGGCTGCTGACAAGCAAAACTCGTGACATGGGTGACAGAAAGCAGCCCAGTTCAAACAATGCTGCCTTTTATGCTGTTTTTCCATCCCTCCCCCAGAACACTGGGATTGGAAGGAACCTCAGGGAAGGATCACAGTCACTGGCCAGCTACACAGTGAAGATGAGAGCAGTTCTTCCCCCACCCCCATCCTTACTTTCTGTTTCCCTGCAGGCAAACCCTGCTTGACTTTCAAAACATTTCAAAGCTCTCAAAATGTTTTGACTGCCCTCGTTTTGTTTTGAGGCTGTTTCAAAGCCCTTTGTTTCATTTTGATTTCACTGTTTCAAGCTTGAAATGAATCGAAACAGCATTGAAATGAAACAGCCAGCAAAATTTCGCACAGCCCTGCTTACATTACTCAGATTTAGTATAGTATATGTGTAACATATGACTTTACCCTAACTAAATCAGTGATGCATATCATAAGATTTCATAAACAGCAGGTTTACTTGAGTTCAGGCTAACACTGCTATCTCTTTCTAATTAAATATAATATTCATGCTAAGCTATGTTCCGATACATTCTGATCCATTAATTAGTACACATGAACTTTCAAAATTAATTATTGTCTATTGTAGGCAAAATGACCCATAAGATGAATAAGCTGTATATGTCCTGTTTCCTCTATGTTCACTGGTAAGTAACCACGTGGGATGGAATTCTTTTCAGCCACAACAGCTCTTTTCATCACAAGTACTGTATACATAAAAGTAGCTGTATAATTCTTAAGCCTCTGACCACAGACTACTTGGAAACATAGAAGAACAAAAGAAAGCATGAGAGCTTGAGTAAAGGGATACTTCACAAAATAAATTAGCAATAAGAACATATTAAAAATTGTATTAATTTTCTCCACAATTCCAAACACCAGTCACCTTCATCATGAATCTGTCTCTTGCCTCCATCCACTTCTTTTCCCAAAAGAGCCTCCCAGTGTCCTTGACTGCTGGTCATTAATACTACTTGCCATTAATCTTAATTGAACACAGCAGTGCATCAGGAACTCATCCTCCCCAGAAACTTGTTTAACACTTCAGGCACTTGAAGGAATTAAATGTGATATTTTGCAGAGCTTTTCTGCAAAGGTAAAGGGAAATATGAATGTATGGAAGAACACTGAGATGAAGAAATGGTTCAGCAGCTGGTTACTGGAGAGAGAAAAGACAAAAAGTCATTCTGAGTGTCTGTGGGTGCATCTATACATACAATTTGCATATAGCAATAAACTCTAGCACAGTTTACACCAAAGTTTATTGCTCCTGATCACAGTATTTATATGTGTGCCCATGACTGCAGCATGTTGAGCTGGGGCAGAGCAGCCCTAGCTGGCAGGCAACCCGGGGTGGGGGGTGGGCAACATGCTGCCAAGGGGCTGGCTGGGGCATGAGGGCAACTTCAGGCAACCCCTACACTCTAGCATCCTTGTGCCTCAGCCAGCCTACACATGCATACTGTCTACATATGCATTTCAGCATACCAAATAATTCTTCCATAGGATAGCACTTGTCCCAGAAAATGCTATTCTACAGCAGAGTTAACTCATTTACTGCACCATGCACACATGTAAACAGTAATGCTTTATTGCAGAGCTAATTAGTCAACTCCAGAATAAAGTATATGTGTAGATGTACCCTGTTCTACACACTTATCTGATCACTACTTGTATTATCTAAGTGCACCTACCATGGTTCAACAGAAGGCAGGGCACCACTGGGTTGAAAAGTTTACAATATTTTAAAATGACAGAAGACTGCTTTTTGTAGACTCAACCTAAGGATGTATCTACACTGCTGTTTGATTGATATCAATGTATCCTTTTCAATCCTCTACCAAATATTGGAGATAGGAAGTGGGATGGAAAAGAGAATTATGTGTTCGCGAGTCCAAATATTTTGTGGATCCTAGCACATAGTCAAGTTCTAATACATGATGAAAAAAACAAGCAGGATCAGGGGATGAGCTGTGGGGGGATTGTCAAGCCCAGGGGTTTTACAGTGGGCATAATGTTAAGCAAACCTTATGGTCAGCCTGAACTATCAGAATAGGCATAGCCTTAGGGAAGGCAGGAAAAGCATGAAAAGAAAGTAGAAGTGATACATGCCATAACAAAAAGCTGAAGTTACTTGCTTCAAGTTATCATTTTTCTGTGATCAAAATGAAAAAATATATATATAAAAAATTCAATATAATAATGGTGTTTCATTTTAATCATGGAAAAATGTAGATTTTAAGGTATTTCTTTAATCTGAAAATTGGGGAGTTTTTTGTCAGAAGAAAACCAGAATCCATGGTTATCACACATGAAGCTAGTGGTTATGCCGAAGTATGTAAGTCTGACTCTGATATCAGTGCCCACCATAGTACCACATGGTGCCATACTTCCTGTATTACGATGGAACTGTGAGTATCCCACACAGTAAATAAAATAAGCATTGACACAATTACTATGCATAAACAGGCATTTTGTTTCACACTTCATATTATTTACAATTTATTCTAAAATTTCCACGTACTGGTCCCTTCCTAAGATATAAATAAAAAATACTGCTTCTGAGAGTGTAAAAATAGGTGTGCTGAAAATTATTCTAATCATATTATAATGAGGATGAAATCCAAGCACATTTCAAGAAGTTGACTTCTTGACTTTTAGAAACAAATTATTTTTCAAAGCTGTTTATGAAAGAAAACTGTTATGATTAATTGCAAATTACAAGAAGCTATGTTGCACACATATAATCTTGGTATTAAGTTACAAAAGTTATATAAAAAATAAAATGTGATTTTTTTTAAATATCTGACCCTTCTATCCTGCTATGACATTCTCATTTTAATTGAGTAGATCTTATTATTTGTAGTACGCTCTTAGGCAAAATTTTTGCCCTTTTACTTGCATGTTATATAGTTCTTTGTCCAATCCCCTTTCTATTTTTTCTGCTCATAATGTGAAATCTTTGGGGCAGGGATTGTTTGATACCTGATCTGTTTACAGCCTCAAGAACAAGAATGGGCCCTACCTTGGTTAGAGCTCTTATACATCATCACTTCAGTCCTAGTTATGTTTACTGCAACTATATGGCATTGCACTTTTGGTTGTCATCTCACTAATAGGATTAAATTACATTGCTAAAAGGTATTGCTGTGTGTATGAAAGGTTCCCAATATACTCTGCACCTATATTTCAGTCTTAGTAAATAAGCACTTATAGAGGTAAATTTGAAAAACTGGCAGAACCCAAATACCTTATTGTCATGCATTACATTTTGGAAAGCAGCAACTGAAATCTATAGGTATTTTTTTTCTGCAGAGTTCTGCCAAAACCCGCAGGGTGCCACTAGTAGTGCTGCCTCTTTAAATTATGATTCTTGTTTTTAAACGAAGAGGAATGTAAAGAATACTGAAAGAAAGAACTGGAAATCCACAGTCTATGGAAAACACAACCAGACTAAAGCTTAACTGGCCACAGGATGCTGCTGTTGCTTCAGAAAAATGCAACAACAAATTCATTAAACTGGCTGTAAATCTAGTAACTCAAAGGCAAAAGTTCGGAAGTCATTGTTTCAGGTGTTTTGCTTGTCTTTAATTACTTCTAATCATGCAGCAGCAGATGTCACACTCTAAGTTTTCTATAACTGCAGTATGTCTGCACTTGTCAACCATCTTTTTTTCCATTCACTGACAACCTGCCTGCTAAGATATTCAACTCTGATATTTGTTACTAACATAGACAAGGCCTATTATTTAATGCATATCTCCCCTCCCCCAGACAAAGCACACATTCATTAAAAAAGCTATGATTAACTCTTATAGCCAAAGCTGAATATCTTTGTTTTAAAATTTTCTCTTTTAAAGTTAAAAGTAAATGTGAGGTTAGTAGCAATTAAACTATGGAGATTTGGTACAAGCTATATATATGATTCTATATATATGATTGAATGCATAGAGAGATATCTTCAAGAATGGACTATATACGCAGTTTGCTTTAAATACTGAATATATCAGGCCTGTCCAACTTCTGGACAATGAAGGGGTCACATGCCATGTGTACTGTACATCCTTTGGCCACATAACATGCAGGCTGCAGACCTCTGGTATACCCCCTGCCAAACACACATGCGTGCACACACACACACTGCATGGGCAGGTCAGCTACCTTGGCTGGTTCCTGCTGCATACACAACAGCCCTTCTTTCCTCCAGAGTGTATTCAGCCTGGGTAGACTGGCTGTACCCTGCCATACACACCACCTGTGTTAACCCTTGCAGCCCAGCTCCTCCCAGCCACATAGGTAGTGTGAAGAGTGAAGACATAATCTTGGCTGCACATGCACCACTCTTCTCTTGAGGCATGGAAAGCTGAGATTTCCCCCTGCTATAGGTGTAGCAACCTCCTGCTGCCCAGCCACCCCCTCCCCCTCCTGCCTAACCTCAATTAAGAAGAAGCTGGAGCAGGAGAGGCATTGGTGACTGGTGCCTCTTGAGTCGGGGGGGACATATGCCCCCTCCCCCCAACACCAGTCAGCAACTTGGGAGGAGGTCCCCCAGCAGCCAATCCCACTGACTGGTTGGGGTGGGTCCCCCAGCAGCCAATCTCACTCACTTCCACTTCTGGAAGTCCTACAGCCACTTTTGCTGGTGGCCTCACTCCTTGGCCAGTGCTCACACCAGGGGCACTGGTGCTCCCACCTGCCCACTGGCTAAACAGGGAGTGCGGCCTAACAAGAGGTGCACCAGCACTATCAGGGGGTGCACATGCCCCACTGTGCATCCCTTATGCGTCACCCCTGGGGAGGGGGAGCCTGGATACTTTGGCAGCTGGGCAGGAGCCTAGGGAGTAAATGCAGCCTGTCAGTCACCAATTAAACTGTCACAGAATACACAATAGTTGGGTTTGTCAGAGTCAGGCTAATCCAATTTTTAAATATTATCCTGCAGTTTCACTGATTCTCAGCACCTTTACATCATATGTTACTTAGGACACTTCTACCCACCCCTAGATATTTTAATTCCATATACAGCTATTTTAAAAATTAATCAAGGGTTTTTCTTCTATTAACTAAAATGAAGTTTGCATAATACATAAATGTTATTTCAGACAACAGGGGAAAAAAGCAAATATCTTGAGATTAAATATATGGCATAATTTATGTTGTTTCTTCTTTTTATGTTCTTTTGGAACTCGGGAAGTGGAGAATATTGATCTTTTTATAAAAAATTGCCTTTCATTTGTACATCTGGCAGCAGGAACAATGGAGAAACTCCTTTGTACATCTGCTTCCCCTTGGCTCAACCCATTAGATTTCCCTCTGCAAGTTGTAGTGTCTACTAGTTGCATAGTACCTGGAGGACAGGACACTATTCAAAATAGGCACAATTTTAAATAAGTGTACAGCAAGTGGTAAAATGGGGCAAGACAGAAATGAAAGAAAAATTGAGTCAGACAAAATTAGAAGCAGATCATTGAAAAGCAGGTTGGATGAATAGGTAATAGACTGTAAAATTATCCTCTCTCACTTTTACAGGGACAAACGATAATGATCCAATTCAGTTCATTAGTAAATGTGACGATTTCTTAACTTTTTATCCCCAGCTGACAGAGATATGTTTGCTACTTTAAGTAACGCTACCTAGGATAGCATCCTATTGGTAAGACATTGATTGACGTTCATTTAAATCCTGGTCAGAGCTACAGAATAAACAAAGCAGTACATATTGTCAGCATTTATAAGCGCAAAGTATTCATCACAGAATTAACTGTTTTAGTGGCTTAGGAATTTTCATGCCTTTGTCCCCCAGTTCTAGAAAGATGTCCAGGGAAAAAAAAAGGAAAAAGTAAATAGGCAAAACTAAATCATTTTCTTGTGGTGAGTTGGATGAGTCTCCGTCAAGACCAAGCAGCAAGAGCCTGTGAATGAAGCTATCCTTTTCAATATCATCATCTGAAGTGGATACACTGCCCTCTCCCAACACAATCCAAGCAGAAGTCCAAATAAAGAGCAGTGTTACACAAATATCAGTAAGTATGACAGTCCTTTAATGAAATCTTCTTACCAACTTAAAAATATTACAACTAAAGAAATCTCTGAGGAGTTCAGTTGGTAAGACTCAGCATTGAGGAGTTACTAGTTACTCATCTCATTTTGGGTTTGTTAAAACTTCTTATTGCTCTATTTTTGCATATAGCCTCCACCCCCTCAAAATAAAAAACAAAAGTTACATTTTGGAGACACCAGACATCTCATTCAACTAGTAACACGGATTCAGTAATGCATCTATTAAATCAAAAAATGAAAGCACTCCTCTTCTAAATGTGTATTCATTATTTCTTACAAATGGCATACATGGAATACAGAAATGCCTGAATGCTGATAATAGGTCTTGAATGTGAGATTGTATATTGAGGCTAAGTGAATTCTGTACTAGAATATCCTTTCAGATTTTATCAGCTGAAGAATGCATAACATCTAACAGCATAATTACCAGGAACTGGAAATAAAGCCTACTGAGAAATTGGAACTAGGGTATAGCCTGTTACGCATATTTGACCTGAGGTATAATTGCTGTGATTTTAACGCCAGGGTGCTTGTAGACATCCACAAGTTAAATACCTAAATGCTTTACTGGCAAAATGAAGATAATGAGAATCCCACAGCTGGATTCATGAAATCCTCTGCTTACTCACAGTTGATGGGGAAAATGGTTTGATTTTTCTTTTTAGGTATTTTTTTAAGCTTCTTTAGGTGCTACATGAATTAGTTTACTTTGGGATCTACATTTTATTCCTTTAGATTAAATTTCATTGAATTGCAGAAAGTGTGTTTCCTCATTACCTTTTATTTTAGTATTAATGTATGTGGCAATAATGTTAGGATTTTATCAGTGCAGGGGAAACAGATCCTAACATATTGGTCTCTGGAGTCCCAAGAGCTCTTTCACGTTTCCGTTACTTAATTTTAGAAGTGAAAAATATTATCTATGATCTACTTCCCAAGCTGGGGTAGGGTTTAAGCCTAAATAGACTGTTAATTGAAATTAAGTTTAACCATTTCAATCAATTTGATTATTCAGTAAATTCTTGCTTGTTTGATGTGAGATGAAGTGTTTAGTCACTTTTCTGAGGAATATTAACTGATATTAAGAACTTCAGAAAATTATTTGGATTAATATGCAGGCAGAATACATGAGAGTTTTGATTTACCTGGATAGGAAGTTCCTAGTATAAACATGTTATAGATGGAAATTGCCTCAATGTTCCTTTCTAGAATGGGTTCCCTGTTTTCTTAGTTTTTGTTTAGAATTACTTAAATGTGGTTGTTCCCAAAGGACTTATTGAAGGGATTAATTAAAAAGGTCCAGACGGTCAGTGATTTACTTTGAAAATCTGGGGCTTTAATTAAGTGAAATATGATCATTTTTATATCTGTAAACTGTTGTTGTCAACATTGTACAATTTTAGGCAAGAAAGCTAAGTGATATAATTGAAAAAAGAAATATGGCAAATGGAACAAGGGCTGTGGGGGAGGTTCAAAAGGTCTTTGAATTCTCTTGAACTTGCAAGGACTACTTTTGAGCATCAAGGTTACTGGTTAGAAACTGGCAGCTGGGGCCTGATTTCTTTTATTTTGATCCAATACACAATGTATCATGGCAGTATAGCACAAGTAAAAAGTGTTATTCTATAGCCATCTCTGCTCTAAACTTACAGTTATTAGAAAATAATACAAATTCCAAAGTACAGAAGGAACACCCATCCCATCAACTCAGCATTTTAATGTTTTAATTAAAGCATCAATCATATATATGAAATGTCTTTAGCATCCATTGTATATTTCTCTGGAAGTTGTTTAATATTTTCTTCTACTATGCATCAGTTCATCACAAATACAGCAGGGGAAAAAATCAGCTTCCCATGCCTCAAGAGATGAGATGTGCATCTGCAGCCATCCTTCAGTCTTAACTGATCAAACTGCCTATGTGGCTGGCAGGAGTTGGGCTGCAAAGGATAGTGCAGAAGGTATGTACGGCAGGGTAGAGCCAGTCTGCCCAGGCTAAACACTGTGGAGGAAAGATGGGCTGTCCAGGCTATGTATGCAGCAGGACAGAACCAAGCTACCTGAGCTGCATATGCAGTGTATGTTTGTGTGTGTATGTGGCAGGGGAGATACCAGTGGCCCAAGGATGTGCAGCCCACATGGTGTTTGACCTCTTCATTGTCCAGAAGTTGGACAGGCCTGATGTATTCAGTATTTAAAGCACACTGCATACATCTTCCATTCTTGAAATCTCTATATATTCAATCATACAGCTTGTACCAAGTCTCTATATTTTAATTGATACTAACCTCATCTATATGACCACACCATCATCATGATATTCCCAGTAATTGGGAAAGACTCATATAATTAATTCCATTCTAACACTTATAAGCAAAAATCACTTCTAGGCCCATCTCATACCCCTCCCATGTGATATAGCATTTATACAATATGAACCAATAATCTGACAACCTTCCTTTGTTTCTGTCAAAGTCTCTTTACTACTTGTTTTTACTACCACCAGTCTTCCTCTTTGACCTTTCCCCAAGAGGTTCTTTGCCCTCTTTTCAAGACAAATCTTCACCCAGGCTGCACTAATCTTCAAATTCTGTCTTTTTTGTAAACTCATTGATAATAGAAATGTATAAACTGGGTGCATTTACACATTGAATTAGTGTGCCTAATAAATTCCAGGAAAATCTATGCCAAAGTTCATTGCTCCCAGGAGCCATGTTTACACATGAGGGAAAACAGCATGGTGAGCCAGGTTGTAGCAACCCCAGCTGGCTGGGGGAACAGGGGTCAGCCTGCCAACCCAGAGTGGCTCTACTCCAGCTCAGTGTGCTGCTTAGGGTCTGGCTGAGGCATAAAAGTACTACAGTGTGGGGTTACCTGATAGGCAGCACCTCTACTGTAGCACCTGTGCCCCAGCAAGCCCATCTCATGGTCTAACTGTTCATTGCAGCACACTAAATAACTCTGCCATAGCATAGTACTTGCCATAGGAAGTACTATACTACTGCAAAATTAATAAGTTTACTCTGGCCTAATATCACCACATGTGTAGATTGTAGGCCTGTGCGAATAAGGAAGTATTTGATTCGGATTTGGATTCAACCAATTTGGAGGACAGTGAATCGATTCTAAATTATGATCACTGTCCTGAATCAATTTGGCCTAGTCCCAGGACTTAAAAAAAAAAAATCCCCATGCTCACTGGCTGCAGCAGCAGTGATCAGGGCCTCTGGGTGCTTGTGGCAGAGCGCCCCCCATGAAGCGCAAGGCAGTGGGGGGGGCAGCGGATATCTCCCCCCCACCTGGCACCCACTTGACAGCTGTCTCACGTCAGGGGTACAGTACAGCTCCAAAGGGCACTGCATACTCTCTGGTACATGGGGCCACTGGGGCTAAGCAGTGCCAGGCTCTGGCTGACTGCTACAGCTGTCCCAGCTTCCAGACAGTGCATGGCACAATGCCAAGCTGTGCTGCACCTGCACCATGGGGCGGCTCTCACATGGGTGCCAACCAGGAGGGGAAATCCCTGCTGCTCCCCACTCTCTGCACTGCATAGGAGGGCTCTGCCACAGGTGCCCAGAGGCCCCAGTTGCCACTGCTGCAGTTAGTGAGTGAGCTTTAAAAAAAAAAAGCCCCACACTCACCGGCTGCAGCAGCAGCAATTGGGACCTCTGGGTACTTGTTGCAGAGCCCCCCACACTATGCCGGCCAGTGCATGGCAGTGGGGATTGCCTTCCTTGCCTGGCACCCATGCAGCAGCTGTCACATGGCATGGGTGCAGCACAGCTCGGCAAGGTGGTGAACACTGTCTGGGACCTGGGGCCGCTGGGGTTGAGTTGTGCCAGACTTCAGCTGACCTGCCCTGGCTCCCAGACAGTGCACATCACCCTGCCAAGTCAAGCTGCACCCATGTGATGGGGCAACTGCCGTGTGGGTGTCAGGAGGGTGGGGGATCCCTGCTGCCCCCCCACTGCCCTGCACTGCACAGGGTGGGGCTCTTCCTCAAGCCCAATCTCCATTGCCAAAGCCGGTGAGTATGAAGCTTTTTTTTTTTAAGTGGTGGGAGGCTGGGCCATGCAGGGAATGGGGCCAGACAGGGCAGCCATGGGGGCTTCTCTCATGGCTTCTCCAGCTGTGACTGCCTCTGCCCCAGTGGGGGGAAGCACAGGGGCTATGCAAGCCCCTGCTTCCAGTGTTGCTGCATCTTCATTAGTGCTGGAAGTGGGGGCTCTGCTTTGCCATCACTTGCCAGCTGGCATGGAAGAGGGGCATGGGAAGTGGGTGTGGCGGTGCTGGGTGTGGGGGCTTTGCCCTGCTGCTATTTGCTCCTTTCTGCCTGGAGCAGACCACATGTCCATTCCCCTTTTTCTGGCTTGGCAATGGCAGCAGGGCAGAGCTCCAACTCCCAGCACTGCCACACCTGCATCCTGCAGCCAGCCCCAACCCCCTCCCTAAGTAACGTGACTCTCCACCCCAGCGGGGCAGCTTATCTCAGCCCCAGCCCCAGCCTCAGCCCCAATCCCTCCCTTCCCCACGGCCCTTCCTTGCTCCCTCCCCCAACCCCAACAGACATACTAGCTGGAGACAGCCGTCAGCTGCCTGTTTAGTCTATAGCTGAATCTCCAAATTGGCTGAAGCTTTTCTAAAGCTTTTTTCAAATTGATTCAGATGTTTTGAATCAATTCAGAGCTTTTACTTGGGGAGATTTGGTCCCCATATTGGGCCGAATCTCCTCCAAATCAAATCAGCTACAAAATTTTCTCACAGTCCTAGTACATCACAATGCTTTACTATGGAGCTAATTAATCAACTCCTCAGTAACGTGCATGGATATATGACCCTATAGAGTCATATAAACCATCTTTATGTGCTTAAAATCCTGCAACCCACAGATCTCTTCACTAGAAAACATTACATTTTACAACAAAGAATTAAGGAAAGAGCTCCATTCCTACACACTTTCCTTATTATTGCTCCTATTGGAGACAACCATATCTACTCAACATACAAAAATACTCAAAGCACATAATAATATAAGATTTCCACCCTATTGTAAAATGGGAGCTCTCCACCTCTACACCACACATTTACCCATCAAAGGTATTCTTCTAATCCCAGACTCCTGTATGTCTGCTATGAGAAAATTCTATTTCTAGTGTTTTAATATTGGTACCTCCTTGGACTCATTTCAATCTATACAAACACTGGCAATCCCCTAACCACATTATTTAAGTTTACCAAGGTCACAGAAGCAAAATATTGTGTAAGCATTGACAGACCTTTTCATTAGCTGCCAGACTGGTAACCATCTGATCTATACTGCTGGCAAAAGCCAAGGGAAAAAAAGAACTTGGGTGCTGATCTTGAAATCGATCTCCTGTCCTCATTCTTTCCCTTTCTGCTAGCAGAATAATGGATTCACTGCAAAAGCATATAACAATGGGCTGTGGGGATTTACCTCTGCTTTCAAATATATTTGTCTTGTGCCCAACCAGCCATTAGCAAAAAGGCAAACTAAGTCATGAAACAAAAGTTTTGCAACTTCTTAATGAACTTCTTCAGGATGCCATATTCTGACAACGTAGCTTTAAGTAACTATGCAACAAGACTTTGCAGAGTACTGTCTACATTTCTGTTTAATAGCATTGTTGGTCATCAGTTATGTAACTGTATCCTGTCACTTCTTTTTACCGATAGCATCAACACACCTGCATTAAAAAGATTTCATAAAATGCCTTTTGATTAAGGAATGATTAATTATTGCTGCTAGCAGTTAGCCTTGATATCTTTGCAGAATCCTACTGAACTTCATGCCTCTCTCTCAGCATTCAGAAGACTAAAGTATCCTATCAGTCTACTGCAGGCTGTGAATGTGACTGCACCTCCTCACATTAGCACTGAAGGAAAGACCCTGGAGGTAGGTGAGCACTTCCCTTACCTCAGTAGTGACTTGTCTCAAACAGTGAACATCGATGAGAAGATCTAGCACAGGATTAGTATGCAAACACCTCATTTGGGAAATTGCTTTGTCATGTTGTTTATTGATTTCACTGTCCATAAAGACAGCAAGATCCAGGTCTATAGCAGTCATAATCAGGGAAACCTGGTTTTCTCTGACACCTGCCCCCCCAATATTTGGATTTTAAAAAGTAACTCAAAATCCACATTTTTTATGATCAAAATGAAATACCACTACTATCTATAGATATATTTTTCCACGATTAAAATGAAATACCACTACTATATATATATGTATATATATGCAGCTTCTCATTTTAATCATGGAAAAATATATCTATATAGTAGTGGTGTTTCATTTTAAATATATATATTAGTATTGTTTCATTTTAATCATGGAAAATTTGGATTTTGGGTTACTTATTTTAAATCCACAAATTGGGCAATATTTTTTTATTTGAGAAAACCAGGTCATCACCCCCTCTCATTTATGGATGTGAAACGTGAGTGGCCTACTGTTGTAATTTCAATAGCTTGGAGAGGTATCACCAACAATGCCTCCAGAAAATGCTCTGCATCAAATAGGAAGATTGCCACACAAACATCAGCATCCTTCCTGAAGCCAGTTTTACCAGCATTGTGTCTGTGATCCTTAAACACTCAGCTTAGAATACAAGGGGAATGTAGTGAAGGGGAGACAATGGTAGGAGTCTACTACAGACCTCCAAACTAGGAACAAATGCTTGACAAGAATTTGCCAGGGAACTGGCTGAGGCTCTACACTCTTGGTTCATGGTTGTGATGGGAGACTCCAACTACTCAAACATCTCATGGGATGAACACTTGGCCAAATCTGATTGGTCACAAAGCTTCCTTACATGTGTGGATAAGCTCTACCTGTCCAAAAAGTTTATGGTATGGCAAGAGGCAAGGTGCTGCTGGACCTGGTACTGGCCAAAGAGGATGATTTAAACACTGACCTAAGAATTGAAGGCAAGCTGGGTGACAGTGACCACAAGTTGATCACTTTCACTATCCATCACAAAGTTGGCAAATCATCCAGCAATGCAGTAGTCCTTGACTTTAGGAAAGCTGACTTTCATAAGCTCAGGAGGCTTGTTCTTGAGGCCCTGAGAGGCCCTGATTTCACAGGGAGGGAAGTTCATGGTGAGTGGTTACTCCCTAAGGAAGTGATCCTAGAATTACAAGGAGAGTCCATCCTCACCCATAGGAAAGGTGGTAAGAGGGCTCAACCCCCTGGCTCAACAGGGAACTCATGTACCTCCGACCTCTAAAAAGAGAAGCATATAATGGATGGAGGACAGGAAATACCACTAAGGAGGAGTATACTGTGCTGGTCCACACCTGCAGGGAGTGAACTAGAAAAGCCAAGGCTGCAACTGAACTCCATCTGGCTACATGACTCAAGGTCAATAAAAAGTCCTTCTTCAGATATGTGGGGAGACAAAATAAAACAAGGTCAACAAGGGCAACATTGGACCCCTGCTAAACCAGCTGGGGCAGCTAGTTAGTGACATACAGGAAGAAGCCAAATTGTTTAATGGTTACTTTGCATCATTTTTTTCACCAGCCCAAAGGGACCACCCTGCCTAACATGATGCAGGATGACCAGGGTGAAGATGAATATATGCCCACCACTGGCTTGGGTCTTGTGAAGGAGCATCTTGAGAGGCTGGATCCCCATAAATCAGCTGGTCCAGATAGGCTGCACCCAAGAGTGCTAAAGGAACTGGCAGACATCATAGCACAGCCACTAGAGAGGATATTTGAAAACTTGTGGTGCTTGGGCAAAATACCTGAAGATTGGAAGAGGACCAATGTAGTGTCCAACTTCAAGAAAGGGAGGAAAGAAGACCCAGGAAACTACAGGACAATCAGCTTGACCTCAATCCCTGGGAAGATTTTGGAAAAAAATATCAAAGAAACCATTCTTGACATGGCAACCAAAGGCAGCATTCTGAGAGATAGCCAGCACAGGTTTGTTGTGACTAGGTCTTGCTTGACCAATCTCATTTCCTTCTATGACTTGGTGACATATCATCTGGACAAAATGAAAGAGGTTGTTGTCATTTATTTGGACTTTAAAAAAGCCTTTGACCTAGTGTCCCATGATGTCCTCATAGAAAAATTGGGCAACTTCAGCCTCAACTACTCCACAGTCTGTCTGATGGCTGGGGAACTAGCTCTGAGGTCAGACCCAGAAAGTGGTGGTTGATGGAACTGAATCAACATGGCATTCAGTGACTAGTAGTGTCCCCCAAGGCTCCATTCTCAGACCTGAATTCTTTGATGCCTTCATAAACAATCTGGACGCTGGTGTCAAAAGTGGACTGACCAAGTTTACTAACAACACCCAACTTTGGGGAAGAGTGCCCACACTGGCTGATGATCCAGGCCAACTGTGATAGGCTTGTAGGGTGGGCAGATGAAATCCTGATGGCATTCAATATAGATAAATGAAAGGTGCTGCACCTTAGAAATAAAAATCTGCATCACACTTACAGGCTCGGCAATGCTATACTCACTAACACAATGACTGAAAGAGACTTGGAGGACTTGATTGACCACAAGATGAATATGAGCCACCAATTCGATATCACAGCTGGCAAAGCAAACAAAATTTTGGCTTGCATCTACCGATGCATCTCAAGCAAGACCCAGGATGTCAACCTCCCACTGTACTCGGCCTTGGTGGGACTGCAGCTGGAGTACTGCATCCAATTCTGGATTCCACAATTTAGTAAAGGACATGGAGAAGCTTTAAAGAGTCCACAGGAGAGCCACATGCATGAACAGAGGGCAAGAGTACAGGACTTATGAAGACAGGCTGTGAGCGATGGGACTCTTCAGCCTGGAGAAGTGCAGGCTCAGGAGTGACTTGGTGGTAGCTTATAAGTATGTAAGGAGTATATATGAGGATCTGGGGGAACACTTGTTCACCAAAGCACCCCAGGGGATGACAAGGTCCAACGGTCACAAACTCCTGCAAGAGCATTTTAGGCTGGGCATAAGGAACATCTTCTTTACTGTCCAGCCTCCAAGGCCTGGAACAGACTCCCCCCAGAGGTGGTGAAAGCACCTACTCTGGACACTTTCCAGAAACAGTTGGATGTTTATCTTGCTGGAATCCTTTGATCGTAGCTGACTTTCTGCCCGTTGGGCAGGGGGCTGGACCTGATGATCTTATGAGGTCCCTTCCAGCCCTAATGTCTATGTCTATGAAGTACTGATTCACTGGGCCAGACATGGTGTGTAGATGCCCAATTCTCAACTCCCAAAACAATTGCTCTAATACTATCTTAGCTGCAGCTTGAAATCTCACAGCAATCAGAGGAAGCACTACAAGGTACATTAAAGACATACCTTAGGAAAACAGATTCCAACATCATGAGCCTCAATCTGGCTACTAACCAGGGATCCTGGTTTTCTCTGATAAAAAAAAAAAACAACAACCCAAGAAACAAATTTTCAGATTAAAAATGTAACCTCAAATCCACATTTGCCATAATTAAAATGAAACTTCACTAATATATATATCTAAAATTAAAACACTACTGCTATATAGATTTTTTTTCTGTGTTTAAAATGAAACTCCAATAGTATTTCTATCTATATATTATGTTAAAATGATATGTCTATATAGTAGTGGAGTTTCATTTTAACCATAAGAAAATGTATCTATATGAAAGTTGTGTGTCATTTTGATGGAAAAATGTGGATTTTGGGTTACTTTTTTAATCCAAAAATTAGGGATTTTTTTCAATCTGAGAAAACCAGGATCTCTGCTACTAACTCATTCCAATAGCACTGCAAACTCAAACAAGTGGCAACCCACTTCAAGGTAAAGCATCCTGCCCTTGAAGCAGAGAAGAGAGAGTGGAAAGAGGAAAAAAAGACAAATCCCTGCCTGAGGTCTACTCTTCCCTGCAGAAAACCTGTAACTTCCAAGGATGTGTCTGTGGTTCTAGGACTAGATTCTTAAGTCATATCAAAATGCTTCAATGAGCTGTGGTAAAGATCAGGCCTGAATTGTGGGATTTGTTGAAGATTCCTCTGAAGAAATTCTCAGAAATGCAGTCATATTTAGCATGTTCTTTATTTTTACTTTTTAGCTTCTAGCTTCTTCCAAAAAAATCCTTTTCTTAGTGTTCCATTTTCCCAACCAAACAAAGAACCAAAAATATTCTTGAAAAACATATGGTATGCTTTCCCATCAGTAGTCTTTCAAAACTCATGTTTTTGGCTCTTGCTTATGGACACACAATATTATTTGGAAGTTGCCTTCTTGTATGCTCATTATTTATCCTGACATTGCCAACTCTGCATTAGACCCCAATTCTCTTCTGTTCAAGTTGACACCATAATTAATTATTTCTTTAAGCTTCCTTTTTTCCCTGTGATATTCGTCCAGTTCAGATTCCATGCACCGTGTTCCACGCCCCACTAACCATACTTTGGTGGGGAGAGAGTCAGGCCTTAGGTGCTGATTCAAGGGGCTACCAAATGACAGCTCCCAGCTGAACCTGCCCTGTTGCTGCAGCCCATCTTGGGGGAGCTTGTGTTGTGGCAGCAGCAGCCTGTACCGCCATCTTTTTAGCTTATGAAAGAAGTTAAACACTTCCCTTCCCCCTTCTCATGCCAACTTGTAGTTACATCTCTTCCTAACTACCACATCCTTCCTTATGAAGTATGATGATAGCTTGCAAGGTTTTGGCAATTGCAACAACTTCTCTTCTTTGTACACTCACAGTAGGCAGACACACCTTAAGAAGAAAAATGGTAATATTTATTTTCCTTGGCTCCTGTTGCTCCATAAGAGAATACCAATGGAATAAGTACTCCTTTATCCCTAATGGTTTATTACTTGTTTGACTCACTCAGTTGTGCCCCTCCCTCCCCTCACCCTTCCTTTCTTCCCTTCCCTGCCTTTGTATTCAAATTACTCTATTTGATAGCCTGACCTGTGCATGCCCTTTTATAGAATCTGATGAAATATGCTCTGGCTCACAGAAGCTTATGCAGCCCTAATTTGAATTAGTCTACAAGGTGCACCTCTACCCTGTTTTGTCCAGAACGGTAATACTTAAATAGAATACCAGATGTGGCAAAACGATCCAGAGACCTGTTCTTATGACAAGGGGCAGGTTGCTGCATTACAAAAGTCTGTGGCAGATGGATTATCTGCTGATTATGCAGGAATCCAGACCTACACATATGAAGATGTACACACAAACCAAAATAGCCAGCTGAACGTAAACTTTTTTTCCAGGGCCTAAAATGTTTGTCCCTTTTGTTAACTAATAAACACAGTCAGTTATAAGGCTCATTTTCATGGACAGAATGATAACCTTTTAAATCCTTGGTCTTAGCCCTTTCCAGTCCCTTTTATTACCTATGTTTATGCCTTACAAAATCTCTGTGCAAACTCTCTTGTTCTAAAAAAAAGGGCCCATCTCCTGGGATCGAGACAGCTAAAATATAGCCACTAAATCCCTAAGGAGCATAACGTTTTCTCTAGGAACTGGTTAACCACCATCCTCTGGTGAGGCAGAGGATAATGTACTGCTGTCTCTCTCAACCATGCCATATTATGCTTGCCCCCTTGCACCTAGCCCTTTGTTCTGCCCTTTGCCTATGCATCAACTCCCCACCACTGCACCAATCAACTGATTTTCATCCTTCTGCAAGGCACTTCACACAGTTGTGACACATGTTGGGCAACTCTGATTTGCTAATCCTATTATTCCAGTAGTCTCATGTCCAGAGATGTATGCTTTTTCCTCAGCAGCCATCTCAGTTGGCTTCTTTGGGATAAGACTAAATTATCTTCAGGAGGCTTCTCAATCCCTGCTGACATGTTCATTCTCCCTGAGATTCTAGGGCATTTTTGGAAAAAAGCAGAGAAGGCCTACTTGCCTCATATCTCCTTGTCAGTTCACCAGAAGGCCTGCAGAAACCTGTTGTTTAGATCTCTTCTATGACTGCCTAAGATAAAAGTAAAGAAAGGAAGGGCAAAACTATTTCTCTTGGAATATCCTGCACTTAGGACAGAATAATTGCATGCAAAATAAAGATTGGGGAATAACTGGCTAGGCTCAAATACTGCAGAGAAGACCTGGGGGTTGCAGTGGACCATCAGCTGAATATAAACCAGAAGTGTGCCCTTTTTGCAAAAAGAAAAAAAAAGCCAACAGAAACCTGGGTTATATTAACAGAAGCATCACTTGCAAATTAAGGGGAGTGATACTTCTGCTCTGTTCAGCACTGGGGAGGCTGTATCTGGAGTACTCTGTCCAGGTCAAGAAGGATGTGGGCAGATTGGAAGAAGTCCAGTGAAGAGCAAAAAAAAAGGGCTAAGTGCCTGAGAAACATGACTTGTGAGGAAGGCTTCAAGAAACTGGGGTTACTTAGTCTGGAAAATAGAACACGGGGATGGGGAGGGATATCTGATAACCAGGGAGGAGGTTTTGTCTGATTTAAAAAAAAATGGATTAAAAAAGGTAACCCAAAATCCACATTTTTCTGTGATTAAAATGAAACACCACCAATATATAGAGAACTACATATAGTGGCGTTTCATTTTGATCAGAGACAAATTGTGGATTTTGGGTTACTTTTTAAATCCAAAAATGGGAGGCGGGGTATGGGAGAAAATCAGGAACCCCGTTAATAACAGTCTTCAAATACCTGAAGGGCAAGAGAGGCTGCAAATGGCTTTCATCTGTTGCTGGCTATAGGGGAGCAGATGAGGGAAAACAACCTCAAGCTGCAGAAGGGGAAATTTAGATTGGAGATTAGGAGGAACATTCTGACTATGAGGATGGTCAAGAATTGGAACAGCCTACCTACAGAAGTTGTGCAATCTCCATCCTTGGAGGGTCTCAAGATCAGGAGAGACAGACAGTAACCCGGGAAGGTTTGAACTGTTTATTCAGGGGTGCTCTTGCTTTGAGAAGGAGGCTAAACTAGATAAATTTATGAGCAGAGATCCTGGTTTTTTCTGCTAAGAAAAATAATCCCGATTTTTGGATTTAAAAAAGTAACCCCAAATTCACTTTTTTTTTCTGTGATTAAAGTGATACGCCACTATATATATGTGTGTGTGGATTTTGGGTTACTTTGTAAATCTAAAAATTGGGGACTTTTAATCAGAGAAAACCAGGATCCCTGCTTATGAGGTCTCTTTCAGCCCCACTTTCCTATGATTTTACAATAATTTCTCTGCCTCTGATTTATTCAATAATGATTTCCAAACCAGGGCTCCAGTAGCTGTGTCACTTTCCCAGGCCCATGGAACAGCAGTACCATCCTCAGTCCAAAATGTAAGTCACTCTTCTGCTTCCTAGCCATTTAATTGGTTCCATTTGTGATGCTGTTGACCTCATTCACCTCTGTATTAATTTTACTTCCTCAAGCTGTCCTGTTTATTCTTCTGCCTCCAATTCTCAGGTTATGTGTTCTGCAAAGGAATACTTGCCAGCCTCTCAATATTTCTTCTTTTTCCTCTATCATAAATTGCCTCCTGGGTTGCTCCAACCTCTGGCCTAGCCTGTTTGCAATTGATGCCTTCTGCTAAACTGTAGACCCATCAGTTACTATATTGACTCTTGTTCCAATAGCTACTTTCCTTTTGAGAACATGGGAAATAGTAACTGGGCATGTCTACATGAGATGCTATCTCACCATAGCTGTGAGAATGTAGCTTGTCACTATGGTGACGTAGCAGCGGCGACACAAATTGTGATGCTGATGCTACTGCATGGAAATGACCCATGCACCAGTGAGACAGTGCAGTAACAACTGTGCAGTCAAGTGAATGTGTAAACACACCCACCACCACCCATTTCTTTGGGGTAGCCCTGTACCTTCTGCCTCCTCCTTCCTAACACTTTTTCAGAGCACTAAAGTTCTTTCCTTTTTCCCCTTCACCAAAACATAAGACCAGAGTAAGCTTGCCACTGTTCATTCCCTGTTATCCTTGACAACCATGTTTCCTTTGCCAATCACTATTTTCTCCAGCCTTGCAAAAGTAGCAGCAACAAGAACTACCTCTGCCTACATTAATGGTCTGACAAAAACTGAATAAGCTAAAGCCCCTTCCTCAAGTGGAATCAGCAAGCAGCTATCTGGGAACAACACGGCAGCCCTACTCACCTGGGCTGTGGTAATCATGGGTAAAGTCACCCTGCAGAATTGGCTGCTTTGAGCAGTAGCTCTGATATTTAGGGCAGGAACCAAGGCCATGGAGCTTGCAGATGTACTAAATCTTTTGCTAGATTACTGGTTTCTGTGTCAGTTTTTGATCCTTGGCTGATATTTCATTTCCTATCTTCAGTTACTACCCTATGGTTTATGTCCTAGATTCTGGCTTTGGCTTCTGGACTTTAGCTAATATTTTATTTTGTTTTGTTTTACTTTTGTTCCTGGTCCTTAGTTTTTACTCTGCGTCTCCATTTTGGCCCTAACTACTGGACATTACTTTCTACTTGCTAGTTTGTGACAATGGGTTTGCTTATACTTCATTAAGAAAATCTATGCAAACCAGTGAAAAACATTTGTGATTCCTCTGATGTATGAAGCATAGCAGATGCATTTTAGAATATCTATTATTTTATGGGAGACATGGTCCTTCAGGAAGCAAGGCCAAAAAAAAAGCATGTGGACTATAACTACAGCCATAATAAGGCAGTCACTAACTGACAAATGTAGAAAAATTGTGCCATGCACAGATGTTCAAAAAGCCAGGGGAAGAATTGATCTAATCTATGTGGTTTTTCTCTCACTGACCTAGTTTAGATCAGGAGTGAACAGTATACACATATGCCCTTGCAGCGGTGGGGTGCATAGATGGCTTGTGCTAATCAAGGCCCACAGATGGTGGGCACACCTGCAAGCCTCCCAGCTTTCCCTGGGGGCTCCCTGGATTTCTGGAGACTGCCAAGTGCAGCCAAGCACTTGAGACAACCGCGACTGGCTGTCGAGCACAGGCAACCTTCCTTCCAACCTTCCCCTGCCTCACCACAGACCCTCCTCCATGCCTCACTCAGAGGCTTCCAGAAGAGCCCCAGAGTGAATGCCTCCCCTGTTAATTGCACATGCCTCAATGCCAACACCCCACTGCTCACACTTAAGCATGCAGACCCAGGAGCTATGGAGCGTTGAGCTTCTCACCCTGTGCAGCTCTTGCCAGAGGCTGCAAGACATCATGTGCAGCCATCTGGACATGATGCATCAGCTTATTTCCATGGCTTTATTTCCAACATTTAGCCTTCCGACACAGGGCCAGCTACCACACCCTGTGCCCACCAGCATCCTGGACTGGGTCACTGACTTTCAAGTGGCTAACAAAAACAAGGCCACCTAGGGCACCATGGATGTCAGGGTGCTCTGGCACCATCTATGGACTGTAGAATACCAGTTCCAGGTGCACATCACCAGCAGCAACTGGTGGAAACCAATCATCCTGGATACCTCACCAGGGACAATGAACAGTGGGTCCAGACCTTCCACATGCACTGGGCCACCTTCACGGTCATTGTTGCACAGGTGATCCCCTCACATTACATTCCAGGACATCAGCATGCATCCACCCATCACTCTGGAGAAGTGGGTGATCATCACCATTGTGAAGCTAGTCACCCTTAACTATCTCTTCTACAACAGCAGCCCATTTTGTGTGGGCAAGTTCACAGTCAGAGGAACCATCTGGGAGGTGTGTCCAGTCATCCAGAACATCCTACCCAGCTGTTTCATTCTGTTCAGCAACCCGAAAGAGATGGTCTTTTATAGGCTTCCTCAGCTGTGTGGGGGCCATGGACAGCACCCACATCCCCATTCACTGCTTGCCCCAAGGTGTCCAGGCATTCATCTACTACAAGGGCTAATCTTCCACCATCCTGCAGCATGTTGTTAACCATTTTACCCACATCTTTGCTCCTCCCCACCAAAAACATGCAAAGTTTGAAAAGTCTGAAATTTATGGTTTTTACATTTTACCATTTCCCTTACAAAAACAGTACGTTTCATTCCACTGTATGCCAGTGTTAAATTGCCTCATGGGAATTGTAGTTATGGCACATATTCTTCCCTATGGATTTCATAATATACCCTGAGCCTTATGACTCTGACGGACAAACCAGAGCAAAGGCATTTTCATACATCTGTTATATTATGGGTAGTATGGTACTACAGGAAGCAGGAAGCAAGGCCCATGTGGTCTATAACTCAGTAAGGCATCACTGTAAAAGAGAAATATAGTTTGTTTTCAATCTGAGTTAAAACAAAATGCTTTTTGGTCAGTTGAAAAACAGAGATACACTGATATGATTTGAACTGACCCCGAATAAAATATGTGTTGGTGGAAAAGCAAGTATTTCAACATAATCCCTTTTTTTTTTTGCTACAAAAAATTCAAAACAAACCCACCCGTGCTTTCTGCTGAAAAATTATTTCCAATTAATTGTATTTCTAACTATAAGGTACACAACAACTTTCAATGACCTGATCATAAACCTTGTGAGATTTGATGAATCCTTTAGGTACTAAATTAATTTGTTTCTCATAGCACAGATCATACCTCCTCTACCTTTCCTATGTGCTTTATTTACTTACTTTAAAAAAAAAAAAAAGATTCTCAGGTATTTTTGTTTTCTTTGTGGCAATACATTCAGTTGGGCTGCTTACCTGTAACAGAACTTGAGTGCGTATGCTCAAAAAAACTGCTAAACCTTCCAAAGTGCTGAATTGTCCAAAATCAGGCAGTGTGTGTGTGTGTGTTTCAGTCAAACAAGATCTGATACTTTCCAGGCAATTACTGAACTACAGTACATTTTTATATGCTTCACCATATAAGATAGAAAAATTTTCACTGCATCAAATAGTCTTTTTTATTGTACTTTATTCTATTTTCTCTCTCCTCCTTTGTAATTTCTGTCTAACACCTGCTGTTTAGGAGATACTACTCAATCTTGCTTTCACCTTTTTGTGGGGGAGAGCAGGGGACAAATTGCTTTGCTGTCTGAAGTGGTAAGACAGGAGAAGATTTTCTAAAATATTATCAGACAGTACTATCTTGTACAGAATATGGCTGTATATGCACAGTAAAATAAAGCAATTTAGCTAAAGACTGCCTCATCTACAACATTGTTTGGTTACTTTTTATATTGCCCAACCTAGGGTTTACTTTGTTTATATCTCTGTCAATCTGTTTGATGAAAAGTGTGAATAGTTGTCTGTGTGTTTAAATTAAAAAGGCTTTAGATTCTGAATGATAAACAGACTTCTCTCATCCCGCTTCTTTTAAAATAAATTAATTTCTACAGAATTTAGAAGTTTTTCAGGAAGCAGTACTCCTTAAAAACAAGAACAAAAAAACCCAAATGACTGCATGAGATATGTCAGAGCCACATTTATTGCATTATCTCTTAAACATTTGAGAATATGTATCTGATCTTATGAGCAAATCTTGATTTTATATCTCATCAATTATGCACAGATGCAGATATTGCCATCATAGGGTGTGTGTAGATGAGCACGTATAAGAATTTCCCCAGGGGCAAATAGCAGTGGCACATAGTAGTGGGGATAGTTGTGTACATGCACTTTGGCATATGGCGAGTTGCCCAGGGTGAGGTAGGGTAGGTTGGGGCCAACACCTGGGCTAACCCCAACAGCCTTATATGGGGTCCTGCTGTGCAGCACCTGGCTGGTATCTGAAGTGTGGCTCTGGATGGCCAAGGTCCAGTTTTGAGCAGATCATGCTGCTGCCACATGCGCTGCCCTCCTTTTTTCAGGCATGGTTTTTTTTGACACTGTGATTTCCCAGTGTCATAACAACTCACCACGCTGCAAATTAGCAGCACAGTGGATGCTTGCATGTGCAGTGTGTGCAATTTGCAGATAGTTTGTGGTGCCTCATACTGAACTTGCACAGACATCTGGACACACTCAGATGGTGTCTAACCTACAAAGATTGAATCCATTCATGTTGTGGTTTTTTAATGTCTTTCCCTAGCCCTACACACTAAAGCATCATGTGTAGGCATGCCCTCTCTTTATGAAAGTCTGATATTTTGACTTTCCATATTCAGTCATGATAGAGAAAAATAAAAAATGAAACTCTCAGATGATAGTGAGATAGTATTACTATTTCCTTCCCATATCTAATAACTATTGCAAATCCATACAGTGTTGTGCCATTTTCAAATTTACTTACTGAGTGATATTCAGTTCAAATATTCCTCAGAAAGCAAGAATCCCAAGGTAAATGGTTTTTGAACTCTTTCCCAAACCTTATTACATAATAAAAATCTGAAGGTTTCTTCCAATATTATTTAATGTAATCCCTTTGTGACTATGAAGTCTAGATGACTATTTACCTTTCTGTTTTGCTTTTACTTTGCTTTTACTTTAGGATTTAAGTACATATCTTCCTGACTCTTTTTCTACACAAGCTCTCTAAAATCAAGGAAATTATAGTCCCAGTATCTATTTCAAGTTTAACTACATAATAACTGATCATTGTGTGTACATAATAATCAGATAAGCCTTTTCTCTATGTTGAAATGTATATAATTTTCTCATGTCTGGACCCCTGATGCAGTTGTTACAATGACTATACTTTATTCCAGTATGCAGCTTTGTCTGCAATTCCTTAGCTACTGTCTGGCTCATCTTGCCTTCCAGGTCTTGTATCACATCCTAGCCCATTCTGACATTTTTCCTTTCTAAATGTGAACAAATGAGTTTCATTCTACAAGTGTTTTGGGCCCAGTCCTCATTGATTCCACAAAACACTATGGTTTTACTCTATGATTAGGTAGAACCATTCTATTTTCAAATTGTCATATTTTATTTTGTCATATCAAAGATATGGGCTAAATTCACAGCCAAATGCAGTATGTGGTCTTTGGTATTACATCAGGGAGGTTTTTTTGTATGTTTTTGTGTTTTGTCTTTTTTTTCCTCCCAGAATTATGTGATTAATAAAAGTAATCCGAAATCCACATTTTCCATGACTTAAATGAAACATTACTTACACACACACACACACACACACACACACACACATATGGGTGTTTCATTTAAATCATGGAAAATGTGGATTTGGGGTTAGTTTTTAAACCAAAAATTGATGTTTTTTTTTTTTTAAACAAAGAAAGCCATCATGGCTCTATGGACCACAGACTAGTAACCACAGCTTTAAAAGAATCTAACAGCCTTATCAGGCAGTTTTCCCTTTCCTGCAAATTCAATCAGACATAAGTCCCTCCAGTTTAATTCTTCTTATAGACAGAATTTTAATGAGTTTATATATCAAAAAGTGTTTTCCTATTTCAGTGAATATTTAAATATTTTAAATTAAGAATCAATTGGAGCAGGCATTAGAATTCAGGTAAAAAAGCCATTCACTAAGTGAATTTCTTAATCACTCGGCTGTTGAGACATTCTGTCATATACACATACTGTTCCTGACCCAGTGATTATTTCATGTATTCCATGCAAAGTGGAATAGCTTTAGGAGGAGGGACTGAGAAAACACAGATCAATCTACGGGGTTGGCTGGATGGCAGAGTGTTCACTTTGACTCTAGACTACAGCTTTTCTCCCATTTGACCAAACATATCCTGAATTCTTTGCTGTGCAGTGGCATAGTTTCAGAAAATGGGTCCCCATATTCAGAATAACTTACAGTTTGGTGATTAGACCACTCTCTTGGGAGGTGAAAGACATGTATTTGAATGCCCTAAGACAGTAGAAGGATTTAGCCATAAATCTTTCACTTTCTGGAAGTGCTGTAATTACTAGGTCACATCCAGGAGAAGATACTGAGGTGTTGATCCTAAGTTAATGGAGGCACTTTCCTGAAACCCTTACTCAGGCACCTAAACTCCAGAGACTTGTAGGATTTCAGACATACTCTTATCCTTAGCATTTTCTGTTAAGTAGTATAGGCATTTCCCTAACCAGCCTGACGGCTGTTTGAAATCCATTCTGAAGACCCTAAAATTCCCATTGCTCTGTATAGTAAGTCTAGAATTCTAATAAAGTATTACACTTTGAGGGCCAGATACCAAAAAGGTAAGTGCTGCAATGCCTAACTTTTAGGCATCTATATCCCTTAATGTCTGTATACGGATGCATATTGCTCATTTTGAAGTAAGGAAACCTTTAGTTATATCTAATCATTGCATAAATTCCACGTGAAAACTCTCCTCTTTCTAGAGGAATGGTCCTATTTAGAAGTTACCCTAATGAAGAGACTGTATCCCAGCTGAAGATGATTGCTTTGTGGGGGAAGTGGAGGTTGTTTCTGTGTGAAGGTCTTTTTTGCCTCATTGGCTCATCATTTTCATCCTTTGAAAATAAGGTAAACAGAAATGTTTTTAAAAATCCCATATTATATGTGGGGAGTGGCAAGGGGGAACCCCTTTAGTTTGTGCGTTTCATTTTGCAACTTACCAATTTTGATATCAGCATGACCAACTGGATACCATCTGACAAAGTAGACTATTGCCTATTAATAGTTATACCTCTCTGAGCAAGTTAGTCTCTAAAGGCATTTATATATGTCCCTTTTTGTCCTATTATGTGCCAGAGATTTGCTGCTTTGGAGCAAATGAGCTGACGCACACTGCACTGTGCCACGTGCAGTTGTATAAGTGGTGAAATGGATGTTAGCATGCAGAAAATGGTGGTGGCCCACTTTTGAACTAAAGCACCTCCAGGGTGTTTTGGTTAAAAAATGCATCACAAGCATTTTCTTTGCACCGACACACATTTCACCTTACGCAACTACATGTACTGCAGCACTTGCACATGTAAAAAAGCTGCTACCTACCCTGCTCTGCTTTTTGCCTGGTTCTTCATTGTGATCATACATGAAACAATATCATCCCACTCAGACCTTGTTGTGGTGCATCTTTTCTGAGCCAAATGACAATCCAATCACAGTTTAAATACTTGTAAAAATATCAGTTCTCTGTAATGTTTGAGTCCTAAAATATTTGTGCAAAGAACACCTGCATTTGCTAGCCACAAGATGTCAATGTATCCATGATGACAGTATACAGCATACGTGCTTCTTAAATACCAAACTTTAAAACAAATAGTTATATTTTTAGATAGTTTTTTGAAAACTTTTCCTGAAGGTGTGACTGAGCTAAGAATCTAATGTCATAGCTGTAGCTAAGCATTTTGTGTGAAAGAAATCATGCAAAAGTGAAATAAGGAAAAAATGTAAAAAATTCAGTTTGGTTGCAGAGAAAATAATATCTAGAATTATAAACATAAAAAACAAAACAAAATATTCTTGACCTGTAGTTATTTGCACCATTGGAGATGTAAATGGCAATTTGTTTTATTACATACATAATAAAATGACTCCATTTGATGAAGAACTTGAAATCTGTAAGTGCTTATACACGTGCATTGACACATTCTAATTGGAATGCATTGGAGCTGAATTGATTAATTGAGTCTGCTGGAGCTAGAATTCTCTAGTGTGCTGCAGTGCTTCATTTATCCAGCATCCCATGTTTCAAAATGGCAGCAGGGGCACCTTAACTAAAACTCATCAAATGACCATTAGATAAAGCACCCCTATGGCCATTTTGAAACATGGGATGCTGGATACGTGTGAGAATATAGCATTTTAATTAGAGTGGCTATCTGGGAGCTACTCTAATTAAAACACCCCTTCCCACCATCCCAGAGCACGTGTACAGACACTGTGTAATTCTAGCAGAAGAACTAAAAATATAAAGACACAAATGAAAAATAAAAAATCCAGGGACCAATACATTATCATTTATTACTTTTTCACCAATTTGTCAAGGAAGTATTAGAGAAGAATATAGATAAAATACAGCATTTATATAAATCTCTGAAATAGTGTCATGCTGAATAATACATTTGGCTTTGGTCACCTTATCATAGAAAGGACATAAAAACCAAAAGGCAATTAAAATGATTACATATTAGGTATAGAGACTTCTATATGAAAAGAGATTAAAAAACTAACATTGTTTGGTCTGAAGAGGATTAAAAGGGGATCTTTTGGGAAAAAAAGTTACATGTGGAAAATAGAGTGCTCCAGTATATCAATCAACTAAAATAAGAAAAGAAAAGCAAACACATAACTTGTTCATAAACATATAATTAACTAGACTGTGCAAGTAACTTGTACAGTAATGGTTCTTAACTGTTTTAGACTTAAAGCACATCTCCATATCTTTAGTGAATTGAGCAACCCCATTTAAAAGACGTATTTATTTATTACCTTGCTTATAGTCTTACAGAGAGGGGCAGAGAAGCAACTAGGCAGAGAGACCGTGAGTCTACGTGTAGATGCTTATCTCCTCATACTTCCTGTGGCACCTTTCAGCAGATGTCATGACACCATAGACTGCCCCAGCACTCCCTTGACAATTGCTCTAATACAGTGTATTCTTCACTCCTTTGTTCTGATGTGCCACATGAAAGACATGCAAGAGTTTATTTAATTTGCAGTAGGATGGCAGTGTTCCATGGTTTACTTCCTTTTTATTTTATACAACAGATTGTTAGGAAGATCTGTCCTCCATTCCTAACCTTGATCTACGGTTGACATTCAGCTTTCTCTGGTAAATTCAGCAGCAAAGAAAAACAGATTGGATCTAGTACTATATGTCCCATCTGGTTTAGCTGCTACTATTTAGATCTCATTTTCCAGAATCCAACCCACTTCTTTCCCCAAAAAACACCATCTATTTTGTTTTGTTTTGTTTTCTTTTTCTTTTTTTTGGGTTCTCTTTAGTTTTGTTTTGTAACTCTCTGATCAATATCAGAAAAAATCCAACACATATGCCACTCAACTTCATGAGGTTTTCAAAGCCCTTAAGTAGTTTTTTTCCCAGTTTTTCCCTCCCATGGTTACCCTGTCTTTCTCCTGATGCTCCAGTCTTTCTGTAGTTTCTCCTTTCATCTGTCTACATAAACCTAGACCTATAACCACTAATTTTCTCTGATCAGATGGATTTGCATACCAGTATTGTTGCACAAGGTAGAAATTTTTTTAAAGAATATCAGTAATCATGTGTCAAAATGTAAATTGATCTCTAACAGGAGTAAGCAACAATTTAACTTCTGAAACAGGTGAGGAGAGGTTTTACCCTTTTTTCCAAAACATCATATATAAAGAATATTAAACAATACAGTATATACATACTAGAATTCTAATAATTTCTGCCTCCATGTTGTTCTTTCTTCTATGTTTGCATGTGTGTTTGCCTAATTATATTTGGCTTTTTACATGCATAGTACTAGATTCACATAAAACAAAATGAAATAACATTTCATGAGGCTGTTTTGAAGATCTGATCAATGTTCAAGACTTCTGGGAACTTGAGCACAGTGGCCACCTCTACACGAGTGGCAGACTGCGCTGTCATTAAGCACTTGCATAACCAAATACTAGATGACTGTACAGTAACTGGTGTCACTGAGCAGTAGCATCCCCATATGGGTTTCTTCTGATGCCTTTGCTCAGTACAGTCTTGTGTAGATGCAGCCAGTAAACAAAACAAAGATAACAGAAGTGTATACAGTGTCCAACACATATGAGGCAACTGGGAAATTATTTCTTGACTTTTGACATCTGGAAGGAAATAGAAAAAATATATGAGATAGTACTGTTATATGACACCATGTAATGACTAAGCTATGATAGGGTAATGCTACCACAACACAAACACAAAAAATAGCAGGCTATCTGTGCTAGCTTATTTATTTATGTATTTATTAGAAAAGTACCTTTAAATAACTTTCCAAGTCTTTATAGCTAAGCACTTCTGATGTAAAGCACGACCCTTATCCTGGATACTATTTTTTATGACTCTCCAGAGGGTGATCTTTTAAATGTTATTAGGTCTATGCCAAAAGATTAAATACAATCAGATGTATTTAAAGATGAGGCTTTCTAGATTCCATAAGTTAAATACTCATCCTGTACAAAATGTACCAAAATTTTATGGAGAATCATAACAACATAGGACAGGGAGGCCCAGGTGAGTGAGATTCTTTACCCTCTATCAATGCAGAACTCATGAAGGGATACCTTGAGAGGCTGGATACCTTCAAGTCAGCCAACCATCACAGTTTACACCCCGGGTACTCAAGGAGCTGGCTAGCATGATAGCTCAGCCCCTAGCACAGATCTTTGAGAACTCCTGGTGCTTTGGTGAAGTGCCCAAAGATTGGAAGAAGGCCAACACGATGCCTATATTCAAGAAAGGGAGGAAAGTAGATCCGGCAAACTACAGGGTCATCAGCCTGACCTCTATTCTGGGGGAAGTCTTGGAAAAGATTATCAAAGAGGTCATCCTTAACAGACTGGCTGATGGCAACATCCTGAGGCATAGCCAGCTTGGGTTTGTTGAGGGTTGCTCTTGCTTGACCAATCTCATTTCCTTTTATGACCAGGTAACCTATCACCTGGACAAGGGAGAAGAGACTAATGCCATATATCTTGACCTTAAAAAAGCCTTCAATCTGGTATCCCATGATCACCTCTTAGCAAAACTGATCAACTGCAGCCTTGGCCCCACCACAATCTGCTGGCTGGGTAATTGGCTCCACGGTAGGACCCAGAGGGTGATGATTGATGGAAGTCAATCATCATGGTGTCCTGTGACCAGTGGGGTCCTTCAAGGCTGTTTCTTAGGGCCTATACTATTTAACATTTTCATTAGTGATGTAGACATTGGTGTCAGAAGCAGACTGGCCAAGTTCTCCAAAGATACCAAACTCTGGGGTAAATCATCTGCACCTGAGGACAGGAGGGTGATCCTGGCAGACCTTGACAGGCTCAGGAAATAGGAGGATGAGAACCTGATGGTGTTTAACACTGAAAAATGCAAAGTTCTCCACCTTGGAAGGAAAAACCTGCAGCATGCTTATAGGCTCAGCAATGCTACACTGGCTAGCAGTATGGACAAAAGGGACTTGGAGGTCATGATTGACCACAAGATGAACATGAGTCTTCAATGTGATGCTGCAGATAGCAAAGTGGGAAAAATGCTGGCTTGCATCCATAGATGCTTCTCAAGTAAATCCCAGGACATCATTCTCCCCTTGTACTCGGCCTTGGTGAGGCTGCAGCTGGAGTACTGCGTCCAGTTTTGGGCTCCACAATTCAAAAAGGATGTGGAGAAGCTTGAGAGAGTCCAGACGAGAGCCACATGCATGATCAGAGGTCAGGAAAGCAGACCTTATGATGAGGGGCTGAGAGCCATGGGACTCTTCATTTTGGAAAAGCGCAGGCTCAGGTGATCTGGTGGCCACCTATAAGTTCATCAGGGGAGCTCACCAGGATCTGAGGAATGTTTGTTCACCAGAGTGCCCCAAGGGATGATCAAATGGTCACACACGCCTCCATGACTGTTTAAGACTGGACATAAGGAAGAACTTCTTTACTGTCTGAGCACCCACGGTTTGGAATAGACTGCCACCAGAGGTGGTTCAAGCACCTAGTTTGAACACCTTCAAGAGACATTTGGATGTTTATCTTGCTGAGATCCTATGATCCCTGCTGACTTCCTGTCCCTGGGGCAGAGGGCTGGACTTGATGATCTTCCGAGGTCCCTTCTGGCCCTAGTGTCTATGAATCTATGAAACATGCTTTCATCTATTTGAACAAATGCTAATGAATTAAGGGCACCTTTGCACATGAATCTAACAGCTTATCTGATAATACCAATCTATTTAATGTGGTTCTTGTTTGTACCACTTTCCTCATTGCACACATGTCTGAATGTGAACATTTGCCTTACAGCCTGGGACAGTGAAACTGGTGCCCTTTACTGAGCCTTCATCTGGAATTGCTAATTTGTCAAAAGGCAAGTGTAGACAAAACAGGGGCCCTAAACTGAAGCAGAGTTTTTTAAAACCCACTGCTTCAATTTAGGGCCCATTAACTCCCATGTCATGCAGACACCCCAGGTGGATCGGTCCCTGAGCTGCAGTGGCGGGCTTGTTCTTCCTTCTGCAGCAGATGCTGTCGCCCCCCTCCCCCCGCCCAGTTGGCAACCACCCGCAGACACCTGATTCAGTTTGTTCCCAGGGGCACCAGAGCTGCAAATGGAAGCACCGGGCCCCCACACACCTCAGGCAGGCAGGCAGGCAGGTTACACGGGGTGGACGGGTGGTGGTGGTGGTGGGGAAATGATCAGACTCACCCCTTTTTTTGGGCAGAGCTGCTTTTCCAGGCTGCTGCCAGGCTACCTGCAGGGCTTCCTGCAGAGCTGTGAAGCTGCATGGAGCCCAGTGCTTCACTCTGTAGCTGTAGGGGCAGCAAATGAAAACTCCTCAAAGGAGTTTTTGTTTGCCATACCCAAGTCATTTAAGGCGCATTATGCCACCAAACTTCCTACTATGGCTAGAATTAATGTGCAATATGCCGCTGAAGCATGCAAGCAAACACTGACACTGTTAAAGCAGTACAAAAGCATTTAGCCTGCTTTAAAGTGTCGTACACACGCCTCTCATTTTGTCTACACACAGCCAAAATGACAACAGTGAGTGACATAAAGAATTGAAGTGAAAACATTTTAATTTATTTTTATTTTATTTTAGTGATACTTTATCCATAATGCTGGTAATACCTCACTAGCAATAAAAACAAGTAACTACGTGAACACTATTTTTTTCTGCCAAAGAAAGAAAAGGTAATAGGAAATAGTAATCTAAAAGTTATATTTTATTTAAAAAAAACACACCACAACATAACTGATGTTATTGCACACACAATAGAAAATTGGAGTCTGCAGTAGTGTAACGGGGAAGAGGCAGCAGGCACAGCAGATCCACAGACTTTGTGTCAGTGGGAGACAGAATAGCCACAGATGAGGCTGTCCATCCTGCCCGTGCCAGCAGCATCCTGTGTACCAGCCAGAACATCCCGTGTGCTGCTACTGCCCAGATATGCCATATTATGCCTCTAGGTGTCTGAGTCTGTACAAGGACTATATGGAATTTTACAGAGGACAGAGATTAGGACAGCATGCCATTTTTTTACATGGATGTAGGAAAAAGCTAACCAACTTTGGATCATAAAATAGCCTGCTGTCTTATACTGGCTGCAAAGAGCTGTGCTGCTACACAGTAGGGGTATGCAAAGTGGGCCATATTCAATTCAGATTTGGATTCAAATTCAGCCCAGTTCAGGGGAATGTGATTCGATTCATTGATTTGGATCACTGTACCAATTGAATGTAGCCAAATCTGAATCTGAAGATTCAATGCTGATTCATAGAATCAGTGATTTGGCCATAGACACAGTTTTAAATGCTTTTTCTACATATCTTGAGGTACCAGGTGCAGCTTGTGAATGCTGAGATGGTGGGGTGGATGGAGAATCCCACAGGAGCATTGCTGGGGGTGGGGCATGAGCTCAGTGGTAGACTCCCTCACCCCTAACTCAGTGATTGGCTGTGGGGGGACACCTGGTGTCCCCCCAGACCCAGGAGGCACCAGTTTTTGAGCTGGGGAGTGTGGGAGGAGGGTCTCCCATGCACTCCCCAATGGACCCACTTCTAGCCCACTTCTAGGTCTGCTGCTGAGTGCGCTAGGGACTCCTCCTTGCTCCTGTGGGATGCTCCATCCGCTTCACCATCTGAGCATTCACAGGCTACCTGGTACCTTGAGGTATGTAGAAAGAACATTTAAAGCTGTCTCTGAATCATTGAATCTCTCCAAATCTCTTTGAATCAATTTGGAGGGTTTCAATTCAATTCAGAGAGATTAAAGGGTCTTGTGATTTGATTTAGATTTGGATATTTGGACACTGAATCTGGCCAAATCTTCATCAAATCAAATCAGTAACCAAGGCTTTGCACAGACCTACTACCCAGCATGTCCACAGGTGGTGGATAGTGGAATCACCTTCAGAGAAAGTTATCTGTGAAGCAGGGATAAGCAGGGATAACTAAAGAATAAGCAGTCACAGACCAAGGACTATTACTACCAGGAGATGGTGGGGACAGCAGGTGGCAGTGCTTTTCCTTCTGAAAAGCCACATATATCCTCTGACACTGTGGTGACCTGGCAAGTACATGTAACTACTATAATAAGTCTGCACAGCCCCCAGCCATGGGTTTGCAAGTCCCCAGCAGGGGAACAGGCAGAAGAAGATGTGAGAATCTCAACGCCTGTAAAGGTGGACATAGGCTGCAGTGGAATAAGATCTCCAATGATCTTGGCCTGTTTTTCATTGGAACAAAGTCCCATTCTGTCAAGACCTATGTGTAATCTGATATGCAGCAGCCTCTCCATGATAAAAGAAATCACTCACAGGCATCTTCCATGAATATAGTTTTAGCACACTTTTCAAGACATTTGGTGACCAGCTAGTGATGATGGGAGAGGGATTGTGAGGCCTGGAAAATCCTAGTCATGAACAGGCATCCTCATTTTCTCTGATTTAGAAAAATCCCCAATTTTCAGTTAAAAAAAAGGAAACCCGAATCCACATTTCTCCATGATTTAAAAGAAACTGGCATGAATGTAGTAGTTACAAAAAGGTTGTCTAGCACTTGTATTGACAACTCTGGTGACAACATTGACATTGTTTCACTAAGACATGGCAAGTGGGAAATGGGCAGCTCAAAGAATAAGGAGGTGGCCATACCCTTTTCTGGAAGGGTACACAGGAAGGAGAGCACTGACTTCACAGAGCTGGCTTTGCCATTAAGAATGAGCCTATATATCAACTCAATGTGTTTGCTATCGGAATTAATGAGCATCTCATGACTCTCCAACTTAAATTGGCAGGGAGCCAATATGCCACTGTCCTCAGTGCATATGCCTGAATCCTGATGCTGTCAATGAAACCAAAAAGGAATTCTATTTCAACCTTGACCAATTCCTCTCTGACATTCTGGAGGGAGACAGACATCTTTTGCTCAGTAATTTAAATACCAGAGTCAGAAGGGTTTCAAACTTCTACATTGGCAAGGAAAGAGTGGGAAAGGTCAACTCCAATGGCATACTCCTCTTGACCAAATGTATGGAGCATGGAATCACCACAGCACCCATACAGACAACACCCATAATCTAAGCACTGCCACTTGGTTAACTATGTCATAATTTGTGCCCAAGATCACAAAGATGTCCACATAACTTGAGCTATGCTAGGAGCTGAAGATTGCTGGACCAATTGCCAACTCATCCACTATTATTTCACTTACACTGGCTCCCAAATGATGACTGCAGCAAAAGCAATGCCTATGGAGGGTCAACACAGAAGGACTCAAGAACCCAATCAAGCAAGACTTCTACCAGTGCCTCAATGAAAAAACTGGCAAATTTCAATCAACAATGGGAGCAGCACTTCAAGTCCAGCATCATCTGAGCCTGTGAAGAGACACTTGGAGTCACTACTAGGAAACACCAACACTGGTTTGATGAGAATGACCTAGAGATCCAAGAGTTGAATGACCCTAAGTGTAAGATCTTTTGTGCTTGGCAAAATAACATCAACTCCAAGCAAAAGAAACTGTATCACCAGCAAGTCACTACAGAGGTCCAAAGGAGAACCCATGATATGAAGAACAGATGGTGAGAAGATCAAATGAAGAAGATTGAACATCTCACTGACATCCATGATAATGTCAGTTTTTTTAGTGCTACCAAAGACATCTATGATTCAAGCATGCAGGGACCCACCCCTTTGTGACCAAAGGATGGAGGAGACCTAGTCAAGGAAAGGGGAATCATCAACGCACGCTGGAAGGAGCATTTTGAAGACCCTGTGAATAGAAACTCTGTTGTTGAGGAGAATGTTTTCAATTCCATCCCACAACACCCAGTCACAGATGATCTCAGAATCCCTCCAACCCTTGATGAGGTGAGGAAAACCATCAAGCAGATGAATGACAAGGCATCTGAAACAGATGGAATACCTGCTGAAATCTTCAAGCATGGGTGAATGGAACTTATATCACGGCACCATGCCCTCATCTTGGGGATCTGTAAAGATAAGAAAATCCCAGATGATCTGAGGGATGCCATGATCATAACAATCTTCAAGAAAGGAGACTGAGGAAAATATAGAGGGATCACCTTGCTGTCTACTACAGGAAAGATCGTTGAGAAAACCATCCTGAACTATATCATTCCACTTGCTGAAGAGATCTTCTTGGAATCTCAGGGTGGGTTTAGGACATCAAGAAGCACAACTGATATGATCTTCACTGCTCTCCAGCTACAAAAAAAAAGAAGCCAAGAATGACATAAACCCCTCTACATGGCCTTCTTCAACCTCACAGAAGCCTTTGACTCTGTTAGCTGAGAAACATTGTGGAGGGTCTTTCTGAGGTATGGATGCCCACTGAACTCTGTCACCATTCTTTGCCTGTTCCATGATGGTATTCCAGCAGTGGTTCTCAGTAATGGATCTATCACACATCCTTTTGAGTTAAGACAGGGAATAAGCAAGGCTACATCATTTCTTCACCACTCTTTTTGATATTCCTTACCACAATGATACATCTGACTACCAACAAGCTCCCAATCAGAGTAGAACTAAACTACCAAAAGAATGGTAAGCTGACTCTAAGCCAAAACCAACATAACCCTGACCTCAGTTATTGATCTCTGGTATGCTGATGATACTGTAGTGTGTGCTTACTTGTAAGCGGACCTTTAGGCAACCATTGATGTCTTTACCAAGATATATAATAAAAAGGGACTCATGCTTAACATTCAGAAAACTAAGGTCCTCCATCAACAAGCTCGTAATAAACAGTTCACAGCTCCTGTAATCCAGATTCATGGTGAGACTTTGAAGAATGTTGAGTATTTCCTGTACCTCAGTAACCATTTCTCATAGAAGACTGATATTGTTGAAGAACTCCAACATTGACTCAAATATGTAGGTGCAGTCTTTGGATGTCTGAGAAAATAGATATTCAAAGGTTATGAAATCATACGCAAAACCATGCCCATGGTTTATCAAGCAGTCATGATCCTTACCTTACTGTACAGAGATGAGATGTGGAAAATGAATAGGAGATACCTCAACTTGCTGGAGAAGTATCATCAATGCTGCATATAGAATATCCTTCAAATCCAGTGGGTAGATGGATAAACATTAGCACCTTCTTACGAGCAAATAACATGAGCATCAAGACAATGATCATTTAATGACAACTTTGCTGGGCTGGCCACATCATTCAGATGTCTGGCTCCAGATTTCCAAAGCAAGTTTTATTCTCTCAGCTCATTCAAGGAGTATGCTCAACAGGAGGGCTGAGAAAGCATGTAAGGACTCCTTCAAGGCCAACTTGAAAAAATGCAACATAAACACCAACTCATGAGAGGCTGTCTCCCAGGACTGCCCCGAATAGAGAAAGCATTTGCTGCAAATATCTCAGTACTTTGAGAAGACACAGGAAGACAGAAGGAACATCATAAAGACAACAGGAGATGGAAAGGCAGGACTGTTAGAAACTTCACGTTATGGACTGAATCAGAAATCCAGAGATATCCACCCTGCATAGAAACACATGCTCAAGTTGCAGTAGGACATGTCATTACCAGATTGGCTTTATCAGCCCCTTTGGACCCACAGATCAGACAATCATGGAAGACAATCATTCTTGATTGCAAGGGATTCTTAATGATGATGATGCTGATGCTGTGTTATTCCCTCTTCTTAAGATGGGAACTTTGGGAATTTTGCTATATTCTCAATATTTGAAAAATTATACCTGCCAATTTATTTAAAACTTTTGACTACAAAAAAGTTCTAATGCAATTCATTTTAGTTTTAGACAAGGGAATCTTTGTCTTCCTGGTTTACTGCAAGACCCATTCCATCACAGTTTTTAATGCAAACGGTAGGTTATAATCAGGGATCCTGGTTTTCTTTTATTAAAAACAATCCCCAATTTTGGGGGGAATTGTATGTACCATGTTGGTCAGGCCTATGTATGGACTACAGGTACAAGGTCAGTCCATGACCTTCCAGTCCATGGGAAGGGATCTGGTCTGCAAGCCGAGATCTGGTTTGGGATTGGCATTCAGCTTCAGTCTTCAGATGCAATCTGAGGCAACAGCCTGTCCCCACATGTTGTATTTTGCTGCTCAGTCACCTGTACACCAGTGCAATCCAGGGCATTGGGCCATGCCATCTGGCCTATAGAGCTCCCCATGGTCTGAAAACTTGGCAGTGGGAAAACTATAGGAATCATGGTGATCATCATTTTCAATTAACAAAGGCATACATGAATAAGAAAAACTAAATAATAATTTTTATTGTGGAACAGTAGGCAAGCCTCTGTAGTCCTTTAGTCTCTTTAACTTAATGGAGAGACTATCTCCAGTTTTCTATGCAAGTGTCTCTAAATTATAACTTTTATCACCACATCTTTTCTCTTAACAACAGACTTCAGATAACTACAAACAGGGGTAGACCCAGGGTTTCCCAAAGTCAGTAGCAACCCTCACTTCAGGGGTGGATGCACACTCTGCTCCTCACCTCCTCTGCCCCATAAGTGTGGGCAGATTTTTTCAAGTCCCTAAAGCAAATGAAACCTCCCCTGCCTTACCCTTTCTAGTCAGAGGTGTGCCCCCTCCCCACTCAGTACCCCTGCCTGCCGCTTCTGTTTTCTCCTGATGCTGCTTAGGGGTAGGGAAGCTCCATAGCCAGCTGGGTTGAACAGGGACTGGGTAGAGGGGACAGAGGCAACAATGTGGTGGGAGAGTTGTCCTCCCCCACCCAGAGCAGGTGTCCGGAAGGGGAAACCCTTCCATCCCTCCTTGCATTGTTCCCATCCCCAGATGAGTCCAGCCCCTGTCCACGGCAGGAAGAGTCCTAGCCTCTGGCACTTCCCCTCCCTCCAGATAGTAGAGAAAGGCAAGAGAGGGAGGTAGGGAAGGGACATAGAAGGGGTGTGTCTTTGAGCAGGAAAGGGAAGGAAGGAAGCATTTTCACAGTCTTCAGGGACTTTAAAAAGTTCCCAGAGGCTCCTGTGGTATAGTGCAATCCAAAAGGAGGGTGCAGCAATGACACAACAAAAATCATTTAACACATTAACAGTCATTTACTGAAGATAAGTTACTAGCCCATCACTCTGGAGTGAGTCTTTGTCACTCAATTCCCTATTCCCCCTTTTCTGCAGCTCTTTTAACAGTGTTTCTCTGAAGCTATGCTTTCTTCTCAATCCAATAAGTATGAGATTCAGTTCAGCAAGGTTATTTAGGTAGATGTGATATCTTTTATTAGACCAACTGAGTAGCTGGAAAAAAGTTCTTAGCAAGATTTTGTGCGCTGCCACCTTTCATTAGGCAAAAGGAGTCTCTTCTAGTCTGAGACTCCAAGGAAACCTTATGCCTGATGAAGAGTGATTGCACCTGAAAGCTTGCTAAGAACTTTTTTTCCAACTACTCAGTTGATCTAATAAAAGATATCACATCTACTCAAAGAATCCTGCCTGCCTTTGTCCTTAAACCAACACGACTACAACCAAAAACTTAGCGAAATTCAGTTCTGTTTTTTTTCAAAAGGAAGTTCTTCCTCCTAGTCTTTATAGGCTGGAGACTTTATACTGGGATCCCATTGACTTGCACTATTGGCAGCACTTCTGCACTTCTGGACATGACCCAAAATTCATTAGCTACAGAACAGAAAATCTGATTTCCTCTTTCTGCTTGATACTTTTTGCCTATGTGTCCATAGGAACATGTCTTGTCATAAGGACATGGTTGCCTCTTGTGTTCTGGAAAAATTGGTCTCTTACTAAGGAGACAGTCCAGATTTGGCCCTACAGGGCAAGAGGATCATCAAAGGGTGTGAATGTTGTGTCTTCTTATATGTTAAACACACACTTAACTAGTGTCAATTTCTCACAATTTCACCCAAGCAACACAGTAAATGGGAGTTTGTATATTTTAATTTGAATACTAGTAATGCATCTCTCTTTCACTGAGATATTTGTTTCTGAATAGTGAGTTATTCTGATCTGTCTTGGACAGGTTTTTGGTTTCAATTTTAATTTTCTATATTCATGCCCTCATATAATATCAGCCTGTGCTTCAGTGTCCAATTTAAATGAAACCATTATTCCTTGCATTGTCACTGGCAAAATCCAGTCCTTCTCAATTATTTTGCTTGATTCAACCATATTTATATAAAATTATTGTGGTTTGCTCTCAACTGTAAGCATTTGAAGCACCTAGTAAACTGATTCCTTGTCATACAATTAAAACAGAGCTTTCCAAATGCAGAAGAATGTTTGCGGCCATACTGCCTTCTACACTTGACATGTCTGCTAATTTGCTTTCTCTGCCTTAGCATCCTCCTTATCAAAGGAAAATTATATCCAGCAAGGTAGGTTCTTGCTAGTAAAAAATTCCACAGTGTGCAGTGTTTTTTGTTTTCCTTCTGACCACATTCTTTTATACCTACTGCATGGATGCCCCTTGTTGGTTCAGTCAGCTCTGCAGCTTCTTTTCACAGTATCTGCTGCTCTGCACATTTGGACAGTCTTTTCTAGGGACAAGTCTCCCTCGTGCAAGAGCCTTTCTTGTGTGCAATGACACAGACAATCCTATCTATAAACAGAGATTCTGTCAAGTTCCCAAAAGTGCAGTTTATACTCAGATTATTTAGTTCAGTAGTATACTGATCTACACCTTGTTCTGTTGTTTCCGTGTTTTTAAGGGTCACTTCTTTTCATGGTTTTTCTTTTTTGTTATTCAATACTCCTCAACAGTGGACAAGATTTTGCTTATGTCCTATGCTGACCTTTTTCTTAGGTAAAGGTTATAAACTGCCACAACTTCCTTTTCCACAACATGAAAGAAGATAGATGATTTGATTTTTTCACTTTATCATATTCCCCTTGACGCTAGGTACTGCTCAAACCATGGTCTGAACACCCTCCACAGTTGTCCAATATCAGAAGATTAGATGGAGGTTGCAAAACTTCTGTCACTAATTGCCCTTTTATTTGGACTATAACTTTGCTGGAAGATTAATTACAAAGGCCTTGTTCCTTTTAGGTGGTTGTGTTGCTTCACATCCTCTCAGTTTCTAACTTCAGTTTCAGTTTGGAACTCAAATTCTTTCAAGTTCTTTTTCATTCATCAGATCACCATGTAATGATCTCTGATTTCAGATAGCACAGGCATACATGAATGAGAAGAACCAAACATGTTTTACTATGGAGTAGTTGGCAAGTCTCTGCAGTTCCTCATTCTCTCTAACTAACTTATCTGAGAGATGATCTCCCAAGTCGCAAACTGTATAGTCTTCTGTATAAAGTAGCATCTCTAAATAATATCCTCTATCATTATAGGCATGGCAATTAACACTGCTGCCACCCTGCTGCTGACAAATTTCTGACCCAATCAAGAAAAAAAAAAACCCTGAACTTTCAACATTTTTTTCCAAGCAGTTCTATCCCCAGATAGATTGTAAAATGTAGCCTAGTCAAGGGAGCCCTTTATGGCTTAATTTTGTCTGGATTAATCTATAGTTTATTTCATGTTATGGTCAGACCAATGTAACCAATGTTCTCTTCTGGTGTTCTTTACCATGGAAAGGAGTTGTCCGAGGACTCATTTTTCCAGTCATTAAAGCTAGCTAATCAGTGTCACCCAATGTAATTGTGCAGTCATTTTTTATTATGTGAATTAAGAATGGAAGAATGTTAACCATTTTTCATTTCTATAGAAACCTGGTTGATTTTTTTTCCCACTGAAGCTTTGAAGGCAAAGGCACTGGCATATTTATCTGTAAAATATTCCTCCCCTTTAACTTCTATTTAACTCTTTTTAGACAAAATGTGGTTTCTGCCTATGGGCCTTAGCAGCTGAATTAGTGAGAACAAAGTATCTAGATCAACCGGAATCTGAAAAAATCTATAATTATAAATCATTATATCCTACTGTAGGGCAACCTATATACCAGGGATATGTTCATTCATTTACTGGTATCATTATTTAACCATTGCAGGGATTTTTGGAACATCATTGATTTTTGTAACTTATATGCATAATAAATATTGGTAAACTGCTTCTTCTTTACAAAATGTATTTTTCTGTACCACTTTCTCAGTTTTAATACCTGAATAAAATATTTTTCTAGTACTTAAGAAGTAAGTGTCAAGAGATCTGGGTTGTCAAGTCCTCTTGTATAACCTCAAGCATGTTAATTAAAAGTCCTATGCCCAAAAGTGTAGAGCAGTAATCAAAGTGGGGTTCAAATGCACCCTCTGTGAATCCACCCCTGTACTCATTGATATTCTATAGCCTGTGTCTTAGTAATAAATCAATTCTACAAACAGGAAAATTTGTGATATTCTTATATGACTAAATATATCTCTTATCTATCATTAGGAAGTATGATATAATGGGGATACTATCATTTGCATTAGTGGATTCAGATTCAATCCCAAAAACTATAACAGAAGTTTTTAATTTACAAATCTTTCCTTTAAGCTTAACAGAGTTACAAAGCATTGAACAAGGCCTAAAATGGTATACTCTTGAAGGGTGCCTGTAGACATGATGTGAGGCTGCAATGACAAGCTGTAATTACTGTGCGTTGGAGCAGATGAAATTAATCAAATCTGCTGGAGCATGGTAACCAAAGATCCTGGTTTTCTCTGCAAAAAAAATCCCCAATTTTTGGATTAAAAAGTAACTGAAAATTCACATTTTCCCATGATTAAAATGAAACAGTATTATATATATTAAACGCAACACCACTATATATGTATATCTCTATAGATGTAAGGATATATAGATATCTATATATTAGTTGCATTTCATTATAATCATGGAAATGTGTGGATTTTGGGTTACTTTTTTAAATCCAAAAATTGGGTATTTTTTTTGTCAGAGAAAACCAGGATCCCTGGTAATTACTGTGCTCCAGATAGCCTCCATGTCTCATGTATTAATGTGCCCACTCTTTAAAATGGCTGCAGAGGCACTTCAACTAAATCTCGTCAAAACTGCCATTTTGAAGTGTAGGGATGCTAATACGTGAGATGCTGTGGCACTTTAATTACAGCATCTCTTGAAGCCTTTCTAATTAAAGCACACCCACCTCACTACCTCCGGAGTGCATATAAAAGTACTCAAAGAGATCAGAAAAAAGACATGTTCCACCAATTCAGAATCCCTCAAAAGTGTGTTAACTCCATTTCAGTTGGTTCCCTGACAGAGAGTAGTCGTCAGAAAGGGGATCCTGAGTATTACTTTAATAAAGCAAAGTTGAGTATGAGATCTTAGCTAAACTATATTGCAAGTCAAATTCTCTTAAACTGTCTGTTCTTCTGGTGGTCATATTCTTTAGATTTTTTCAGGAGATAATTATTACTTCCTTTAAGATTCTTCAAATATCTCAATATCTGCTTTAAATATGGATTTCAGTGTCATCACATTAGAAACAACACCCCCCTTTTTCACTTTTTGTTTTGCATTTATGTTGTTTTCTTGGAAATGAATGGAACTGCTTAATGGTAACTATTAGAAAGTAATTTTCTGTCAGCCACCATAACTAATCTTTTCTAAATCCATTGGAAAACAGTAGTCAGCTCAAACACCTTTGTTTGCAGAGTGCAGATTATTGACTTTTCAAGGCAACAGCTGTTTATGGTTTTTTTAGAAATATTTTGTATCTTTTTGTCCCTTTAATCTTATTTTAAGTGTATGCCTAACTGGCTGCAAGCAAGCTAACTGCCTGAACCCATTCCCATTGAAATTAATTAGATATTTTCTTCCCTTGGCTTCAATAGGAACTAGACTGGTCCCTAACACAGACTATATCCTTATCTAGCACTTCCAGATATGATTCTGCTTTATTAAATCAATTAAAAAGTCCCAACCCCTTTTATTGCGATGATAAGCCTGCCTATACCACACAGTAAAGCCCCATTTCCATTATAGCCCCTCTTTCAACCTAAAAAAAGACAAGAAAAGAAACAAGACAAAACAAAAACAAAACTATGGCTCTAAACTACTAGGTAGGTTAAACCTTAAACCTTAAACTTGTGTTTTATGTGGATGGTAGAAAAGGGACAGCCAGAGAAGGCACTGGAGTGCAAAAAAGACCTGGACATTCAGGAAGGTGGAACCTGTGTGCTTGTCACTTCTGATAGTATTCTTTCCTCTTCCTAACCCACAGCTATTCAGGTTGAGAACACCATGAATCCTGGCATCAGAAGAGAAAGACTCCATTGGCTAATGAGGCCAAGCCATACACCCCCAAAGTTGGCAAGAATGAGACTTTTGCTACCAAAAGGAAGCAAATGGTAGTGGTGATTGATTGGCACTTTCTTTCTGTTGGGGATGGAGTATTTATGAAGGATGGAGCATATATCTACTGGGCAGAACTGCCGGGTTAGGAAGTCTACTGCCTTCCAGGGGTCTGCACCTGAGATATTATAGGAAGGTTTATTTGATGCTCTACTACCCCAAGCTGCTCCATGCAGGCACTAATGACACTGCTGAGGTAACGCTAAGCAAATCAAAAGTGATTACCTGGATCAGGGTGCAAGAGTGAAGGAGATGGGGATTCAAGTTCTGTTATAAACAAGGTTTCAGATTTTCTCTGGTTTAAAAATATCTCCAATTTTTTAATTAAAAAAGTAACCACAAATACACTTTTTCCATTATTAAAATGAAACACCACTAATATATATTTCTATATTAGTGGTGTTTCATTTTAATCACAGAAAAATATGGATTTTTTGTTTTAATCCAAAATTTGTGGATTTTTTTTTACCAGAGAAAACCAGGATCCCTGGTTATAACTGGCCATTCTGCTCAGATAGGAGCAGAGACAACCTTCAGATCAGTGCATAGATATGGATGCATAGATAGTGGGTGCAATTAATTCAAAGCAATAAACTCCAGAGCAGCTGGAGTTCAAGTAACCTACGCCTGGGTGCAGCAGCTGCATGTGTGCCCAGGACAGCAGCAATTTGAGCACAAGCAATTTGCTGAAAGTGTGGAGCCATGTGGCTAGGTGGCAGGCAGGAGTCTGGCTCCCTGCTGGTGAGGCTGACCTGGTAAAATTTACACCTGCAGTCAGCATCTACATCTGAATTTAATCACAATTAATTCCCTAATGTAAGACAGAACTGTTCCTGACATTACTATTGTATGTCAGTGTTAATTAATTTACTGTGGCCAAATAGCATCACAGGTGTAGATGGTGATGCTACTGAACAGATAGTTAGTCTTCTCTGCAGTTAAGATCACATGTATATGCAACCATTGTCACCAGCAGTGATTTGGAATTTTTACCATGGAGTGGGGTGATGTCCCAAGAAGGAGGACTGCTGGAATGAGGTAAGGATCCCCCTGATAAAGTGGAAATTTGGACAAATAATTAGGGAGAAGTATAAAAAGTGCTGCTTGGGCATTCAGGGATAAAATCAGGAAAGCCAAAGTGAACTTGGAGTTGCAGCTAGTAAGGGATACAAGAAAGGTTCCTACAAGTATGTCAGCAACAAGAGGAAGATCCTAGAAAATGTAGGTCCCTTTCTGAATGGGGAAGACAACTGAGTGATAGATGATATGGAAAAGGCTGAAATATTCAAAGCTTTTATTACCTCAATCTCAATAGGCATGGTCATCTACCAGACCACTATACCTGGCAGGATAGTTTGGGGAGAAAGTGAGCAGCCAACAGTGACAGAACAGATTAGGGACTATTTAGAAAAGCTGTATGTGTACAAGTCCATGGGATCAGATGTCATGCCCCCAAGAGTGCTGAAGCAGTTGGCCAATGTGATTGCCAAGCTGCTGATTGTTAACTTTGAAAACTCATGGCAATTGGGACAAGTCCTGCATGATTGGCAAAATGAGCAAATAAAGTGGTCATCTTTAAATAATGGAAGAAGGAGGATCCAAGGTCAGCCTCACCATATTCCTGGAAACATCATGGAGCTGGTCCTCAAGGATTTCAAAGCACTTGGAGTAGAAAAAGGTGATTGGGAACACTTTATGTATAGCTGGAAGCTAGTATCAAGTGGAGTGACCCAGGGGTCTGTCCTGGGGCAGATTTTTGCAATAATTCATAAATGACCTGGACTATGGGATGCAGTGCACCCTCAGCAAGTTTGCAGATGACACCAATCTGGGGGAGTAGGAGATATACTGAAGAGTAGGGATAGGATTCAGAGAGACCTCAGTAAATTGGAGGATTGGACCAAAATTAATCTCATGAGATTTAATAAAGACAAGAGCAAAGTCCTGCACCAGTGCAGGCTGGGGGGCTGACCAGCTTGGCAGCAGCTCTGCAGAAAAAGACCTCGGGGTTACACTGGGCAATAAGCTGAATATGAGCCAATATTAAACCCTTGTTGTGAAGAAGGCTAACTGCATAGTGGGCTGCATTATTAGGAGTGTTGCCAGGAAATCAAGGAAAGTGATTATTTCCCTCTATTTGCAACTTACAAAGCTACATCTGGAGTGCTATGTTCATTTTTGGGCCTCATACCACAGAAGGGATGTGGACAACTTGGAGAAAGTCCAGCGGAGGGCAGTGAAAATATAGCAAAACCCCCAGTTTTTCTTTTTTTTTTTTTTTATTGCATTCACTCCCCTTCCCCAACCATTTCTGATTTTTTTCTCTTCCTCTCTGTTCCCTACAGATAAATATAAGTAAGCTAAGATGTGGCATAAGCTTTAAAAATTTTTATTTTGGTAGCAAGTTTTTGGTTTTGGATGTCCACTGTTTTATATTGTATTATTATTTGGTTTGTATTGATTTTTACTGTTGTATATTGTGTTATTATCTTTTATGTCTTGATTTTTATTTTTTCATATGGATATTGTATGGTTTAGGCCTGTGTTTGTAAGTGAACCAAGCCATGCTATGTTATATGTCAAGTCTCCATCTTGTGTCCTCTGCCCGGGCATCCCCTGTGTGTCGCAACTGTATGAGTCCTGTATCCCTCCCATGTAAATTCGTTCCCCGATGAATGAGTGTAATTGGGAATGATTGAAATACAATGGTAGTGGGCCTCTACTAAATGGCCTGTAATGATTGGGCCATCACCTCACATTGATTCATCCAGGAACCACAGACCTCACCCAGGAACAGAGACAAGACCAGCATTTGAAAGACAAAAGACCCTGCAGAACCAGCAACTCTCATCATTACAGATACCTGAAACTGCATGTCCCTGCATGGAGCACATATGCTCAGTATGCCAGGAGCTGACCTTTGCCTGGGCATGCCTCCTGTCACTAGGGTCACACAAGGTCTGCCCCTATAAAAAGGGGCAGTGAAGACAGACCCAGTGGGATGCCCTCTCCATCTGGACCAGCACCATGCCACATCACCTATCCACCTGAAGCCCTGCCGATGACCCTGCTCTGGACAACATCTACTGGACAAGGACCCCTTTCCAGCCTAGATAGGTAGATATTACCTGCATACCTCCTCCTACAATTTGAACTCTCTCTGGCTCTCTCTCTCTCTCCTTCTGGACTTCAGTGGACCTCAGCCCCTGCACCAAGCCCCTCTAACCCCTGATGCCACTGCGTGTGTGTGTGTGTGGTTTTGTGTGTGGGTGGGTGCAAGGGAACTAATAAGACATTGTGTCACCATCTCCCCTGTTCAATAAAACCACTATCATTTTCAACCCCAAGCTGGGTCATGTTTTACTAAATCCCAGTCCCTTCCTTATCTTAAATTCCATCCTCAATCTCTCTCTCTCAGCTGTAGTTCCCACCCTCTCTGCTAGTTTCCTGATCTTCTCCCAATTCCATCACCCCTTTTCTACCATCTCTCAGCCTCCCCTGCTCCTACTGCTTTTTCCCTGTGACTTTCTGCTGCCTTTCTTTGCTTTCCTGCTGACCTGCTGCCTGCTGCTTTTTCTCTGATTTTCTGCTGTCTGTCTCTCTGTTTTCAGGCTTCCCCTGCACCTTCTGTAATCCTCCCCACCTCTTCCTGCAGCTTTCCAGCTCCTTTTAGCTGCCCTGCAGTTTTCTCCAGCAGCTGGAGTTTTTATCCAGCTTCCAGCACCTACTGCCTTTTCCCTGTGACTTTCTGTTGCCTTTCTCTGCTTCCCTGCTGCCCTGCCACCTGCTGTTTTTCCTGTGATTTTCTGCTGTCTGTCTCTTCTTCCCCCACACCTTCTGTAATACTCTTCCCACTCTGCAGCTTCCCAGCTCCTCTTAGCTGTCCTGTAGTTTTCTCCAGGTTCCAGAAGCTACTGCTGCTCCCTGTAACTTCTCTAGCTGCCCTGGAGACATCCTCTGGCTCCCCACAACCAGAGCCCCTCTTTAACACCCACACTTTCCCTTAGTCCCATTTTTCCCTCTCCCTACCTACCTTTTCAACTCTCCCATAACTCTGGCTCCAGTCTGACATTTCTTCCCTGTTCTGCAGGCTTTTTACGTTATCTTTTAATCAATTAAGATCAATTAACCTAAAGTTACCTCCAACCCTCAGTTCTTCAGCCCAGGCCCCTGTAGTCTACCAGTTCTAATCCAGGTTCTAGTAACTTTAACCCCCTACACTTCTACTTTCTTACCTTAACCTTTCCACAGGTATCCCGAGTACACCAAGCACATACATACATACGTATACACACATCACAACACCCAACTTAGGAACTCACCTGTGTATGTGTAGGTGAGTGGTATGTTTGTAGATTAATAAATACACATATATATCCATATATAGATATCATTGTGTGTGTGTGTAGTATATAAATTAGTAATCCACGTATGTGTATTGGATGTGCAGGTGTTGGTAACTGGTAACTATTTCTGTCTAAATTTGGTGTGTGTAGTGTGTATGGGCTTAAACTGGTGATAGGTGTACATCAACCTAAACTAGTTATTTTGAATGTGCATGTATCTGAGTTGCTTGTGTGTGTGTCCAACTTCTGGGGTGTATAGTGTATGTGCTTGAATTGGTGACAAGTATGCATGTGCTTAGGCTGGTTTGGATGTGTATGTGCCTGAGGTGGTAGTGTGCATGTGTATGCACCTGATTGATTAGTGTGTTTGTATATGTGCAATTGTGTCACAACCTCCTGTCTAACAGTGCAATATTCAGATCCTGAGAGTTGGCCTGACCCAACAGGGCAACAAAAATAGTTAGGGGTTGGGGCACATGAGGTATGAGCACGGATCCTGATTTTCTCTGATTTTAAAAGAAAATCCCCAATTTTCAGTTAAAAAAAAAACAAAACCCCAAATTGACGTGTCCATGACACCATTTTAAAGTGTGGTGACACTGATACATGAGATACCTCAATGTTTTAATTATAGCAGTTCTGAGAGCCACTCTAATTAAAGTGCCCCCCACAACCCCCAGAGCATGTTTAGAATTGCCATATGATTCTATGATTTCTCTTGCATTATTTACACTGAACACTTTTTATCTTTCCTTTTAATCCACGATCAAATGTGAAATGAACACTTTGAATGCAGAATAAAAGCCCAATATGATTTTTAATTATATAATATAGTAATGCTGAAATTTAAATATTCAGTAATCCAGCTTTCCTTTAATTATAAATGAATTATTTAGTGTCCTGACATATTGGTCTTAATTACTATATAGTAAGACAATTTCTGTATTGCTTGCTGTGTGCAGGACAAAGTTGAATTTCAGTTCTATCTTTTGAAGCTACTTTGTGTAATTAGGGGTAACTGACAGCTTGCTTAAATAATCTTATATATCTAGAGATACCTAGCAGAGCAATAAATTGCATTGTACTGGACTAACTGTATACACTCAGATGCAGATATTTTCCACTGGGTTTGTTAATCTACAGTAGTATAAATAGAGGGAGAAATGTTGACAGTAATAATAAGGCTACATCAGGCTATTTAAAAAAATACACAAGAACATTTTCTGTATTTTAAATGAGGCTCATATAATTTTTAACCTTATTAATAACTGGCTGGAAAAACAGCTCAGTTGAAATGTTTTGGGTTTGGGGTCTGGGTTTTTTGCTTTTTAGAGGGGTTTTGTTGTTTGTTTTTTGAAGTGAGGAAATTAAATTACTTTTTCAGTGAGGGTGGAGTTGAATTTTATTGTTAGACCACACTAAGTCTGTGGAATGTTAAGTCATGCTAAAGTCAAAATGTGTTATGAGCTCTCACACATATTAAGGGTTAATAATGTTTTTTGCGTTCACAGCTCTAACTTGCCACTAGAAGCCCCATGAGCAGGAGCCATTATATTTGGGTTGTAACCTTGCTCTGGTTTGTAGTGGGACTAGAAGCAGTGCATCCTGGGACTGAAGACTGCTTGTCCATCTCTGTAGAGCAGACCTTAAGTGGCATAACTTTGAGACAGTTAGCTAGATATCTATATCTATAGCACATATAGGGATGGATAGATAGATAGATATGTATCTCTAGTGACCAAGGCCAGCCCCTCAACAGCATGTTGAGTTCAGCAGGAGCAGTCCCAGGCTGGCAAGCTGACCCCCTTGTCCCCCTGCCAGCCAAGGCTGCTCCATCCCAGTTCAACATACTGTGGTCCCCAGAGCATGTTCAAACATACTGTGGTCCCAAGGAGCAATAAAGTCATTCATGAGATGTTCCAGAGGTTATTACTTTGCATTAACTGTATGTGTAGACATGTCCAGTGGGTCCCACCCCAATTCTGAGAACAGCCAGCATACTAAAACAGGTTGTGGAATAAGCTTCAGTCACTCAGTATACTAGATATATATATATTGGTGTTTAATTTTAATAACAGGAAAATGTGGATTTGGATATTTTTTAATCCAAAAATTGGGGATTTTTTTTTATCAGAGAAAACTAGGATCCCTGATGATCTGGGATTGGGAGCTGCCTGCCAGGGATCAGTGACCTTTGTCCACTCCCCAGCTCTGTGATAAAAGCAGGGGTAGGGTACCAGGCAACTGAGAGACAACTCCTCTCACCTGCCAGAGTCAAGGCCTGACCCTGGTCCCCCCTGCCACGTAAGGGCTGGCACCTAGGGAAGCTTTGATCTCCCACTGGCTGCCTTATGGTAGGAGAGCAGGGCAGGAATATCCCTACCCTGAACTGCTCCAGTTGGGAGCAAATTTATTCTTGATGGGTGCACTTGTAGACTTGACCTAGGGAAAGCTTAGTGTACAGTATTTTACTGTGCGGTAAGGTTTCTTTCAGTTAATTGTATGTGTAGACATGCCCAGTGAGCTGTACATGTTACAGATCATAGTAAAAATTTGTATGTGACTGCTTAGAACACATTCTAACAGTTAATACTGCATGGCTTTAACACAAACTAAATCTTCCATGTGACAAGGCCCTAAGATTAAAGTCTTAAAATCAGTCTCTTACTATGGCTACCACTTATATGCCTAACTCTTTGTTGCAAAGAATGTTAACAAAATTGTAGTTTTAACTTTTCCATAATCTGGGGTGTAAAAGGAATGAGGGACTAGTATGACAATACCATCTTGATTAACACAGAAGAGCTGGAAATGGTGTTACTGAGAGGAGAGAAAAAAAATTCTACACCTTGAAGTTGGGATCTATAACAGGTGCCAACTTCTCATGGGTTGGGCACAAAAAGTAATGTTACACCTGCAATGTTTTGTCACAGTCTTGTGCCTGCTGGATGCTACAAATTTTAAGCAGGTGTCATATCCTATTAACTTATAACTTCAGTACAAGTTCATCATTCAGAGATGAGTTGCAAGTAATCTGGGGTACATGTGCAGTGTGTGATTCAAAAACTGGTGTTAAGACACTTTTTAAATGGATATATTTATCATTGTTTTCATTGATATATTTGATATAATTGATATATCTATCATTGACATATGTATTGTGCATGTGTTACAATTGATTATGAAGAGAAATATGTGAGTAATTTCACAAAATTGAGTAACATTTATTGGTTTATTATTAAATCTATTCCTAAAAATATATCTTTTTTTTGTGATGGTACCTCTTTAAAATATGTCTCTGTAGTTAACACTTCAGATTTAAAAATACACCCTTCACTTTAGCTTCCTATTAAGTAATAACTTCAATTATTAGCATCTGACAAAAAGATGTTGTTGCTTACAGAAGCTCATGAGCCAGGATCCTGGTTTTCTCTGATTTTAAAAAAAAAAAACAATTTTTAAATTTAAAAAAGTACCCCCAAATCCACATTTCCATGATTAAAATGGAATATATATACATATATATATTAGTGGTGTTTCATTTTGACCATGGAAACATGTGGGTTTTGGGTTATTTTTTAATCCAGAAATTGGGGATTTTTTTTTTTGTCAGAGAAAACCAGGATCCCCGCTCATGACCTTCCTAGCTTAGTCTCTAAGGGTGGAAACAAACATTGTCTTTTGCCAGGACTTTTTTTTTCATGGCGGCACAAAGGCCAAGCCAACAGATGTCTAAATCCTTTGTCATGCCACAGATCCCCCAAATTTGTGGCCCCAACATAAGTGGTATCAAATTGTGCCATTTCACTGCAAGAAGTCTGTTAGGCTTATTTCAGAAGAGCACAGGTTTATCATAGTTTGAACCTGCCTACCTTCCCAGCTACCCTGGGGGAAGCACATTCCGGGCTTCAGGGGCCCAATCCTGTATTCCCTGGGACTGCCTATTCCAAGGGTACGTTGGATTGGGCACCTGAAGCCCTAGGAGTGCTTGCCTGGATTGCCTCATTTGGGATTCCACGGGTGCTTATTAACACTCTGGTGCAGTCCCTCTACAATTTCTGGGGAAACACATTGCCAGTAGTCCTGCAACATCAATAGGCGGGACAATGGGTGACATGGTGACATGTGTTTTACCCAATGAAGCAAATTAGCTGTGCAGGCACATCCCAGAACAACTACTCAGTTTCACTTGGCAATGTCTATTTCTAGTCTAAGCTACCGTGCTGTTCTACCTTCTACATTTTATTATTGATTGTATTACCATAATTCCTGGAAGCCTGGTTATGGATCAGGACTCAATTGTGCTATGCATTATACAAACACAGAACAAGGAGACATCTAAATGAACAATATAAGGGCATAAACTAAATGCAAAACTGTGCTTGCAATGATTTGTTACTGTCATACCTTGGGTGGAAATATGGAAGCTGAGTTAAGCTGGGTTATATATTTGACCTATTGTCTTTGGAGAGTATCCCAACCTTGCTTCTACATAACTCAAAAGAGAAACTGCCATTAACCTCAATGTTCAGAATCAGGAACTCTACAGTATTTGTGTGCTGGCTCATTTCTGCAATCAGAACACAATGCAGCATAATGCAAATTAGAATTGTTAATTACTGCAATCTTGCAGTCTGCTTTCTGCATAGCTTGCTTTCACATTCAGTGCCTGCTAGTAACAAATTCTCATTCAAAATCAGTGCTCTCTCTGTAAAATTGTGGATGGTTTTATTACAATGCTTTCATCAAAAAGGACTACTTCCTGCATGTTAATCTGCTTTAACTCTGCATATTCCCAACAGATCTAACAAAATTTGAGTTAATGAACTAGTAAACATGAGTCAGGCATGGAAAGATAACATCAGTGAGTTTTTCCCAAACTCTGGTACTAAACCTATTTCATAAATGTTTACTTCACTCCTATTTGCCATGTTTTTTTCTACCAAGAAAGTTACTAGTGAGATTGATGCTGACTTTCATCATGGAAAATAAATTTTTATTCATGTTATGTTGCAGTACAAGATAAAATGAACACTATGTCATAAACTTATAGTCATATACGGTACACTTATTTTTGGCTCAAAATTCCAATCAATTCAAAGGTGACTTTTCAAGCTGAGTACATGGCAAACAGAAACCACATTAATGAGGTACGTATTGTACACTTAGCATTTTTTTTAACTGATGCATATTAAGAAATTGTTGACAGAAGCTGTTTGGCATGACTAGCTGTTTATTTCTCCTTGTTTGATTTTTGAAAATTAGATTATAAATTACCATTTTGTTGGCATTTGGGGGAGGGGATATTACTTGGAACCAATTGGGTATAATCACTGACCAATAGGACTACTTCTAGGATTCAAAAAGGCACCTATTCAGAGTTATATCATAAAGGGATCCTAGCCTGAATGTGGGTACTCTGAAAGACACACACCTTTGCATTAAAACACTCATTCCAGATTTGAAACAGCTAAGTGGTACTGCTTGATCTCCAGAAAGGTTTGTAGGTCACCCTCCACTTCTTTGTTGCTTTTTGCAGATTTGTCTTCAGGATACAATGTATACATTTATAAAATTTCATAGATTTCATAGACATTAGGGCTGGAAGGGACCTTGGGAGATCATCGAGTCCAGCCCTCTGCCCAAAGGGCAGGAAGACAGCTGGGGTCATAGGATCCCAGCAAGATAAGCATCCAATTTACTCTTGAAAGTGTTCAATGTAGGTGCTTGAACCACCTCCGCTGGCAGACTGTTCCAGACCTTGGGGGCTCGGACAGTAAAGAAATTCTTCCTTATGTCCAGCCTGAAATGGTCTTGCAGGAGTTTGTGACCGTTCGACCTCGTCATCCCCTGGGGCACTCTGGTGAACAGACGTTCCCCCAGATCCTGGTGGTCACCCCTGATAAACTTATAGGTGGCCATCAGATCACCCCTGAGCCTGCGCTTTTCCAGGCTAAAGAGTCCCATGGCTCTCAGCCTGTCATCATAAGATCTGTTTTCCTGACCTCTGATCATGGGCGTGGCTCTCCTCTGGACTCTCTCAAGCTTCTCCACATCCTTTTTGAATTGTGGAGCCCAAAACTGGACGCAGTACTCCTGCTGCGGCCTCACCAGGGCCGAGTACAAGGGGAGAATGACGTCCCAGGATTTGCTCGAGAAGCATCTATTGATGCACGCCAGCATTTTGGTCACTTTACTAGCCGCAGCATTGCATTGGAGGCTCATGTTCATCTTGTGGTCAATGATGACCCCCAAGTCTTTTTCTTCTGTAGTGCGAACCAACGTAGCACTGCCGAGCCTATAAGGATGCTGCAGGTTTTTCCTCCCAAGGTGGAGAACCTTGCATTTTTCGGTGTTAAACACCATCAGGTTCTCATCCGCCCATTTGCTGAGCTTGTCCAGGTCAGCCTGGGTCACTCGCCTATCTTCTGGCGTGGATGCTTTGCCCCAAAGTTTGGTGTCATCGGTGAACTTGGCCAGTCCACTCCTGACTCCAATGTCCACATTGTTAATGAAGATGTTGAACAGGATGGGTCCCAGGACAGAGCCGTGAGGGACCCCACTGGTTACAGGGCACCACGATGAGTGACTGCCATCGATTACAACCCTCTGGGTCTGACCACGGAGCCAGTTTCCCAGCCAGCAGATCGTGGTGGACACAAGGCCACAACTGGGCAGTTTGGTCAAGAGGTGATTGTGGGATACCAGATCAAAGGCTTTTTTGAAGTCAAGATATATGACATCAATCTCTTCTCCCTCGGCCAGGTGATAGGTCACCCGGTCATAGAAGGAAATGAGATTGGTCAAACAAGACCTACCCGCAACAAACCCGTGCTGGCTATCCCTTAGGATGTTAGCCTGAGCCAGTCCATCAAGGATGGCCTCCTTAATAAACTTTTCTAAGATCTTCCCCAGGATAGAAGTCAGGCTAATGGGCCTGTAGTTAGCTGGATCCACTCTCCTCCCTTTCTTGAAGATCGGCACCACATTGGCCTTCTTCCAGTCTTTGGGCACTACACCAGAGCACCAGGAGTTTTCAAAGATCCGTGTCAGGGGCTGGGCTATGATGCTCGCCAGCTGCTTGAGTACCCTGGGGTGCAGATTGTCAGGGCCAGCTGACTTGAAGGTATCCAGCCTCTCAAGGTGTTCCTTTCACGAGGTCAGCATTTATGTAGATGTAAAACCAATTTTCTGGGATCCAAGGAGATAGAACTGGATCAAATTTAACCACCTACGTCTACTTAAGTAGAATAAGACTTGTCCCCTTGTAATTAATGATCATTGTGTCTCCCTAAATATGTTAGCTTTGGGAATACTTAGCTTTAAAATTAGATGGTAAAGAGAGAATTATGGAAAAATCTCTATACCCAAAAAATGGTGATGGAGATTACTCTGAGACACAAATCCAATTCCATTTTTCAACAACATGATATTTAGCCATCTAAAAGCCATAACTTAGTTCCATTTATGCAGATTTTGGTTTCTTCTTTTATTTGCACAATAGACTGGTTATTCTGGTCACTCTCTGAAGGGATCCACTATGGACACTTCCATTATCTTGTGATTTTGTTGTGTCTATAATTATGTCCTAGAAACTTCAGCTGAAGAAGAAACATAATTAGAAAATGTTTGAAGGAGGAAAAAGAAAGCTTTCCTAATTTTTAAACCAAAATGAACTGTCCCAGGGAGTGGGAGAACAAAATACTAGTGCTACCCCAAACTCTCCAGCTGAAGGCACTTTGAACCAACCTCTCTTTTCCCCAGCAGAGTACCTTAACTCTGTCTAGGAACTGTGGGAATCTATACACATGCCCTGGGGTGGAGAGTTGGGGAAGTCACTCTAATTAAAGTGCCCACAGTTCCATATGTATTCAGTGTCCTGTGCTTCAAAATGGTGGTGGGGATGCCTTAACTAAAACTTATTCAACAAGCTTTAGTTAAAGTGCCCCTACCACCATTTTGAAATGTGGGGACTCTGAATATACATGACACCGATAGTTCTGACATGCATTAATTAGCATGATCCAGCGGACTCACAGCAGGCTTGAGTGTTCTCTGACAAGTGCTAATTAACATGAGTCAGAACAGAGCTCCATCATGTGTACGGGTGCCCTTTATACCTATCCTGTTGAGACTGTCAGCCTGGGCCAGTGAGGAGAAAAAATATCTAGGGTCTTATGAAAATATCTGTAGGAGCTTATTTCTGTGGCTCAGTGAGATAATCAGTGCTCTGCAAAGGAAGATACTCTGGATACTGATATCTTCTTCTTCCATTCATGTTGGCTATCATTTGCAAATAATTCTATTTTTAATGCAAAAAAATATGGACCTATTTAATTTGTGGCAAGACAAAGCCATTTTTTCAGCTTTGTCCCAGCACAAAAAGCCCATTCTGTGGGTATTTTATGGTGGTCCCACCTCTCAGTGCTGATTGGTGGAGAGGCCCTAGCAGAGCAGGCAGCAAAAATGAGTGGATGGCTGCCATCTTGACTGCTGGCTGCTTTTTGTCCAGCCCTGCCCCTCCATGCTGATTGGCAGTTGGGGAAGAGTGGGGAGGGGCAGCTGCCATCGTGTCTGCTGACCCTTCATTTCCCCATCATAGCCAGATTTTTATTAAGTTTCTTTTTTGTGGATTTTTCAGGTAACACTTGATTTTAGGGGCAACTCCAGATTGCACATTTTTCATGAAATATGGGAACCCACAATTTAGGTGGGTCCCTAATATTGAGCATTGGGATCCGAGGCTTTTATACCAAGTGGCTATATATGGTTTGAAATCCAGTCATACCAGAGAAAAAATTAAATGTTCTGACACTGAAATGGGTATTTTAATTAATTGTTGAACATACCTTTACTGGAAGGATGTTTGCAAGTTTGCAAGTTAAGGTATAATCAATCAGGCAGTGTTCTTCATTGGGACCTGTGTAGGTAAAATCCTCTCCCTGTATAACAGGGGTGTAAGCACAACTTGATACAGTAACAAAAAAACAAGGAAATGAAGAACCGGTGGGATTTTACTTTGTAACTGTATGACCATAATAAAACAGACATTCTATTACTTCAGCAGTAGATTTAGCAGGCCTTGAATTCATCCCTCCCTCCCCCTACAAACACTATTATAAATACCGCTTGTCAATTGGATGGACAGAGAAGAAAGGGGAAGGGGGAAGTAGGAGGAGGGTACTCTTCAAATTTCAACCCCTAATAATAGAATTAGAAAAAATGTAGAAAGGAAAGCTGAATGTCTTACCCAAATGATCTCGGGACCAATATCCTGAAGAGGCACCTCAGTGAATTAGACATTTCCTGAGTTTCCAAAAGGTGTAATCTTGAAGGCATCTTCCATGATACAACAATACCTTGCATTTTAAATAGCTGGCTATCCCAAGTGAAAGACTGTCAAATCATAGGCTGTGGCACTAATCCACAACTTTGCAAGATGCATTTGCCTAATTAGCTCCACAGTAAACATCCCGGCATTTACACATGAAGCCCTATTAACAACAGCCATGATAATGATGATGATGGTGGATCTCAAATCAGTGTGAAAGGTTGTGTGCAAAATGTTCTACCTTTAAAACAGTGAAGGTATATAAGGAAAAAAAGTCTTCTCTGGGGTGTCTGTGTCCAGTCTCCAAAAACATCACATAATCCATCTTAAAAGCCTATCCTATTGGAAAGTTATTCAAGAATACCATTGTTCTGATGGTTAAAATCTTTCTTCTAATTTCGAACTTAAATTTATTCATGACCAGTTTATATCCTTTTGTTCTTGTAGTAACATTCACTTTTTTATTCATATCTTCTTTCTCCTCACTGTTTACCCACTGACAACCCATATCAGCCTTATAGTTTCATAGTTTCATAGCAGCTAGAGTCGGAAGGGACCTAGGAAGATCATCTAGTCCGACCCCCTGCCTTGGCAGGAAAGAGCACCGGGGTCAGATGACCCCGGCAAGGTGCTTTGTTTTACTCTTTTTCTTATGCAAAAAACTTTCATTCTAATTATCATATTAGTCCTCCTCTGTGCCTGCTACAGTTCAAATAGACTCATACATGGTGGGACCATGACTTTTTTGTAGTCCTGTAAATGAGCTTTCTCTAGTGCTTTACACATTGGTGTGAAATTTGCCTCTCTGTACTGGAAATTTCTTAACAGATATATCCTAGGATAGGATAATATTTGCTCTTTTTTCACAGCTACATCACACTGACAATATATCCAAATATCCAAAGCTTGTGGAATAAAGAATCATAGTTGAATGAAAGCTTTATAAGTGTGCAAGTTATATCTTAATAGCAGATCATTCAGGTGTATTCAATTCAGTTGCTAATGTGTGTGGCCCTATGCAATCCATAACAGATAATAATGTTTATTATTATTATTATTATATGCTAGGTGCAATAGAATGGATGTAAAAAAGATAATGAAAATCTTCATCAAAGAGCTTCAGTTAATGGTAGACTAATGGATAACAGGAGATACAACAAGTGACACAAAGGGAATGATCTCAGGGTTTTATGTCCTCTTTTTTCATATCATAAACTTACTGTATGTAATGCATAACAAATTAGGAAGGAGAAGCTCATGTTCAATGTATAGGTATTGGGGAACAGAATAAAACACTGGGATAGCTTTACCTTTTCTTGGACACTGCTCTTGAGCACTGTATCTAGGGCAGGTCTATATGTGCAATTAATGTGGAGCAATAAACTCTGGCACACAATCACCACAGAGTTTGTTGCTCCTAGACACACCGTTTGAAGGCATTCCTGAGACAACATCTGGTACGAGGCCAAGAGGGTCAGCCTGGGGCTGCTCGGACCCAGCTCAATGTATTGTAGTGGGGCTGGCTCAGGCACAAGGGTACCCCAGTCAGCCTCACCAGTGTCTAGATGTGCAGTGCTACAGAGTAAAAAACTCCACACCAGGACAGTACTTGTATTTACAAAATTTACTATTTTGCTGCAGAGTTTATTAGTTTCATGCAACCTAATAGGGCTTCATGTGTAAATGCCGAGATGTTTACTGTGGAGCTAATTAGGCAACTGCAGTAAATGTCTCATGTAGATGCACCCCATTGACTGTACTGAATAGGCTTTTAACTTTCTCATGTTCATAGACAAGTTGGAAATCCACCAGGAATAAGAATAAAGAATTGACTCTGGCTGTGATGCATATTAAAAATGTTTTTGTATTTTTTAGGAAAAAGAAAAAAAACTGCTATAAATTATTCAGTTTCAGCATTGAACAAATTATTCTGACATGCTTAGGGTTACTTCATTTAAGTAAATAATTTTGGATAGTGGATAAAAAGGAAAGACCTGAGATTGGTAAAAGTAAGATGTGTAAGAGACAAGTAGGAGAATACTCTGGTTATTTAATCGTTAGTGTGATACTTAGCCAAATATTTTTTTTTTAAAGAATTGGAAAATAACTATTTTGCTCCACGTTATTTCATTATGTTCCTTTTCTGTTTCAATACAATTTCCCTTTCTGTTTTATTACAATTTGACTCAATTCAAATTGAAAATTATATCCATGCATCTAATAATATATAAATATAACTGAACTTCCAATGCTTGTACCTATCTAGATTTAATGAAATAATCAATTAATCAGTCTTCACAAGAAGAAATTTACATGTCAGCCAATTAAGCTATCCTGACTGGAAAATATTTGTTGGTCAGTTATAGAAATAAAACATACATTTACATAAATTAATTTAATATTACAAATATTTTAGTTCATAACTGTGTAATATTTTGATGTAAAGACAATGACTTGAAAGTGGTAGACTGAGTTAATAGTCCTATAAAGAAGATATATCCCATTTTAGTAACTTTAGATCTGAGCATTACTATTGCATACCAGATGGTACAGACTAAGCCCGACAGTAATTATGGAAGCATTTCCCACCATTATGTATAAGCAAACAAGTCTTAAGTGTCTTTAGCAACTCATTGAAAACAAAAAGAAGCATTTCTGTGCTATTGCATAAACTATTGTACACAAAGCTTACTTGCAAATAACAACAAAGGCTCAGATTGATAGAATAGGTGCTACTACCCATAAACCATATCTAATTTCTAAATTCTGAATACATGCACAATCATTGCTGTAGTTTATTATGAATTATATAGGAAGAATGTAAAGAACATAAAACTGGAATGTACTTTGAGGGGTTAAGACCCTGCTCTTTCAGACACCATGTCATAATATTTTTATCGCAACATTTGTATGCTAAGTCTTTAAAGGAGGTAGATTTCTTTGTCCCCAGTGCTCCAATTGGAAAATTGTTTCAGAAGATAATCACTCATTTGGATAGTTAGTGTTTTCAATTGCCATCCTGCATTTATTCACAGGCTTTTTATAGACATTTGTTCTTATGCCAACATTGTCCTTCATCTTAAACCTTGTTTTTTCCTCCTCTGTTTTAACCCCCTCATTGTATTTCTAGATATCACTCAACAACTCTGAACAAGCCAAGCTCTCTAGACTCACATAATAAAATGTACTTGTCATTCCCCTGATCATCCTAGTTGCCCTTCACTACATCTGCTCCATGTTCAGTTCATCATTTTTGAATGTGGGACCAAACCTGCATACAGTATTCTCAATGATGAATAATAATACAGTGTTTTATACTATGACATTAATTTGTCCTTATATGTTCTGCTCAAACCTCCTAGGATCATATTTGTGTTTTTCTTTGTAGTATCACTTTCGTAGTTCATACTCATCATTTGATTAACCAGTACAGCTAGGTCTTCTACTTTACTTCTTTCCAGCTGAGAAGTTCCTAATTAATAGCACAAGTTTTTTATTAATAATACTCTACTGTGTAACCTCGTATTTCATTTTCTTGAATTTTGTCTTATTTTGAATGTTCCAGACCTAAAGGTCACCCATTTCTTTCTGAATGGTGTGTTGAACCTGTTCTGACTTAATAATAATTCCCAACTCTGTATCACATGCAAATTTCATTAGCTCACTTCTACTATTTGTACTAAGGCCATTCACAGAAATACTCAACATAACTGTTCCCATGACTAATCCTTGAAGAGCTCTATAAATTACTTCTTTAGAACATGATACCTTTTTTAACCCTGATCATCAGGGATCCTGGCTTTCTCTAATAAAAACAACCCCCCAATTTTTGGATTAAAAAAGTAACCCAAAAATCCACATTTTCCGATGATCAGAATGAAACACCACTAATCTATCTATATCTATATCAATATCTAGATAGATAGATTAGTGGTGTTTCATTTTGATCATGGAAAAATGTGGATTTTTGGATTACTTTTTAAAATTTGAAAATTAGGGATTTTTTTTTTTTATCAGAGAAAACCAGAATCCCTGGTGATCATTGCCATCTTTCATTGATCCACCTCTTTGCCTACAGTACAATTTCTGAACTCCATCTTGTCCAGATGAACTAAAAGCTTCCTATGCAGTGCTATATCAAATGCTTTTTTTAACTTCAAATACATGAGATTTACTAAGTTTATTTTATACCAGAAATCATATATCATTGTAAAGAAACATATCAGGGTAGTCTGGTATGGTTTACTTTTGGCAAACCTGTACTGCATTTTATCCCAGTTTCCATTTGCCTTCATATCTTTAATTTTCATTTTCTTGATATCCTTTGAAGTCTCATGCAACTGAGGTCAGGCCTACAAACCTGTAATTGCCAGGATCATTTTTCCCTTTCTAAAATATAAGCATTATGTGTCTTAATCTTTATTCACAGGATACTAATGTTTTGATAGCTTTACTTGCTTCTGGACCTACTATTTCATTCCAGTTTTTGCAGGCTTCTGAGATGCATCTCATTTCAGGTCCATTCAACCCATTTCTGATAATTTCCATTTCTCTTAATTCCCATTATCCATCTTGTGTTTGCCCCCATTGCTAATGTCAGTGTTCTATTTGAAAACATAGACAACATATTCACTTAGATTTTGTATAAAATTAAATTATCCTTATTTTTGTCCTTATTCTCATGGCATAGTGACTGCACTTCTTTCATTATTCATCTTAATACTTCTATGGCTTTAGAATCTTTGCCATTTGTTTTCATTCCCTTTGCTATGTCTAATTCCATTTAGAGTTTGCACTTTTTACTTTATCATGCACTTCTTGTACTACACTCACATCTTGTACTTACACCCTAGACAGCTTTCTTTGGTGATGAGTCTCACCCATATCCCTCACCCCCCAACTTTTGTAGGCTTTTTGCTACTTCCTAATAACCTTCTTGATCAATAAAGGATTAACCTTTTCTAAAACCGGATTGTTCTTTTCCCAAAATATTATTTTTAGAGTTCCATGTCTGACAGTGAAAGAGTAAATGTTTATCAAGTATTTTGTCAGGAAAACACATAATGCTAATGGAGTGGTGACTGAGGTGTGTGTGTATATAAAAGAGAAAACCAGGATCTCTGCTTATAAGTTATGTGCCCCAGCCCCCTCACTATTTTTGTTGCTCTCCACTGAACTCTCTGATTTGTCCACATCCTTTCTGTAGGTGGGGGTGGGGTGGCAAAGTTGGATACAGTACTCCAGATGTGGCCTCACCAGTGCTGAATAATGGGGAATAATCACTTAGTTTGACCTGCTGGCAACACTTCTACCACTGCAGCCCAGTATTTCATTATTCTTATGGAAATACAAGCACACTGTTGTCTCATATTCAGCATATTGTCCACTGTAACCCCCAGGCCCTTTTCTGCAGAGCTGCTGCCCAGCCAGTCAGCCTCCAGGCTCTACTGGTGCATGGGATTGTTCCATCCTAAGTTCAGGACTTTGCACTTGCCCTTGTTGAAGCTCATGAGATTTATTTTGGCCCAATCCTTCAATTTGTCTAAGTCACTCTGAATCATAGCCCTACCCTCCAGAGAGTCTACTACTCCCCCCAGCTTGGTGTTATCTGCAAACTTTCTGAGGGTGCACTCTGTGAAGTGGCAACACATACAGGGTGCACGGGGGTGCACATGCACCACCTGAGAGTGCTGGTGCACCCCCTGACAGGCCATGTTCCCCACTTAGATGATGGGCAGGCGGGAGTACTGGTGCCCCCTTCCCCCCCAAGGACACGAGCCAGGAAGTGGGAGCACAGGATGCAGTGCTGTGGTCACTTCCCGGTCAGTGCAATCAGCTGCGGGGGACCCCCCAGTTATTGAGACTGGCCACGGTGAGACCTCCCCCTGGCAATGACCGGTTGCTGGGAGGGGCACATGGCTCCTCTGACTAAGCTGGCACCAGTCGCCCATGACTCTATGCCATCTTCAAGACCATTGATGAAGATATTGAACAAAACTGACCTCAGAATTGACCCTTGGGGCACTACACTTGATACCAGCTGCCAACTAGGCATCAAGCCATAGATTAGTACTCTCTCTCTGAGCCTGATGCTCCCACCAGTTTTATATCCACTGTAAAGTCCATTCATCTGGCCCATACTTCCTTAGCTTGCCTGTGAGAGTGTTGTGGGAGATCATATAAAAAACTTCGCTAAAATCAGGGTACACCACATCCACCAGTCTCCCCACATCCACAGAACCAGTCACCTCATCATAAAAGGCAATCAGGTTGGTCAGGCATGACTTGCCACTGGGGAATCCATTTAGACTGTTCCTAATTACTTTTCTCCTCCAAGTGTTTAGAAATGAATTCCTTGAGGGTCTTTTTTATGATTCCAGGGACTGAGGTGAGGCCATCTGGTCTGTAGTTTCTTGGATCCTCCTTTTTTCCCTTTCCTAAATATGGGCACTATGTTTGCCCTTTTCCAATCATCCAGGACCTTTATTGATCACCATGAATTTTCAAAGGTGATGGCTAGTGGCTCTGCAATCACAGCACCCTTGGGTGCATCCCATCCTATCCCATGGACTTGTACACATCCAGCTTTTCTAAAGCATCCCTAACCTGTTCTTTCACCACTGAGGACTGCTCACCTCCTCGCCAAACTGTGCTGCCGATGCAGTAGTTCGGGAGCTGCATGAAAACTGAGGCAAAAAAGGCATTGAGTACTTCAGCCTTTTCTGCATCCTCTTTGACAAGGTTGTTTTCCTCATTCAGTAAAGGACCCACACTTCCTCTGATCCTCCTGTTCCTACCAACATACTTGTAGAAACTCTTCTTGTTACTTTTCACATCCCTTATTAGCTGCAACTCTAATTGTGTTTTAGCCTTCCTGACGTCATCCATTCATGACCGAGCAATGCTTTTATATTCTTCCCTAGTTGTTTGTCCATGTTTCCACTTCTTATAAGCTTCCTTTTTGAGATTAATTTACTGAAGAATTCCCTACTAAGGCAAGCTGGTCTTCTGTCATACTTGCTAGTCTTCCTGTGTATCAAGATGGTTTGTTCCTCCACTCTCAGTAAGGCTTCTTTAAAGTAGTCAGCTCTCCTGGACACCTCTCCCTGTCACACTGACTTCCCAGGGGATCCTGCTCATGAGTTCCCTGAGTGAGTCAAAACCTGTTTTTCTGATGTCCAGGGTCCTTACTCTGCTGCTCTCCACCCTTTCTTTCCTTAGGATCCTGAACTCTATCATCTCATGGTCACTACTGCTCAAGTTACTATCCACTACCACATTCCCCACCAATTCTTCCCTGTTTGTGAGCAGCAGTTCAAGAACATAGTCCCTAATTGGCCACTTCAGCACTTGCAGTAGGAAATATTCCCCATCACTCTGCAATAATTTCCTGGATTGCCTGTGCACTGCTGTATTGCCCTCCCAGCAGATGTCAGGATGATTGAAGTCTCCTGTGAGAACCAGGTCCTGTGATTAGGAAACTTTCACTAGCTGTTTGAAAAAAAGCCTTATCCACCACTTCCTCCTGGTCTGGTGGTCTGTAGCAGACCTCCACCATGACATCACCCTTGTTGCTTTCTCATCTGAGCTTAACCCAGAGACTCTCAGCAGGCCTTTATCCAGTTTCATAGTGGAGCCCTGAGCAATCATAGGGCTCTTTTACATAAAGAACAACTCCTCTTCCTCTTCTCCCCTGCCTGTCCTTCCTTAACAATTTGTACCTAGCCATGCCAATATTCCAGTCATGCGAGCTATGCCATAAAGTCTCTGTTATTCCAATCATGTCATAGTTCCATGACCATGGAAAGACTTGCAATTCTTCCTGCTTGTTTCCCAGGCTCTATGGATTTCTGTACAGGCACCTGAGGTAACTAGCTGAATCCCCTGATTTCTCAGAATGTATGAGAGCACCTCCCCTGTTACCTCCACCTGTTTGCTCTTCCCCCAAGGTCTCCCACTTCTCCACTTACCTCAACGCTTTGGTCTTCACCACCCAGCAAAACTAGTTTAAAGCCCTCCTCACTAGGTTAGTGAGCCTGTCTGTAAAGACACTCTTCCTTCTCTCCATTAGGTGGTTCCCACCTCTTCCCATAAATCCTTCTTCTTGGAAAAACATCCCATGGGTGAAGAAGACAAAGCCCTGTTGGTGACACCACCTGTACAGCCAGGTGTTTATCTGCAGGATTCACCTTCTCCTGCCCAGGCTCATTCCCTTGACTGGAAGGATCAACAAGAATACAACCTGAGCCCCAGACCCCCTCACTCTTGCACCCAAAGCCCTGTAGTCACTTTGGATAAGCTCAGAGTATCCCCTGGAAATACCATTGGTGCCCACGTGGATGAGCTGCATGGGATAGTATTCAAAGATTCAGAGGGACAGATGATCATTGGTAGTCCCCAGTGACATCTCAGATCTGGGCAAGCTACAGATTTCCCAAGACAACAGGTCAGGTTGCAGATGGCTCCCTCTCTCTCTCACAGAAGGGAGTCTGTAACCACCACCACCCATCACTTTCTCTTGGTGGCAGTTGTCTCAGTCCTTCCTACCTTGATGAGGCTTGGCCTGTCTTCCTCCACCAATGGAATGTGCTCCTCACTCTCTGTTGCTAGGGCTGCATATCTGTTCTGCAGACACCCTCTTGGGTGTCCATGTCCTCTCTGTTCTCTAGAGCTGCCTGTGGCATTTCTTCTTCATGGTCTGGGAGGTCTCTTCCAGCAGCAAATTGATCAACTACTCATGGTGGAGGATGTGCCAGAAAGCCACCTTTGTTTCTCCCCAAAATCTCTGCCCTGTGATACTGTGACTAAAATCTCTAAGCTGCAACCATTTGATTAGGGTGGGCCCTGCACAAAGGGGACCACAGCCTCAGCCTGTCTATTTAGGTAACTTGAGCTGGCTGCATTCCTGAGGGAGGGGGGAAACCTGCTTCCTCTGCCTACATGACTTGCATCAATTTCCTGGGTGGGGGGTTTCTGTCTGGCAACTGGTGATGTATTTCAAATTGGCCTCCACTGGGCCAGGTGAATGAGGTCACAGAGGCTATATAAGTTTGGATGGGGAAGAAGGCGGTCTTTTCGGCCATGAGGTGAAACAGCAGCCATGCAGGGAACACAGAGGAGCTTTACCATCTAACGTTGGCTCTCTCCCCCAAACTCACGAGCTAGAAACTGCCTGCTTACAGAAGGGAATTTCACCAGCCTCTGGAAGATGCATGTGAGTAAGCTACTTAAAATCTGATTAGATATTTAGCTGGCAGTAACTCAGACACGTGATCAAAAGGCTACCTCAGCCACACTGTTTGCTCTTTAGGATTTCTAAGATATTGCTCAATCCTGTACCCCAGTTTACCCTACCCCTGTAATCAATAAAGTTCTCCTTTTTTGACTGGTGTGGGAGACTTATTGAGGGGTGGGTCTAAATTATGCCTAAGAGACCCCTTAGGTCTGTGGACTAAGGGAGACTTTACTTTTTGTCCCTTGACTTGGGGAAGTGCCCCAAGTGCCTGTACTGGGTCAAGTACCCATAGGACTCTTAGACCTGTGTTTCCCCGAGGACACAGGGCTGAGACAGTCCCATATCGGGGTGGTGGCAGCACATTACCCCCAGACTAGAGAGTGTGCTCCGGGAGAGGGGTCAGCTGAACATAAGGCGCCCCTAGGGAGGCATTCGGAGCCTGGAAGGTGGTCAGGTTCAGGGAGGTGGGCAGCTCAACGCAGGAGCACCCCCTACTGGCCTGCCTCATGTGGTGGAAACAGTGGTGAGATATGAATACCCGGCTGTTTTACTCAGGTGGAATCTCTGCACTCGCCACAGAGGACACTTCAGAGCCTTGCCACCTTCTCCTGTAGTTTGCTGAGAGACATCACCAGAAGGCATTGCTTACACCTCAGACACTCCATATCCTGGCCATCACTGGAAGGTACCTACAAACTGGAGTCCCCACAGTGCCAATCCTGGACCTGGGTGTAAGCCTCAATCACGAACAGTCCTTCTTGGACAGAAACCTCACAGGTGCAAGCAGAGGCAGTGTCAGTGGCTCTGGCATTGAGATGTTCCTCCAGCCATTTCCCTGACTATCTTAATCTGCCTTTTCTCTCTTACTGCTTTTCTTCTAAGCATACTTCCCATAGCAAACTTGTCTGGAAGTTGGCCTATTTATTGCTCATGTACCCCAAAGGGTTCTTTTTCCCCCCTGCTTCCTCACACCAAGCTGAAAGATTTGCTCCTCAAAAATGGGGTAGAGGACACAAGTTGGTCAATGAACTGGCCAGAAAACTGCTTTCAAACTGCTTCCCCTGTTTGAAATCCCTGTTTTCTGTTTCCCTGTGGCGGTGGTCTCCTTTTATATCCTGCTTGGCCTGAACTAGATCCACCCCCTCATTAAGGCTTTTGTCAGGCCCAGGCAACAATCAATAAGCCAGCAACACTCCCAGATTCTCAGAGCACACACCCCAAACACACACATCCCACCAAATACACCCTCAGCAAACCAAAGGTACAAGCAGCTCTGAATCATGTATCTTCCCTGTCTCTTCCCCTTCCTCCTCTTGTCTCCAGCAACTGCCTACAAACTTCTTACCCTGCTTGGAGGCCCTGGTTGTTGACTCCCTGGTTGCCTGTGGAATCTCCTTTTTATACTCTTCTGGTCCTGGACATAAATATACTACTACATTTGGTAGTTAACCAAAGACTGTGGTGCTGGTGTCATCGAGAAAGCTTTGGCTTCCATGACCACAGCCCATTTTTTGGCAAGAGAGGAAGTGAGCTGCTGGGAAGAGATGGCCTGCACCTCTCTCCACTGGGAAGGAAGCTTTTCTCCACCAGACTGGCTGACTTGCTCCACCAGGCTTTAAACTAAGCACACTGGGGGACAGGAGGACTACCGTCACTGCTGGCCCACTGAGCAACCCTTGCAAAAAAAGCCAGCAGGCCAAGGCACTTAAGGAAGCCCACCCCTGCCCCAGCCTTGGTACAATCTGTGGGCAAGGCAAGGCAAGAACCCCCAAGGGACACATGCCTGACTGTACACAAATGCCAGGACCTTGGGGAATAAACAGGAGGAATTCATCCTCCTGCTTAATGCAAAAAATTATGATGTCATAGGGATAACAGAGACCTGGTGGGACTCCACCCATGACTGGATCATGGGTATAGATGGCTATACCTTGTATAGGAGAGATCGAGTAGATAAAAGGGGTGGGGGTGTAGCTCTCTATGTTAAGGAAAGCTACATATCCCTGCAAGCTGATGTTGGCAACCAGGGTGGACAACTGGAGATCCTCTGGGTTAAATCCATGGGGGACACAGGGGTCTGCTGCAGACCTCCCACCGGAAGTCAAGAGCTTGACCAGGAATATGCCCAGGAACTGGCTGGGGCCACATGCTCCAGGTCCATGGTTGTCAAGGGTGACTTCAACTGACCAGACATCTCGTGGGAGGATCACTCAGCAAAATCTGAGCAGTTGCAAAGCTTCCTATCGTGTGTAGATAGCCTCTATCTGACTCAAGAAGTCTACGGCCAATGAGAGGTAAAGAGCTGTTAGACCTGGTATTGGCTACTGGAGGTGACCTAGTGATTGATGGGAAGCTGGATGACAGTGACCAAAAGTTGATCACCTTTACCATCCACCGTAATGCTGGCAAGTCAGTCAGCAACACTGAAGTCCTTGACTTCAGGAAAGCTGACTTTGACAAGCTCAGGAGGCTTGTCAGTGAGGCCCTAAAGGACCACAATCCCAGGGAGAGGGGAGTTCATGAAGAGTTGTTGCTCCTTAAGGGAGTGATTCTCAGTGCATAACCTAATTCTATTCCATCTTGGAGGAAAGGCACCAAGAGGGCACAGAAGCCCCCTGGCTCTCCAGGGATCTAGTAGACTTTCTGAGGATTAAAAAAAAAAAAAAAGGCCTACAAAGGATGGAGGATGGGATTCACTTTCAAAGAGGAATATTCTGTACTGGTCCAGTTCTGCAGGGAACAAACCAGGTAAGCCAAGGCTGCAGCTGAACTCCAACGAGTTTTGAGAATCAAGGACAATAAAGAGTCCTTTTTCAGATATGTGGGAAGCCAGAGGAAAAGCAAGGGCAACATTGGACCCCTGCTGACCCAGATGGGACAACTGACAACTGACACCCAGGAAAAAGCCGACCTATTAAATGGGTACTTTGTGTCAGTCTTTCATCAGTCCCATGGGACACCCATACCTTCTACGGGACAGGGAGATCCAGGTGAGGGAGATCTCCTGCCCTCCATCAATGCTGACCTCATGAAGGAACACTTTGAGAGGCTGGATACCTTCAAATCAGCCAGCCCTGACAATCTACACCCCAGGGTACTCAAGGAGCTGGAGAGCATCGTAGCCCAGCCTCTGGCACGGATCTTTGAGAACTCCTGGCACTCTGGTGTAGTGCCCGAAGACTGGAAGAAGGCCAATGTGGTGCCTAACTTCAGGACCGGGGAAAAAGTGGTTCTGGCAAACTATAGGCCCATCAGCCTGACTTCTATCCTCGGGAAGATCTTAGAAAAGCTTATTAAAAGAGGCCAACCTTAATGGACTGACCAACGCCAACATCCCGAGCCATGAGTTTGTTGCAGGTAGGTCTTGCTTGACCAATCTCATTTCCTTTTACAACCAGGTGACATATCACCTGGAAAAAGGAGAACAGATTGATGTCAGATATCTTGACTTCAAAAAAGCCTTTGATCTAGTATCCCATGATCACCCCTTGGTGAAACTGGCCAATTGTGGCCTTGGATCCACCATAATCTTCTGGCTGGGAAATTGGTTCTCTGGTCAGACCCAGAGGGTAGTAATCGGTGGATTTCAATCATCACAGTACCCTGTGACCAGTGGGGTCCCCCCAAGGCTCTGTCCTTGGACCCATATGTTTCAAGATCTTCATTAATGATGATGTGTACATTGGAGTCAGAATCGGACTGGCCAAGTTCGCCAATGATATCAAACTTTGGGGCAAAGCATCCACACCTGAAGACAGGAAAAACTTTCAGCATCCTTATAGGCTTGACAGTGCTATGGTGGCTAGTCCTATGGAAGAAAGAGACTTGGGGGTCATCATTGACCACAAGATGAACATGAGCATGCAATGTGATGCTGCAGCTAGTAAAGCAACCAAAATGATGGCTTGCATCCATAGATGCTTCTCAGGCAAATCCCAGGACATTTTCCCCTTGTACTCAGCCTTGGTGAGGCTGCAGCTGGAGTACTGCATCCAGTTTTGGGCTCCACAATTCAAAAAAGGATGTAAAGAAGCTTGAGAGAGTCCAGAGAAGAGCCACACGCATGGTCAGCATAACAGACCTTATGATGACAGGCTGAGAGCTATGGGGTTCTTTAGCCTGGAAAAGCGCAGGCTCAGGGGTGATCTGATGGCCACCTATACATTTATCAGGGGTGACCACCGGGATGTGGAGGAATGTTTGTTCACCAGAGTGCCCCAAGGGATGACGAGGTTGAACGGTTATAAACTACTGCAAGACTGTTTCAGGCTGGATATAAGGAAGAATTTCTTTACTGTCTCTACCCCCAAGGTCTGGAACAGTCTGCCATCAGTGGTGGTTCAAGCACTTACATTGAACACCTTCAAGAGTATGCTTATCTTGCTGGGATCCTATGACCCCAGCTGACTTCCTGCCCTTCAGGCGGGGGCTGGATTAAATGATCTTCCAAGGTCCCATCCATCCCTAATGTCTATGAAATCTATTCCCCACCAATTCATTCCTCTTTGTGAGCAACAGGTCAAAAAGAGCCTCTAGTTGGAGTTGAATATCATGTGCTTCCAGATGAGATTTCAAACCACAAATTAATTTCTTAATAGCTGGTGAGTAATATGAAAAGAGAATATTTATTTCTTCATTTCCTTTAATTATAGCAGCTATCAAGGACTTGACAGATACTTGTGGGTTTGATGATCCAGGGCATCCTTATACCTCCCACTGTAAGGCTGTGTCATATATCCATGTCTTAGCTCTTGGGAGTATGGAGCCAGGCAGTGAGCTAAAACTCTCACCCCATTTAGTATGGAGTGAGAGTTTGGGATACTTGTGGATTTGATAAATCTATATTAAAATTTACTTTACTCACTGTTCTTATAGTTGGTGATGCTGAAATCAAGTTTTCTTTATTGATCTTTCTTTCCAGTACCTCAGTTTGTTGTGTCCTGGGGTTATTGGTAAGGATATTACTGGACTTAAGGGGAGAGGTCCTTTTTAGGCCTTTTTAACACTACATTTCATAAGTTGCAGCTGTGTAGACAGATCTGTGTTTACTGACAGCAAAGAAGTAGAGACAAGGGATGCTTACATACTGGGTAGACTAAAAAAAAAAAATCACATTTACAGTGGCAAGAGCTTTTTGTTTTAAAGCCTATTACGTAAATCAAGTAATTCTTCCTTAGGGCACACTGGATTTTAACAACTAGTGAATAAGCTGGTGTTGAAAGGAGGCCAATAGAAAACAATACTCAATATAAAGATGAAAATAACAAAGAATGGAAATGAAAAAAATAAGATAAACATTATATAATATGTAACAAAACTTAAAAATATATCAAAATCTAAATAAGTGCTCACAGTTCAGACTTACAGGTGTGTCTACACAAGACATTAATTACACAGTAGCCTAACTCTACTGAGCAATAGCATGCAGGGCAAAACCCATGCTAATACAGTACTCTGTGGTAGTATTTGGATATTGTGCAGTTAGCATCACTAAAAAGCTGTGTGCTGGTGCTGCTGCACGGTAGCACTAGTTACTGCATATTGATTTAGTACTTGCTTATCCAAGTACTAAATTTAAAGGTCAATAACTATGACGCATTAATGAACATGTAGACAGACCCACAGAGTGGTCAATGACCTTTGGCTGCCACCTTGGACATGAACAGTTTGTGGTGGAACAGCCCCATATTCCAGGTGCAGGATGTGCTACTAACAGAGTCACTGCTGGCCATGAATGACATGTGCCCCTGGAGGATGGGGGAGCACAACAATCCCCCACAGGTGGTGGTGGCAGCGGTGGTGGCAGTGGCGGGGGTGTGGCAGTGGTGAGCGGGGAGCTTCTACATGTGGCTGTAGCGGTGGTGGCAGTGGGGGAGGGGTTGGTGAGCGTGAACTGGTGGTCAACGACCACCTGCAGACACTGCTGGTGCTGTTGGAGATGAGGGCAGGGGTGGCAAGTAGTGACAGCCCACTGGCATTCACCAATGCTGCTGGCCTTCTGCCTGAAGCTCCATACCCCTCTAAATTAAGGGTGATTTGACTGAATATTTCAGGCTCAAACAATGACTTTAAATAAAATTGAAAAATCAATACAATCTTGTATATGTCTCACACTTATCATAGGATCACCACTGTATTAATATCTGAATTACCCCAATGTGTCTGGTTCACATTCAGTTATATCCCGCATACTTCTAAGCTAGGTGGTTCTGAGCAAAGTTCAAGTCCTAGTTTCTGAGGCACATTTTTAGATCTAGAGTTCCTGTCTAGAATTCTTCCTTGATCTGCACTTTCCTAGGCTTTGGAACTGAGGCTGAGACCTCTCAATTCTCTCTAGACACATATATATGATTACTCAGAGCTCTGCTTCTGTGGAGGCCTTTTTGTGGAGCATCTGGTTTATAGTGGATCTCTTTGAGATCCCCTGGGAACATAAAAAAAACAACAACCCCCCCAACAGCAAAATCTCATTATGTTTGAATACAAATTTCTAATAACACAACAACTTTTACTCTCAGAATATACAATGGTTTAGTGTCCTATGGTAAAACAACAAAAAATGCACATTCACTTACATTCTTTTCCTCTTGAAAGTGACAGGACAGTGGATGGATTTCTCCTGTTCTGTACTTTCTGTTTTTCCTGCACTTCTGTTGTATGGTGTTGCTTTATCATTGAGGCTAGGGACAGAAGTTTCACATAAACTGGCTTCAGTGATTGGAAAGTGGTTTAAACCTGTAACAGAACAGTTGATCACTACACATAAACCACTTTCAAAATGGCCAGAACAGATTTAAGATACACCTGGTTGCATGTAGTATCAGACATAAATGATTTAGGTCAAACTGGTTTATAGAACTTCTGTCTCAGATCCCTTGTTGGTTCAATTTAACTCACGGTCCACCAGTATCCCAGGATGCTTTGCATCCCTGGGCTATGCTATCTGTTCCAGTGGAACAGGGACTGTCTTGTCCCTCTGCTCCTTAGCCTGCTTCCTGCCTACATCTGTCAGCCCATAGGGGGCAAGGAACAGACACCCAGACTCCCCTAACCGGCCTACACAGCATGTGGAGGGAGGGAAAGCCCCTGTGGTGGGGGCTTTTCAACCCTCAGGAACCTCCGTCCTCCTTCTTACCAGTTGCTGATTGCTTTAGTAGCTGCCACAGGGGGGAAGGAGAAGGAGTCCTCTGGGCTGGATCCCTGCCTGTACAGCAGAGCATGAGGGCATTGGGGAGAGTTCAACCTATTCAGCTTAGAGGAAGCTGCCTAGATTGAATTGATATTGCCTCTGGCTTTTTGATTGTATGTACTTAGCCTGAGAGATAGGGATTTTGAATCCCATCTTATCCTCAATAAAGGCTTTTCTACTCCATCATTAAAACTTCCTGATACATTTTATTACTTGTGTCAGATGGTTAGCTAGGAAGTTCCAAGTCCTTAGAGTAGAACTTGGGAAAACACATTTTCTTCAGGTTTGCCACTCTTTGTAGGGAAACCAGTGTTCAAAGGGTGGACCTTGCTGATTAGAAAGCAATCACAATTGACATCTGTGTTTTAGTTCTTTCAGGGAGTTGACATGTGTTACAATAATCTGCCTTTAGTCTGTCCTTGACAGCCCCAGCCACCTGTAGTTTTATATTTAAAATGTAGCTCACATTCCTGAAAAAGTGGTATCAGTGTCAGTTAAGGTCTCTATATTAATTTAGGAGTACTGTATAAGGAAGACAGAGGTCAGGTGAGGTCTAAATATTAATTTAAGAGTAGTCTGCAAGGAAGAGAAAAGTTTCATTAACATCTTTAACTTTTAGGTCAAAATACTTTACATCCACAATTTTTTTGTTTAATTATCTGCTTTTTAAAACTGCCTAATCTTGTCTGGCAATCCTTAAATGAATTTAGTTCATTTAAGGAAATGATAATCAGGAAAAGAAAGTTGTGTATGGACACTTCTTTTTTTGCTGTTGTTAATTTTCTTCAGTTGCCTCTCCTCTAACTACTATCACCTTTCCCTTTTTCTGGTCATCTCTGTATGTTTTGTTGCTATTAAAGTCATGCTACATGGATGTAAATCCATGTAAATCCACTCTGGATTTAAATCAGGGACCACAGAAAGGTGGGATGCATTTGTACTTAACTTTGTTAGCATTACAGTAAGCCATATCACTCAAATCCACATGGTTTAATGAAGAAATTATGGATTTGTTTGAGGTCTATGGAGAGAGGACAGTGTAGTCTGGATTGATAGGAGATAGGAGAAGCAGGAATACAAATATTCATTGAAACTAAAGATGGGACAAGGTTCCAAAATTCCAGTGTTACAGCAAAAGGAAGAAGCTCCAGCAAGACACACACACAAGGACAATGACAAGGCCACCAAAATGTTTCTAGTGCTTTCTTCCTGCTATCTTGAGAATTGATGTTTTCCTAAAGAGGCCACTACTGAGGCATGGAAAGCTTCCAGACAACTGTGGACCTTGACTAAAACTCCTGTTTGGAGGTAATTTTCCCCAAGTTTCAGAATGTCTTCCCTATACAAGAGCCTGAGGTAGGACCTGATGGAAAAAAAAAGAAATCTGCCAAAATCTCAGAAGACTTATAGTATGACAATACACCTGTTTAGGGAAGTTAAACTAGTAAAAACCTTTTGTTTCCAAATGGATACTGGAATTTAGGGTAGCTAAAGACTGGGAAACTTTTTTCCTCCCTTTCTCCTTCTTCATCCTTTGATCAAAATAACTTCCTCACCACAGAATTTAAAATCTGTGGTTAGTATATTTTCTGAAAGTTTCATATTCCACAGATCACACTAGTACCACCATACCCCTTTTCTGCTCATTTCTGTCCCTCACTGGAAACAAAACAAAACCAAACCAAACCATACATTTAAAATGGCACCAATACACTAGAATGTGATCTACATAACATTTAAATTTCTAAAGCAACAAACTGCTAGTTTCTACCTGCTTTCCATTCGGTGGCATTACACAGATTGTAATTCAGGCATGTTTATTTAAAGACCAGATGCAGAAAAAGAAAAGGCCTTTTTAATATAGTTTGACCAGTGCCCCAAGTGTCCATCTACCCTACCAGGAGGTATATTTTCAAAATTGAGACACTGATGAATAGAGATAATGAGGCATTCAGCTACTTTAATCAGATGCTCGGTGTTGTGAGCATCCTGGGTTCAGAACAATAGCTGCAGAAATCTATTAATTTTCATGTGCCACCTGTAAAGATTTGCAGGTGTTTAAGGAAAATATAGTGTCCATATTGGTATGCAAGAGAGTACAGCCTTCTCAGAGTTTCCTGTATAAATTGTGTTGTCCCTTGATACCTGTGCTGTGGAGTCATTCTGGCAAATAATATTGCTATATATCTTGCAGATTTCCCCCAGTCCCTCTAAACATTGGGACCTTATTACATCTTTGTGGAATACCTCAAGGTAGTATGTCTGAATGTAAGAATATTCTACAGAATACATGAAATTACTAACTTGTCCCCACTTTCTCATCAACCCCCACTGACCTATATGCTTGCTCTGTTCCTCGTAGTGTTTGAAAAAATGTTAGTGATGAAGATAAAATACGGTTGTATAACACTGCAGATACACCATATGCATAGTAATATGTGCTTTCATAATTTTTTGCAGAAACATAAAAAGCATAATAAACTTCCATTCATTAAATTCTTACATACAGACTAATGAAATATTTATACAATGCAAAATGAACTTGTATTTGAATATTTTAGCTGTTACCCTCAAAGTGAGCCATTTAAAATGTTCCAAAACTTCCTACAAGTCTGCTTCCCACTCATCAATGAGGCTCTCACTCCCTTCATTTTGCAGATGTTGCACACAAAACAGCAAGCTGTTATCAAAAAGGCAGATGTTGCTCAACAGCCTTCACAGTTGTCATTAGGTACTGCTTTCTCTATCCTGGCCTTCCAAATACATAGTTCACTGTCATTGTTCCACTGCTCAGAATAGGTGCCTTTTTTTTTCTTTAAAAAGAAAAAGAAAAACTTCTAAAGAAGAAGATGGTAAGCTGAATCTCCCATATATCAGCAAGACTAAAAATATCATTAATATTCATTATAATCCTGGGGAAAATGTTTTCATTTTCACTGAGAAAAACAGGCCAAAGTTACAAGAGATCTCTTCATCCTGTACCTGTCTGGACCGTGCCACATTAATATTAGTGAACTTCCCATGTTTTTCCACAAGGTCATGAATCACCATGGATAAATCCGCATTCTGCCGATTAACAACTTTCTTTGAATGGGGAACATGGGGAAAGAATTCACACCTGCATCCTTTCAGTAGATCCCATATAACTCAGGAAAACAACCTGAAAATCCAATGATAACCTTGTTTATAACACAATGTTTATTGACTTCCTCTTTATAGTGACATAAGCCATTATAATAACAGCTCCTAGGATTGACCTACTAATAAGAAATCAGTTAAGTATTGACTTACTTTTTAGCATTATAAATTATATTTAGCATTGCCTTAACTCCATATAGCCTATAGGAGTTTGGAGTTTGAGTTGCCAGATGCTGATATTTCTAGGGACCTATTTACATTGTGGTGGAAGTTTGCACCCAACAGCACCTTTTAATCTATCTTTTTTTACTGTAGCCCATCCCCGTGCTGCTGGCCCTGGCCCTGGTCCTGCCTCCAGCATTGACCAGTCAGGGGATGTCCAGACAGGTGCAAGTCTATGGCTGCACTCTCTCTCTCTGAGGTTACACCTTCCAGACCCTACAAAGTGGGGAACCCACCCAGTTGTGGGTCTAGGGGTTAAGGCACCCTGACCCACCTTTCACTGGGGTGGTAACTGGCCTGGCATTTCCTGGGTGCTCCTATACCAGTAGGAGCCCCACCAGGCCATCCACTCCCAGCACAGTACAGTTTTAGGTCTTACCCAGGACCAGGAGCCTCCTGACCATCCCCTACAACTCCTCCATTACTTCCAGATGATACCAGCAGCCCTGCAGCAGGCATTGTTGCTGCCTAGCCTCCCAGCAGGAAAATGCCCTGTTTATATGGGTAGCCCTGAATCTAAAATGGCTGCCTTAATCAGCCACCTGCCAGCTGCTGACTTCTGACCCTTAAAGTAGCAGGCAAAAACCATTCCCTGCCACACATGGGTATCCATAATGCATTATATCAAGGAAAAGGAAGATTACTTTGACAGGAATTAAAATAAATTGGTACTTGCCAGGCCAAAGAGAAATGAGAACTGGCAGCATGTGACTACTCAAAGAAGGATGGACCCAGAATGAAAGAGGAACAGATTGAACCACTTTCAAGCACTCTGGTGGAAGAGCTGAAGAAAAGGCAGAGGCAAAGACATCAGCAAGCATAAAGCATAGGACACGGTAGTCTAGAGAGCAGGAATGAATCCCAGGGATGAACCATTGTATGAAGAACCATTGTATAAAGAAGGAAGAAAAGGTTGTGGTCATTGGTGACGCTCTTCTACAGGAGACTGATTTGTTACCCACACTTAGGATCCTGGAAGGTGAGCTCTCTGCCCAAAACCCAATTTTAGGATGTCACAGAGAGACACTACCAAAGTGCATCCATGCCTCAGATCACCCCTTTTCTGTTTTTCCATGTAGGCACCAACAGTATTGCCAGGAATGACACTGAGCAGATCAGAGGTGACTATGAGACTCTTGGCAAGAGTTAAGGAGCTTGGAGGCTGGACAAAATTACCATAAGATGGATAGACAATTGGTTCAACAGCCACAAGCATAGTGTAATTATTCATGGGTCCATGTCAGAATGGTAGGAGGTTTTAAGTTTAGCTCCAAAGGGCACATCCAGATAAGCACGCACGTGCCTCTTGCCCTCCCTCAAACTGCATTGAGGCAGGGCAAGAGGCAAGTGCAGGAATGAAAAAATGTTCACAGCACTGCAAACTTGCAGTGCAGGGAGAAAATTAGACCCCTGGATATCCAGGGATCTAAAAAAAATACTCCTCAATAGAGCAAAGCAAGGCAAGGTTCGAGACTGTGCCCGGAGCCAGCAAACAGTCAGTCCTCCAAAAGAGATGCTCTGGTTTCAGTCTCCTTGGTGCTCCTGCTTCCCCCAACCCATGGCGCCGTCCAAGGTAAGTGAAGGGTGGGGTTCATGAGTGTAGGTGGGTGAGGGGTGGCAGAGGAATGTGAGTGGGTTTAGGGAGTGGCAGGGGGGATGTCCTTGGGGCTCCGGAGAGGTGAAGATCTGGTCCAGATCCATGCAGCTCACTAGTCTGGCTTTCCACCAAAGCAGGTCACATGGCTCTGGGAGGTGTGCACAGGAGCCATGGCTCACAGAGCCATGTGACCCACTTTGGTGCAAAGCCAGATTAGAGAGCCACATGGTGCTGGGCCAGGTCCTAACCCCCACCCTAACAGGCACAGTGAGGCAGAGGTGGGAGCTGACCCTGGGGCTCATCTGACACCCAGCCCAGCCAGGTGACAGTACCTGGCATGGCATGCAGTCCCCGTGTGCCATGCTGGGCCCTGCCACCTGGCCTGACCTTTTCTATAGTGGCAGGACCCAGCCCGGCTTGCAGGAACTGGACTAGAGGAGCTGGGGCCCTTCAGTCCTCGGCTGGCATGAGCAGCCCCAGGGCCAGCAAGACCCGTCTCAGCTCTGGATGGTTGCTGTGTGCTGGGCCAGGTGGCAGGACCCAGCATGGCACGTGGGGGCTGTATGCCATGCTGGGTCCTGTCACCAAGGTCTGAGCCCGGGTGGGCTGGGTGACAGATGGGTCCCAGGGATGGCTCCTGCCTCTTTCCCACTGTGCCTGCAGAGGGGGCTCTGGACTTGTGGAAAGGGCCAGCTTATAGTGAGCAGCCATGTAGACATATGCCCAAGAGAGAGGCCTGGGTGACCTATTGAGAGAGCCCAGAGAAGATGCAGGCCAGCCTGAGCAGAAGGGGCTTAAAGTTTGTGGGCCTGTAGAGGGACCCTCCTAATAAGCCTCCTAAATAGAACCATTGAAAGTTTGGGCAACTGAGGAAAGGCCTGGGAAAACCCAGGGAGTGGAGCTGACCTGGGAGAGGTCTGTCAGATGAGCCCAGTGTAGTAAAGGGCTGCTTCATACAAGATCTGTGGGGCTCCAGGCAAGCCCAGTGTAAGAGGACTGATTAATGGTAGAAGGGACCCAGGGATGGACCCTTATTGAAGGAGAGAGTCAGCTCTTTGTAGATGGACCCAGGGCTCTTGAGTGACCCAACCCAGGGCCCGAGTGGTAGAAGGGCAAGCATGTCCACTGTAAGGGGAAGGCGAGGGCAGCAGAGAACTCTGGCACTCCAACTGGCCAGAGACTGAGGGCTGTGTAAGGAGGTGGAGACTGGAATAGAGTGCCCAGGAGTTAGCAGCCCAGGAAGAATATCAGGAGCTCAGAGAGGGTGGAGAACAGCATGGCAGATGTGGCAGAGAGGGTGTAGAATGACCATAAGCCTGCAGTGGGTCCTGAAGCATGACCTAAAATTACACCCTTCTGGAGTTGGATGGTGTGGTGGAGCTGCCTGTGGTGCGGCAGTCTCCAGGAAATGCCATACCTGTGACACCCTAGAGAAAGGCAAGTATGGGGTTCTGGAAAGTCTCATCCCCACTGCCTTGTGGTGACCTTGTGGAAGAGAAAGCTTAGGAGAGCACATCCTGAGGGAAAAGCACCAGACTTGGGCAACATACCATGGGAGCCAGAAGACCCTAGGCCCAAAGTCTGAGAGAGTGGGGCTTATGGGTGACTGGACAGGGGCAGAAGGACCTGAGGCCCAATGCCTGAGGAGTGAGGCTTAGTAGGAATCCTGGAAAAGAATGAGTTCTAGTGGGAGGCTGATTTAGAGGTCCAGGTGAATCAACAGACACCTGAGGCCTGAGTGGGCCACCAGCTGAGTTGAGGGTCCAGATATGCCAACAGACATCTGAGGCCTGAGGGGGCTGTAGGCCTAGTTGGTGATTTCATAGATTTCATAGACATCAGGGCTGGAAGGAACCACGGGAGATCATCGAGTCCAGCCCCCCGCCCAAAGGGCAGGAAGTCAGCTGGGGTCATAGGATCCCAGCAAGATAAGTATCCAATTTACTCTTGAAGGTGTTCAATGTAGGTGCTTGAACCACCTCCGCTGGCAGACTGTTCCAGTCCTTGGGGGCTTGGACAGTAAAGAAATTCTTCCTTATGTCCAGCCTGAAACGGTCTTGCAGGAGTTTGTGACCGTTCAACCTCATCATCCCTTGGGGCGCTCTGGTGAACAAACGTTCCCCCAGATCCTGGTGGTCACCCTTGATAAACTTATAGGTGGCCATCAGATCACCCCTGAGCCTGCGCTTTTCCAGGCTAAAGAACCCCATAGCTCTCAGCCTGTCATCATAAGGTCTGTTATGCTGACCATGCGTGTGGCTCTTCTCTGGACTCTCTCAAGCTTCTTTACATCCTTTTTGAATTGTGGAGCCCAAAACTGGACGCACTACTCCAGCTGCGGCCTCACCAAGGCCGAGTACAAGGGGAGAATGACGTCCCGGGATTTGCTCGAGAAGCATCTATGGATGCACGCCAGCATTTTGGTCGCTTTATTAGCTGCAGCATCACATTGCAGGCTCATGTTCATCTTGTGGTCAATGATGACCCCCAAGTCTCTTTCTTCTGTAGTGCTGTCCAACGTAGCACTGCCGAGCCTATAAGGATGCTGCAGGTTTTTCCTCCCTGAGGCCAGAGAAGGCCAGGGTTTAAAATCAGCCCAGTGTGTCGGATGGTAGGCCTGATGCTTTGTTGTATAATAGGGACTGAATTAGACAGCCTGAAAGTCTACAAGGGGACAGGACCAACAGTGCAAGAGATGAAACCTAAAGGGCTGTAAGGAGTAGGGCCAAGGAGGCCCAAAGGGCCATACAGAGTAGGGCAGAGTGTGTGTGGCCCATGGTGGGGTGAGAATAAATGTGACCCAGTAAAAGGGGCAGTGTGAGTGGGACCCAGTTATGGGGCATGTAAGAGGACCAGGGTAGGGGCAGAGTTTGTCCCTGGAAAGGGTTAAGTGAGAGTCAACTGTCTGCATGCCATCTGTGATGTGTGAGACACGGTAAAGGGGAGGTTGGAGCCTTGTATTTTGCCCTTGGCATCAGGGCTTAGAATGGGCAGTCTCCCACTTAAATTAATATCAGTTTTCATATAATAACCAAGGTGTGGCAGGTGAGACAGGGTGGGGTGCCCTAGACAGGGGGCAGACCAGTCGTGTGCTTGGCCCTGGGATTCCTCCCCCCTCCCCCCGCATCACAGTTGGCTGGGGAATTTGACTGGGATGTGCCAAAACTCCTACTGGAACTTAAACCTGGAAGCACCTGGCTAAAAGGTCAGACCAATCACCATATTTGGAGCAGGAAGAAATTTTGTCCTAAAGTTCAATTGATAGTGGGATTTTTAACCTTTCACTGTAGTGGGGGATGTTACCCTCTTTCTGGGATCTCTTGAGTATGGATTTACAGTCTTTGCAGGAGAAGAACATTGGTCACCATGATCCCCCAGTGTTTCGGAGAACTGGTTGGCATGCTGGTCATGGTGATGACAGCTAGCTGTTGCCAAGAAAATAACAGTATTATTAAAAGCGGTTTCTGCATGCATTATAGTCTTCATATTTCTATTAACATGTTTCCATTATTAACAGGCACAGTGATGGAGCAGCATATCAGAGAGAAGAAAAGTGTCCAATCTGGGAAGAAATAGACAAGGATGATAGAGAAAGGAATCAGTTCTGAATTTTAAAAGAGTCCTACATCTATAACATCACAACCAAACAAAACTACTTCAATACAAAGAAAATATGGTGGAAAGGATAACTGAATTATGTTAAAGAACAAGACAATTTAAAAGGGAAGAGTATTATTATTATCTGTAGCTTGAAGAAAGGTTAGTAGAGTTCATGGGCAGATGCAAGATTGTGGCAATGGGACTGAGGCAATCTGTTCTCTTTGATTGTGATGTTATATAGGTCTAGGACTTTTTTCTTTTGAAATGATTCTTTGCTCTCTTTATCATCCTTGCCTACTTCTTCAGATCAAACACTTTTCTTCTCTATTTTTATTCCCCTATTTGGCCATGTGGTTCAGTTAAAAGAGCTTCTTGCTTATGTGCCACAGTGCCAAAGGGGGTGTGGCTACAGCTTTTTGCTGTGACATTGGATACCAATGGGTTCCATGAACTCACTGGTATGTCAGGAAGGCTCCTTCTGGGATCTCCACATATGCAGCTCACCAACTAGTCACTGTGGGGTCTCTCTGGAGTCCCTGCTTTCAAAACACTCTAGAGCACTGCTATTCACTCTTCACTGCCCTCCATGTGTACTCAGCAGCAGGGTAATGAGATGGTGAGTTTATATCACACAGGGCATACACAGGGCTCCTAAAGGAAGTCTGCTGACTTGCTGGTGAACTTTTGAATCCTCCATGATGATGCAGCACAAACCCACAAGGGGGTGCAACTAAGCTGACAGCCTCCCCCCTCCCCCCACATCCAAGATAGCAGGTAGATTATAATGAGTCAATGTCTGTATTTAGCCCATTGTTTTGTGTCCTGTAAAGTTGTGATTTTTTTGTTCCCAGACCTGTCTTCTGAAAGGGCTTTGAAGGGGGAAATCAAAATAGATATTTTACTATTAAGGACTATCTGTTTTGCAGAGCCTGCATAACAAAGGAAAGGGGAAAAGGCTTAACATCCATGTAACAGCACTCAGATGGCTGTTAGGGTAAGGTTACACATTAAAATTAGACCATACTGAGGGAACTTAAAATGCAAGCATCTGCACGTTCAAGCTTGTTAGTTCATGCTGAGTGTTGCCTGAGAGTCTCAAAGTTATGCCATTTCAGGTGAGGGTCAACTTTGGGCCGTGCTACCTAGATCATGTTAGAGTAACTTTGGTCTGCTCTATAGAGGCAGCACAAACAAATTTCAGTCCTCCAGCATGCCAGAATGCACTTCTCCTCCCCTCAACTCCCCTGCCCTGCCCCCTCCCCCGGCACACACAGAACAAGTGTCCTGGCTCTTAGCCATACCCCTGCTCACCAGTCCTCTACTGGCAAGTCAAAGCTGTGCAGGCAAGAAATTTTATTAACACTTAACATGTAATTACTCACAGCATATTCTAACTTTAACACTGCTTGACATTCCATAGATTTAGTATGGTTCAAGTGTAACTTGTAACTTCACCCTAATTAGATGGCTATTATTAATGTCACACTTACCTATTATTAAGAGACAATTCCAGCAAAAGTTGAGATTGTGTGTGTGTGTGTGTGTGTGTGTGTCCATGTGTGCCCGTGTGTGTGTGTGTTTTTTCCTGAGAAATGCACAAACCAGTTTGAAATATTCAAAGACAAACAGGATGATCTGAGCTTGTTAGAATATAAATTAACTAAAAATTCTAAGGATCTAAATTAGAATGTAAATTAGAATATGCATTCCTTTTCTCCAATTTAAGAAGAGAGCTTGAACAAAACCTTATTTTATTATACTCCTAAATGCTATTTAAAAAGCTTTGTCAGTGACATAGAAGCACAGTGCCACACCCAGTTCTTATAAATAAACTAAACAATTGTAATGTAGATTATTACACAGTCCTGTTGGCTACAAAGGACCAACTCACAGGATCATCATAAAATTCTAGTTTACTGGATGGATGCAAAAGTCAGATCATAAGCTTTGGGGCTGATCCCCTCAAATACACACACTCACAGCAGCTATGAACACTAAGCACCAAGGTCAAGTTATACCTATCCCCAAGTGCTGGAGTCCATCGCTGATGGCCAGTTCAGGCTTCTTTCAGTACAATGTTGCTTCAGAAGGGGATCTCTGGCAGGTTCTTCTGGCTGTGCAGGCAGGGTGCTGGTCAGGTCAAAGAAGGCACCATTGGGGGTCATTCTTCATTGCCTTTTATCCCTCTCTGGCAGATGCTCGTGACCCCCAATTCTCAGGCTTACCCAATCCAGGAGTCATTGACTTCAGGGGATGTCCCCTTTGGTGGTTGCTGGATGGCAGCTGTCAGCTCCAGGGGTCACATGCACAGGTCCATGCAGTCTCGGGAGTCCGTTGATGAAGTTTGATTAATTCACTGCTGTGGTAATTAGGGCTCTGGGGGCAGTTGAACCGGGGGTGGTATTCAGTCTCAAGAGTTGGTCTTCAGCATTGATTAGTTCAAACTGGGGCTTCTGTATCTTTAACGGTGAAGTTTCAGGGAGTTCCTGGGACCCCGCTGCGTACAGAGAAGCCATGGTTCAATTCCCGCCCTTGCTAACATTGTTACATGGTACAGCTTACTTTTAAACTTAAAGTGCATTTGTCACAAAGTTAAAAAGCATAAAACATAAAACATAAAAAGGTGAAATGTCACAGCACATACAACAAATAGACCAAATACAATGGAGGGGTGGACATACTGATGCAGAATACTATTTTATACCCATAAAAGCATCTACAAACTATATTTTTATTACAAGTACACCTTATGTTCTATTAAAACAAATATGTAATAAAAGAAGAAGAGGGAGGAAGGAATAAAAGGTATAAAAGAGAAAGCATCCCCAAAAGGGGGCAAATACTGCAAAAGGGGCTGTTTGCCATATGGAGAAGCTTCACATTGGAGGGAGGGGCAGGCAAAAAAAGGTTTCTTGCTACAGTCCGGTGGGTAGAAAATTGCCTTATGGGACACATGCAGAGAGTGGTGGTGGGTTTCTACCTGGAGAAATGTGAGCATCGGAGTTCCCCAAGCAGAGTCCACCAAGGCTCTGTCCTGGGATCAGTACTATTCAATATCTTCATTAGTGACATGGACAAAGGAGTAGAAAGCACCCTGTCCAGGTTTGCTGATGACACCAAAGTATGGGGAGAGGTACACAAACTAGAAGGCAGGGAGTGAATCCAGGCTGATTTGGACAGGCTGGGGAAATGGTCCGAACAGAATAGGATGCATTTTCACAAGGATAAGTGTTATGTTTTGCGCCTGGGGAGGAAGAATCATCAACACCCCTATAGCCTGGGAGGTACCAGTCTAAGTAGCACAACTAAGGAAAGGGATCTCAGAGTCGGAGCGACTCTAAAATGAACATGAATCAGCAGTGGGATCAGGTAATAAGTAAAGCTAACTGCACCCTTTCTTGCATAAGTAGGTGCATCACAAGCAGGTGTTTTCTAGCAATTTTCTACCCACTAGACTGTAAAAATCTGCATTGCAACTGTTTAGTTTATTTGTAACAATTGAGTGTGACACTTTGTCAAAGGCTAGAGGTGAGACTAACCAGCCTATAATTGCCAGTTCCTCCTTCCTCCATATTGGCCCTTTTCCAATCCTCCGGGACCTGTCCTGAGCACTACGAGTGCACAAGTTGTGTTCAAACAGTTTATTTGTGAGTAAACTGTTCCTGCATCAAATGCTCATGTAGACACACCCACTGAGTTCTAAATAGTATCACTATGAAAGTGAGCAAAACTTAAAAGTTGACTAGGCTTTAGTATTTAATAACTGTTAAATTTATATGAGACAAAAGATACAGCCACACAGCTCACAAGTAGACATAATTAGCCTGAGCCTGAGGATATGGTTATATTGTTTCTCATTCCAAAGCTAATCCAAATATTGCTGCTTAGTACTGCCTACAGCCATGTAGATATAATGTATCTGTGCATGTAGTCAGTTTGTGATTTTTAAATTCTGATTCCCTAATTCTTTGTTTGAACTGCTATGTAAGAAGGATCTTGGTAGGATCATGAGATTCCACCTAAGAAAAGTAAGGGCAATAAACTAACTACTTACGAGAGATCCCAGGGATCCTGGTTTTCTCTGATTTGAAAAAAAATCCCCAATTTTCAGTTAAAAAAGTAACCCCAAATCCACATTTTCCCATAATTAAAATAAACAACATTTGAAGGGCATGGATAATGATACACAAAACACTGCAGCACTCTAATTAGAACAACTTTTGGAGCCGCTCTAAGTAAAACACCTCCCTCCTACCCCTGGAACACATGTAAAAGTGCCCTAAAAGTTTTTAGCCTCACTCTTAATAATAGTCTAGTGGTTAGAGCAGTAATTTAGACAGTGGGAGACCAGGGCTTTAGACTCTTGGTAGCCTGAGGGCTTCGCACTCACATCTCCAACCTCCAGAAAGAGTACAATTATCAGTAGCTATGCAATATGACACCATCCACTCATTGTGCTGAAGAAGATGGGAAATGAAACATGTATGACTCTTCAGGGAAGACAGAGAAAAAGGTACAGACAGCATTATTCTGATACATAGTGGTCAGGGTTATGAAAGGAGTCACCTGGGCTCTGGTTTGTTTTTTCACCTGGGGTCTTTTTATTTTAAATCCAATAGTTACTGTTAAATATATAATGCATAACAGTTCAGGGAGCAGGAAAACTTTCTCATACCCCCTTTCCCCACTTTTTCAATACTGACTGCCCTGGTAACCAGATTACAAAGGCAGACTCCCTTTTGCTTGTTCTTCTTCTAAACAATGATTCTGGCATTCTTGGCTATTCATAGCCCAGCTTCTTCAACCACAGGCGTAAAAGGGCACCTCTGTGCCCTGGGCATTGGTGGTGGCTGTTATTTTGTGCCTCTCCCACCCCCAAGATGCTGCTGTGGTTGCCCCCAGCCCTAGTTACACAGCTGTCTTTAATAAGACATGTGGGTTTGAATCCCATTAGTTTAGTTAAAAGTTGAGCTCTCACTTCCCATGTGAATGCTCTAACTTCCAAGCTGATAGGCAAGAGGTTGGTCACTATTACCACCACTTCTCTTTTAAAAAAAAAGGTCCAAGAATTATGGATCCTGGATGAATAGATAACAGATACTTGCAGCCTAATGTGCTGGCTGACTTAAGTGGCTAAGCTCTAGAGAATAGACAGAGATTCAGATACAGCCCTGTGTGGCTCCAGGCAACTCTGGGCTCATTTTGGCATCTCTGGGCACATATTTCTCATCCTCTGTACAAAAAGCCTGTTTTCCTAGCACCCCCTCTTTGGATTAGTTTTTAGAGGTGCATTTATCCATTGACAGTATAGGAATTCTGTTTGGATCACACTCCTATTGTGAGTTGCCTTTTTTTTTTTGGAAGTGTTGCAATACCTAAGTGGAGATGCCTGCAGAACCAAATTAAATATGTCCCCAAAATGATGAATCGTTGGAGGTTTACCCAGCTCTATTGCTTTACCAAATTAAAGTCACTCATTTAAAAGCCTATTAAAGAGGAAATGTGAATAATTTCAGCATGCACTGCATGTGCTTTCTGCAGCAAATATTAAATATCATAACAGAAAGCATATGCTAGATAGAGAGTAAAATGAGAAATGGTACTCAAATAACAATGTTTAATTAAAAATATCTTGTGTAAACTGATGCAAACCAAGATGTAATTAAATCATCAAGGTTCTATAGCCTATAATGTTTTAATATGAACTGATATGAAAAATTCCAAATACTACCGTCAGATTCTCTGACTTGGTAGTTGTCAGCCCTCAGTTCTGAAACAACACTTGGGAGAAAGGGAAATTACATTCAGACTAAGAATAGGAGGTTACTACTTGTAGTACAAGTACATGGTTTTAATCTTCTAGGAAAAATGTGTTAAAAGTATTAACATTATCATTCTAAAAAACTGCGATGTTGAATCCTGCACACTATATAAATAGCAATACATAAAGTATTGTTTATTTGATTTATATACCAACCATCCTAAAAAAATGGGCAGGATGATTTACAAGGAAAAAAAAAGATAAAACAGATGCATAGTTTCATGGACTGTGAGATTGGAATGGACCTTGGAAGATCCAGCCCCGCTGCATTAGGCAGGAAAGACAACTGGGGTCAGGTGACCCCAGTAAGGTGACCATCCAGTTTCCTCTTGAAGATTTCCAGGGTAGGTGATTGCACCACCTCTGGAGTGAGCTTATTCCACAGTATGGACACCCTAACTGTGAAGAAGATTTTCCTGATGTTGAGCCAGAAATGGTCTTCCAGGAGTTTGTGGTCATTACTCCTGGTTTTCCCCAAAGGTGCTCCGGTGAACAGCTGTTCACTGAGTCCTTGATATACTCCTCTGCTGTAGCTACTAAGTCCCCTCTCAGACTTCTCTTTTTTAGGCTGAAGTGTTTCAGATCCCTCAGCCATTCCTCATATGGCTTGCCATGCAAGTCTCTGATCATATGAGTGGCTCTTCTCTGGACTCAAGCTTTTCCAATCCTTATTAAAGTGTGGTGCCCAGAACTGGACACCGTACTCCAGCTGTGGTCTTACCAAAGATGAGTAAATCAGATGAATCACTTCCTTGGTTTTGCTTGAGATGCATCAATTGACGCATGTCAGAGTATTATTTCGCCTACCGGATACAGCATCGCATTAATGGCTCATATTCATACTGTGGTCTATTATTACCCCTAGGTCTCTTTCATTCATGGTGCTGGTCAGTTTGTCACTGCCAAGCCTGTAGGTGTGTAGGGGACTGTTCTTACCCAGGCGGAGAACTTTACATTTCTCAGTGTTGGACTTCATCTGGTTCTGATCCGCCCAACTTGTTAGCCTGTCTAGGTCCATCTGTATCTGCAGCCTATCTTCAAGTGTGACCATGCTTCTCCATAACTTGGTGTTGTCCAGGAACTTGGCCAATGAGCTCTTCACCCCCACATCCAAATAATGGATAAAAATGTTGAAAAGATAAGCTATTCAAATAATACAATATGTAATAAAACAACTCCCCAAGGAGCATGCTAACAATAAAACAAAGAGAACACTAGTACAATACCTCAGAACAATACTTCAGAACTCCCCAAGGAATACCCTAAACAATATTGCCTGCTGAAAGCCTGCCCAAGTAAAAATTCCTACAACTCTTCTGGACAATGTCCAATCCTAAGCTTTGGTAGGTCTTTATATAAATGTTTTACATACACAATAGACAGTGTGTCTATATGGACATACATGCATGGACTCCTGTACGCACTTCACACAGATGAATATGGAAAGTTATGGGCTATGATCCTTAAAGTACTGAAGGAATGTATGGTGTCCACAGCAGATGGATGTGTCAGAAAAGCACAGGAAACATTCATATTTAAATGGAAGAAACTTACCAATTTTGAAAGTTTCAAAAATCATGTAAGTCTTATGCTAAAGTGATATGTAAGAAGACATTGGGAAAAAATGAGGATAAAGGAGCAAGGGCCAAATAAGTGTAATATGCAATATAAAAGTTTTAAACCTTTTGAGTACTCAGCCACCTTTCCCAGCTACAAATTCCATCATGGAGAACAAGGAGTGTGGAGGGAAGTAATGGGACCATCTCTGCCGCATCTCACAAGAATAAGTGAATGGGGGAAGAGGGACAGATTTAAAATAGACAAGCTTTCTTACTTCAGCAGCCATCAAAAAGGGAGGGGGAAAGGCAGCTGTGATCCCATCAATTTGTGATCCCCAGTATGCCTTACACACTGCTCCCAGCATGGACTAGCTGTCTTCCAGAAGGTCTCTGCAGCCTGGACTGACAAATAAGGACAGCTGATCAGCAGATAACTAGGGAGGGGAGGAAAAAGGGTGAAGGGAGTGAGAGGAAATAAGAAAGGGAGAGGAGGAAAACAGGTAGGCCTAGAGCTATGGGGGTGCTGCCCTCTCTATTACATCCTAACCTCCAAATCACACCCTTCACTCTCAGATCATGCCTTTGCTGCAGGGCTGCTGAGAAGGTCATTCCCCAGCCTGTAAGTGTGTTGGTGATTCTTTTTGCCTAAGTGCAGCACCTTGCACTTGTCTTTGTTGAACTGCATCCTATTTTGCTCTGCCCATTTTTCCAACCTGTCCAGATCCACCTGGATCCATTCCCTACCCTCTGATGTGTTCATTTTGCCCCATAATTTGGTATCATCTGCAAACTTGGACAGGGTGCTCCCTATGCCCTCATTCAAGTCACTGATGAAGACATTGAATACAACCGGTCCCAGAGCCAAGCCTTCTGGGACTTCAGTGCCCACATCTTTCCAGTTCAGTATCAACCTGTCCACCACTATTCTTTAAGCCAATTTGCCACCCACCTGACTGTGTAATCATCTACATCACAACCTCTCAGGTTATTTATGAGAACAGAACGCAATACCATATCAAAGGCTTTCTTAAAGTCTAGGTAGGTAGATGACATTTACCTCATCTCCTGTGTCTAAGCATTTTGTGACCTGGTCATAAAAAGAAACATCTGGGCTTCTATACAGTATAGGTGCTTAATTCCACTTCTCTTTAGGACTTCCAGGGGACAGCTACTTTCTTGTATAATGATTAAGCTGAAAATGGGAGAAAAACAAAAGATTCCATCTTTAGGTTCTTACTGGGGATGATTTTTTGAAGGTTCTTGAAACCTGTACACAGGAAGGAGGAGGGAAGGAAAAAAATGAAGAAAGGATTAAATCAATGTGATAGATGATGGAATAAAAAGAATACATAGACTTGGCTGAGAAGAGTAGGAAAGAACCCGGGTGTATTAGGCAGCAAACACTTTCTCAATAAAAGAGGCTCAAATATCAAGAGCTACGTGTGAACTCTTGGTGAGTTATTAATGCCTTCATATTTGCCTGCAGCATCACTAGAAAGCCAATATTTAACTCATTTCTTTTTTCAAGTGCTTTGAGATAAATTGAGTATGACACTCAGTTTAGAAAACTGAATTCTATTCAGCTCTCTACCTTTTTGCTTCTTTTTAAGAATAAAAAAATAAAATACTTTGTGTACATATCTGGTCTAATAAAGTAGCTCAGAAAGTCAACTGGTACTCAGTATGCCAATGACTGCTTAAACATACTACTTCAAACATACTGCTTTAATCTTAAACTATATGGTCATAAAACCTTTTAGGAACATCATACCATGTCACTTATTAATAAAATGTATCATAAGCATTTAGCGTGTCAAATAAAATCAGTATGTGTAGTAACACTTCATTTATTGAAGGAAAAATCTTAAATTAATAATACATTCTATTTTGCACATTAATGTCCTGGTACATGCAGTAATGTTCTTTACATGCAACAAAGTGTCTTGAAATCAAGAGAGATTTCTCTTTGACAAAAATAAAAAGGAATCATCCCTCTAGTAAAGAAAACAATTAAATCAAGAAATGCCTGATTGAAGCCTTGTTAGCATTCCAAGACATTGTAATATTGACTCATCTGCAAAGCCAGCAGGAGTATGTTAGACATTTTGCTAAACACCATTATGATCCTTTCTTATCTCCAGGATAGTGTGCTTTCTCTGAAACACTGATTAGCATTTCACAAATGTCTCTTCTGTGGCTATAGTACAATACCTCTAGGAATCTCATATATTTTGGTCTGTAATCCACTGAATAAGGCAAAGAATAGAGAATCCACAGTTCTGGTTTTTATTTGTCTTTGTTGCTCATGACGTGTTGTGGTCCTGTTGACAATTTTACTTCCCCCACTTATATCTCCATTTACCTTTCTGCAAAATAGGTATAACACATACTTGCAGCAAAGCAAAATTCTGAAGCCTAAGAAAATACAGTATTTATTTAAATGTTCTGATCTCCTTGTATAAAAAGTCAGTACATAAGTGGGAAAATTAACACATATTTAGAAATCCAGAGTACACAGTAATGGTCTTTTATTCCCGAACACATGGATTCGAGAATCAGATAGTATAGCACATATAAGAATAATAGCCAAACTCTTCATCCAACAAAGGACTTTGATTCCTAAGTCATCTTATCAGTCTAATACACTTAATTGTTAAATGAATAGTGGCTGAATAAAAGGCAGGTGTCACCTTAAAAACTGACTCAATCAGAAAAGCCTAAGTTTTCATAGGTCACTTTGCAAGATCCTATAACAAGATTAATAGCATCTGATGAGGTAGGCTGTAGTTTACAAATGTTTATGCTTTTCTGAATGGGTTAGTCTTTAAGGGTGCCTATACACAAGCAGGGAGGCTGCTCCAACATACTGCAATTACTGTACGTCAGAGTTGACTGGATTTATTGAGTCTGCTGGAGCATGGTAATTACTACACGCCAGCAGACTCCAGTATCTCATGTATCAGCATCCCTACTTCAAAATGGCATGGGCTTGTTCAATGAGCTTTAGATAAAGTCTCCTGCTGCCATTTTGAAGCACAGGTATGATGATACCCAAGATGCTCTAGGAGCTTGAATTAAAGTGTCTCTCATTCACTCTAATTAAAGTCTTCCCCCAATACACACTCCCACATCATGTGTATAAACACCCTAAATTGCCACTTTGCCTTCTGCCTGACCTCAGGCTAACATGGCTCTCAATTTTTCTCTAAATGCAGATTGAAAGTTATTGTCTAGCCCAACCACAGTGATTGGTTATGAAATAGGAATTAATTGATGGGTTTTCCATGGCCACATTTATACAGAAGGCCAGTGTAGACTATCATACTGTTCCTTCTTGCCCTAATTAATATTTTTACTTTATCTACTTTCCATTCATGAAGGTTGATGGGCTAACACCAGCTGTTCTTTCAGAAGAATAATGTGTTGCTACTCCTCAGCTCCCACTTCTTTCACTAAGATGAGTGCACAGTCTCTGTGAAAGATGCAGCTGTTATTTTTCATTCCATTTCGATTAGCAAAGCTACAAAAAGTTTTTTCCTGCTCAGGCAATGCAATGTTGCATTATTAGTAATGCTGGGATGACTATAGAAGCAACAGAACATACAAAGATACCTCAGAGCATGACAAGGATGAAACAATCTGTAATTCTCAAATGAAACCAATGACAGAGCAAGTTTTCATGAAGAGATCTAGTTTTATATTAAATTAACAGAAGTACTGTCTTATTTATCATTGTACAGTACATTAACTCCCAGAAGCTGAGGACCGGTGAGTGGGAGTGGGAGGAACAGTAATAGGATATGCACTAAGAATCACACTCTTGGTATCAAAAGCTGAGAATCTTCATTGCGATATGTGTTTTGATGTAACATATTTGTGAATATTTATAGGCAGGAGAGTACTGGTGTTCATGATTACTCAGCAGAGTTATTATTCATTTGTAATCTGGAAGGGGAGAATGGGCTCAAATCATGTATATTTAAATCAAGATGCACACATCCATTTATTTTCTCCACCCTGGCATAGAATTTTCATCAGAGATCCTGGTTTTCTCTGATTAAAAAACCTCAAACATACCTATTTTCAGATTTAAAAAGTAACTGGAAATCCACATTTTTCCATGATTAAAATAAAATGCCATACACACACACACACACACACACACACACACACACACGCATACACCCCTACACATACATATATATATATATATACACACACAAACACACACACATATTTCTGTGATTAAAATGAAACAGTACTCTCTCTATATATGTATGTGTATATACACACACACACACACACACACACACATATATATAGTGTTGTTTCATTTTAATCATAGACAAATGTGAATTGGGGTTCCATTTTAAATCCAAAAATAGGGAATTTTTTTGTGTCAGAGAAAACCAGGATCCCTGATTATCAGACTAGGAAAGGAAGAAGTGTCGTGCCTTTAATTGTTAGTTTCCTGAAATACTGTGTGGAACCATTATTGTACACATCTTGGGGAAGGTGATATCTTCTGGGTCAGTGGGCTAGAAGTTCTGTTCCCATGAGAACATTCTGTAAAGCACCTCCAGAAGGCAGACTACCAAACTGCAGTGCATGCTGCCATCCAGCGCTATAATATTATTTTATCTATTATACTAAAAGGGCTCCTTTGCTCAAGGTACTTCGCAGTGTTTACTTGTATACAGAGGCTTTAGAGGTACATTTCTGGAGCTGAATTGAGGAATAACAGCAACAGATCATTCTTCCTTAAAATGGCTTTGGTATAACAAGATTAAATATTAAAAAAAAAATGTTAATTGTTTTAAAAGCTAGTATGATGATCAGCAATGATGAGGCTGAGTGATACCTTGCCAGTCATTTGTTTTTTATAGCATAGGCTTTACCAAGTATTTAACCAGAGCTACTTGGTTTGGATCTATGGCACCTGAGATTCTAAGATTGATTCCTATCCAAGTAATAGCCAGCCCAGGCCTAATTACTTGCCTAATCAGATGAGCTCAAGTGCATCAGTCTATCATGGCCAGATAGGCAAATATCATTAGGTAATTTATTCAATATTTTTATTTTTGCTTTATTTCCAAAGTGATTGAAAGTTATTGCCAACCAAATTGCCAAAAAAACCCCAAAAAGTCTAAGCAATTAAGGAAATACATCTGCAAATCTCTCTTTTATTCTTATCCTGGTTATTCTCTAGTCACTCATCCACAAATTATACTTTGAAGCACCCCTATAGTTCCTATGATTTGTAGAACTATAAACAACGTAGGTGCAGAGTTAAAAGATCATTCTTCATTTTGAACAATACGTCTCAGCAGGTCTCTATGCTATTTCAGAAATGTGCCTTTCAGTTGGAGTTAGTGTGAACATCAGCACAACTAACTTTAAGACTACTGTCAGGAAAAGGTAGTGTAACATTCCAATTAAATGGCTAATAGGGCTACTGAATAACTAAGTATGGAGTTTTGCTGAATATTTTGGCAACCTGCATCATTGGAAGGAACATTTCTTAGTCAAATCCCAGTTATTTGTGTCTCCCACAAACCTGGTGTTTCTTGTCTTTTATACCTCAAAATTATTTGCACCATAAACAAGGAATTATTCAACTGAAGTCATGGGAAATGATAGATACACTGGAGGAACAAATTGTATATAATTTTTACTTTCCCATATGAGTGCTGTATGCCCCTCATTTTGGAAAAAAAAAATCTGTATGCTGGCATGTTGAGATGTATTATGCAACTAATAGCAGATGATAATGTTTAACATTTCACAGGATTAGGACCTTTGTCAGAATGCTCCTGTATCTAGAGTAACTACATATTTGCAAAGCAAATGTGCAAGCAGAAAAAATGATCAATGAAACAAAGGAAATGGAGATATGGGAAAGAAATGGAATAGAGAAAAAGAAAATGAGTAGAGAAAAAGAAAAGATGAAGGGGGAATTGAGACAGAGTGAGGAGGAAAAGAAACTGGACAAAAAGTATAGAGAAAAAGAAATTTTGGTATAAGAAAGGAAAAGAGAAGTTGTGGAGGAAGAGACAGTGGAAGAATTCAGGCAAGTATAAATAAGCTAGCAGGGCTGTCCTTCCACCTAGAAAGAAGCGAGAAAGAAAAACAACAACAGTTATAAGAGAGAAAAAGATCAATTTTCAGAGCACAGCAAATATATGGCATTCAAATTTAATTTCTGATTATGATAATACATCTATAAATTTTAAAAATTATTTATCTTACCTTCTATTATCACATATATCAGACAGATTTTGTACAATTTTATTATAGTGTAATGAGAATGACATATGGCTGATTATGTATTATGAGATGCAAATTGTATATAAGAGGATTAGTTTTCATGAATACCAGAATTTGATTTCAGGATGACTATCAGAGTGCATCCCATATCTCTGAAAGTTTGATTATTCAGAGGATGGATTGTATAAGACTGTGAGGCTAAAGACACTTTTTTATTTAAGGAAAATTATTTTCTTATCCAATTTCTGTCAGAACTCCAGGGAAAGAAGATTCTTTCTCCTTCAAAAATGCTTTCTTTCAGTCCATCTTTTTCTTAGTACTTGATTTTGTATTCATTTCAGTTCCTTTCTGCCCCTTTACCCCTTGCCTTAACCATTTTCTCATGAACACTTTACATTTGTACAGTTCATTTCGTCTGAAGATCTTTACAAATACTCCACTAGAGGAAGTAGATTTAATCCAACAGTATAAAATGTATTGTCAGATCTCCTTGACTTTCAGCCTGCAAAGAGAGAGAGATACTTTGTATTCTAAATATCCTTTGCTGCTTTGTTCATCTTTTTTATACTCATGAACCTACAAAATCTCCCTTCTTTCTGCCCTTAACCAATTCCCTTACTTTGTGGACCCCTTATAATCCTTCAGTTAGCTGAATATATATTCCTGTCAGAAGCCAGTTTTCAAGCTTTATTTTCTTTCAGGCATTAAATCAGAAATGACTTCTAGTCTTTAATGATAGATAAGCCATAGGCATTTAGAACTGAGATAAGCATCTGGACTTTTGTCTGTTTATTTAAACACAGACTAAGATATCATGTTTTGGGCGTAAGGGGAGGAAATCCCAGTAAAAAACTCCTCCCTTTCTATAATTGAAAATCATCTATCTAGTTTAATGATTTAATATTTGCTAAATATTCCTCCCTTTACAAGTAATAAGTTGTTAAAATTACATTTTTCATAAAATAATATGTAGTAGTGTATAAAGATGCTCCATGCACTTCAGATAGATAAGGGACAAATTACACCTTTATCAGTCTTTATGTATCTAAAAACAAGGAATGGAGAAATTATGTATATCCCATTACCAGGAATCCTGGGGGTTATTTCATTTAAAAAAAAAACGATTTTCTGTTTAAAAAAGGAACCTAAAATCTACATTTTTCCATGATTACGCTTACTTGTAACTTACAGGAAAAATGGGGTAAATATACTCTGGTGTAGCTTATGCCAATGAAAAAATCATGTATCTACAGCTATTCTAAGATAGCGCTTAGCTCAAGGCAGAGGTCATCACTTGCCTCCCCCACCCCCTGGCCCACCACCTAGTGTGAGGCACTGTAATAGCACTTACTGTGAACAGCTACCTGCAATCCGGGTACTCTAGATTAGTGATCAGTATAAAATTGAGGTAAATTACAGCAATATAGAAGTGTTGTATGCGGAAACCAAGAATTTGTTTTTCTTTTAACCTCACCTCATCTGTTTTATGCTGGCCAACTAAAAAGAAATGTATCTAGTTCTTACAGATTTCACTTCACAAAAGAGTGCCTGTGCAGAAGAGCCACCATTCACTGTTTCCCATAAGAACTCCAACACATAGAGTAAATCATGAATAATTTTTCAGGGGGAAAAAAGAGATGGAAGGAGAGAGATTGCTACTGCACATTAGCAATTCCTGGCTACTATTTTAGTGGGCTATGCAATGCCAGATGCACAATCCTTCTTGGTTTACTACACACACATAGATAGATAGATAGATAGATAGATAGATAGATAGATAGATAGATAGAAACCTAGTATTTCTTAGATACTTGGCATCAAATTTTCTTCATTGAATAATAAACAAGTCCCACCTAAACTTATCTTTTTAACATAATAAACACAATAACAAATGAACAACCAACAACTAATTAAAACCTTATAAAGAAAACATTAAATGCAGCCCACTAGACCCTACCTTTATTCATGGAAAGTTTCCTACCAGACACCTCCAGGCACACCTAGAATTGCTGCTAGCCACCAACACTTACCACACAGTATGGCCAAGAAGGTCTTACTGACCTTCCCAAGATGGACATATTTTGAGTAATTCCCTTCTCAGCACAAGGGATATACATTATAACAAGCTGTTGGTTTTAGAGAAGCTAAAGAAGATTGTAGCAATGTTTGGGCTGTACTAATTTGTTTCAAGAGTTGAAGTGCTTCCCAGCTGCTCCCAGAGTAGGGGAGGTAGAGGGAGTGCATATATCATTTTTCTCAACTTTCTCATGCCCTGTGATAAGCTCAACTTTGGCACAGATAAACAGCAGTGAAGATTGCTCCTTCCAGGAGCTTGTGGTCTGAAGACACCATATAAACCAACAATATGGGATAAGATGGAATAGAAACAAATATGATTCAGCTTCAGCTGATTGTGGGTAAGCTTAGGCCCACATTTCTTCTTTTTTTTTTTATTTTCACTAACTTTTAAATGTGAACCTCATATAAATGCTATAGTTTTTGTAGTTTTCCATCACCTCCTAGGAGTCTAAATGTAAGTTTTTAAAAGCGATTTATTTATTTCCAAATCTAAAAGTACACCATTTATTTTGAGATATTTGTTTATTTGGACAGTGGCAGCATCTTTACATCAAAATATAGGCAAGTGACTCTCTTCACTTGCTGAACCTTTACTGGGCATTATGTATAATTTCAAACCCCTCCCCACCCCCATCTTGCATTCTTTAAAGGAAGGATACTCTAAACTAAAGCAGCTACAAACTTCGAACTAAACACATCTCTTCCTGTAGTATACGTAAGTCTATCCTTTCAATTTATAAAAGTAATGCTGCTACCCTGAACCTTTGAATACCAGCTCTTTCTCTTTTCTTGTCTGATCCCTTCAACTGCTCTGTGCTGCTGCTCCCTGATAAGTGAGCAATCACTGATTTTCTATTGCTATATATTATTTTCTTAAGTGTTAAGCCTTTTGACATAAAAAAACCGTATTTAATTTATAATGGACATTACCACGAGTTTAATTTTACCAACTGGAACTTTTTCAAGTAACAGTATTTTATGTATAAGGAGACTTTTTTTCCAATAGGCATAACTGTATAAGTAGACCTCTTCTTAGAGAAAGGCGTATATCATTTGCTTCTCAGTGTCCAGATTATTAGGTGAATACACTGCTAGATTTCATCATACCCTTAAACATAAGGCTATTTTAAGGGGAGGAGCTGGACCGGGAATTTTCGGGCCAGCTTGCACAGGCACTTAAGGCAAGGGATGTAGTTGTGGTGGGTGATTTAAATTACCCGGACATCTGCTGAGAGGAACAGTCAGCCAGGTCGGACCGTTCCAGGAGGTTTCTGGCTGAGATACAGGACATCCATTTAATTCAGGAGATGCACAGTCCCACCAGAGGAAATGCCCAGTTGGACATGGTCCTGGCCACAGGCGATGACCTGATAAGGGATCTCCAGGTCCTTGACCACCTGGGTGATAGCGATCATCGCTTGCTGGAATTCACCATCTTGCGCAGGGTGTCAAGAGCCTGCAGCAAGGCAGTAGCCCTGGACTTCAAGAGGGCCGACTTCAATGAGTTTAGGAGATTAGTGGGAGAGGTGCTGGGGTCCTCGAGAGCAGGGGAGCTCAGTGCCCAAGATGAGTGGTCATTTCTTAAGGAGACGATACACAGGGCCCAAGGGATGAACAATCCAACAAAAAGCAAGGGAGGCAGGAGTGCTCGAAAGCCCCCATGACTCAACAAGGGTGAACGGGAATGCCTGATTGCCAAAAAGGCAGCATTCAACCAGTGAAAGGGGGGTGCTATCTCTAAAGAGGAGTATACCTCTTCTGCTCGGGCCTGTAGGGGGGCTGTCAGGAAAGCTAAGGCGGACATAGAGGTAGGACTTGCATCCAAAACCAAAGATAAAAAAAGTCCTTTTTCAAATATATAGGGAGGATGAAGAAAGCACTGGGAAATGTGGGGCCCCAGTAAGATACTCTGGGCAATCTGGTGGTTGCGCCAGAGGAAAAAGCAGACCTCTTTAACCAATTCTCCACCTTCATTTTCTTGGGCGATGCAAGACAGACTCGAGGAGAATGCCTCCAGACCTCCGGTTGGGGAGGACCGGGTTAGAGAGCTTCTGGAGGGGCTGGACGTGTTCAAATCAGTGGGTCCAGATCCTCTCCACGCCCGGGTGTTGAGGGAGCTAGCAAGGGTTATTGCAGGGCCTTTGGCAAGGCTTAATGAGTGATTGTGGTGCTCGGGCCAGGTGCCAGATGATTGGAAGATAGTTAATGTGGTCCTTATCTTAAAAAAAGGGAGGAGGGAGGACCCGGGCAACTATAAGCCCGTCAGTCTTACCTCAATCCTAGTGACATTCTTTGAGAAGATCATCAAGAAGCACATCTGCAATGGGCCGGCTTGAGGGATGATGCTCAAGGGCAACCAGCATGGTTTCATTAGGGGCAGGTCATGTCAGACCAACCTGATTGCCTTTCATGATCAGGTCACAAAAGCATTGGATTCAGGTGTTGCCATGGATGCAGTCTTTCTGGACTTCAGCAAGGCCTTTGACACCGTCTCCCACCCCATCCTCATTAAAAAATTGGGCGACTGTGGTATTGATGCCTACACAGTCAGATGAATTGCAGATTGGCTGAAGGGTCATACTCAGAGAGTGGTCTTGGATGGGTCATATTCGACCTGGGGAGAAGTGGGCAGAGGAGTCCCCCAGGGCTCGGTCCTTGGGCCTGCACTGTTCAATTTCTTTAACAGCGATTTGGACAACAGGGTGAAAAGCAACCTGTTTAAATTCACTGATGATACCAAAATTTGGGGTGAGGTGAGCAAGACCTGGATAGGTTACAGGGGTGGGCTAACAAAAACAGGATGCGCTTCAATACTGACAAGTGCAGGGTGCTGCACTTGGGCAGTAGTAACCAGCAGCACACTTATAAGATGGAAAACTCCCTCCTTGAGAGCATGGAGGCACAAAGGGACCTTGGAGTTGGCCCAAGATGAACATGGGCCGACAATGTGAGGTAGTGGTTGGCAGGGCTAACCGGACTTTGTCGTGCATCCACAGGTGCATCTCAAGCAGGGCCAAGAAGGTGATCCTCCCACTCTATGCAACACTGGTCAGGCCACAGCTGGAATACTGTGTCCAGTTCTGTGCGCCCCACTTCAGGAGAGATGTGGACAACATTGATAGGGTCCAAAGGAGGGCCACCCGCATGATCTGGGGACAACAGGGCAGACCCTACAATGAAAGACTGCTGCACCTGAACCTGTTCAGCCTTCACAAGCAAAGGCTGAGGGAGGACCTGGTGACCATCTATAAACTCATTAAGGGGGACCAGAAGGGTTTGGGAGAGACCTTGTTTCCCCTAGCGCCCCCTGGCATAACAAGGAATAGCAGCCACAAGTTATTGGAGAGTAGGTTTAGATTAGATATCCATAAGAGCTACTTCACAGTTAGGATGGCTAGGATCTGGAACCAACTTCCAAGGGAAGTGATTCTGGCTCCTACCCTGGGGGCCTTTAAGAGGAGGCTTGATGCCTACCTAGCTGGGATCTTTTGAGCCCAGTTTTTTCTTCTGCCCAGGCAGGGGGAAGGACTTGAAGATCTACAAGGTCCCTTCCCACCCTACTTCTATGATTCTATGATTCTATGACTTCTATAATTATTCTCTGAATCTATGAAGGTAAAATGTTACTTGTTGAGTTGTATATGTATTTTTGGATGCCTGCATGTCACAAAACAGAAGGCAAAGAATAAAAAGCACCCCACCACCACACCCATGATGGAAACCTCTGCTAGGATAATATAATGTTTAAAAGGTCAGAGTTTAGTTTTCTCTAGAATACATGTTTTATTGTTGCTGCTAATTGACTGTGTCCTCAATGACAAACTATAATTGCTGGTTACCGAACCAAAAATTCTCAAAGGTGTTTTAAATCCCTTGGAGTGCTGAGTAAGAAATCTAGAAGGTACATCTGTTTCTGAAGTCAGCAAAAATACCCTGTCCTTAATACTTGAAATCAATGTTTTATATTTAAAAATAAAGCATTTTAAAATGAGTATTTTAAAATATGTTTTGGTTTGATAACATAAGAGGAAGCTGCATGTACTAAACACATTAATCTTGTATAATTTAAAATATTATGTAAATGTCAAAACCTGTTTAACATGAGAAAAAATATTGTATATCAGGAAGTACAGAAGACAACAGACATCCCTCTGCACCTGACATCATCAGCAATAATAAAGATTAGGCAATCATAGAATCATAGAATCAATTAGTCGGAAGGGACCTAGACAGATCATCTAGTCTGACCCCCTCCCATGGGCAGAAAGGAGCACTGGGAGTGGCAGGGGTCACAAGACCCCAGCCAGGCACCTATCCAGTCTCCTCTTGAAGATTTCCAGGGAAGATGAGAGCACCACCTGTCTGGGAAGCCTATTTCAGGCTCTGGCCACCCTTACAGTGAAGTAGTTCTTCCTAATATCTAACCTAAACCTATCCTCCCTCAGCTTGTGGCCATTGTTCCTGGTGACCCCAAGGGGGCCCTGGTGAACAGACTTTCCCCAAGTCCCTGCTGTGGCCCCTGATAAAGTTGTAGGCAGCCACAAGATCCCCCCCTCAGTCTCCTCTTGCGGAGACTGAAGAGATTCAGGTCCCTCAGCCTCTCCTCATAGGGCTGGCCACAGAGGCCCTCAACCATATGAGTGGCCCTCCTCTGGATCCTCTCCACGTTCTCCATGTCCTTCTTGAAGTGCAGTGCCCAGAACTGGACACAGTACTCCAGCTGTGGCCTGACCAGCGCTGCATAGAGGAGGAGCTAGACCTCTCTGGACCTATTAGTGATGCCCTTGTTGATGTATGACAGGGTGCGGTTGGCTCTGCCTATTGCTTTGTTGCATTGGCAACTCATATTCATCCTGGAGTCAATCATGACTCCAAGATCCCTCTCTGCCTCTGTGCTGACAAGAGGGTCAGCCCCTAATCTATACCCATAATATTGGTTCCCTCTCACCAGGTGCAGCACCCTGTACTTGTCCTTGTTGAACCGCATCCTGTTCAGATCCACCCACTTCTCTAACCTATCCAGGTCTGCACGGATGCAGTTCCTGCCTGCCGGTGCACTATAGATTGAGTGGACAATTTATGTTGGTGGAGCAAGAGGCAATTTAGAAATCTGCATTGATTATGCAGGTTTCAAGTATGCAATATTTTTTAATTTTTAATTTCATTTTATTTATGTAAGGTAAACCAATATGACACAAAGAAGCAGATACCGATAAAAAGGTAACATTTTTGTATAGTCACTTTTCACATAGTTATACTTGAACATATTACAAATTTGTTAATTTGAAAATTACAGCATCGTTGTAAAACAAATATCATTATTGTTACATATGTGGGAGTTAGGCTTAGTCCATTTTGTAGACTGGACCAAATTACAGAGTATGTGAAAAAGTGTCCTCTAAAATATTTTCCCATTATTATGTTGAATATATCAAGATACCAAAAAAGATACTGAATTTGATTTAAACTGGCTCCTTAAAGGCAGAATCTTAGTATAGTGCATGTGCCCTAATGGCAGATCCTTAATTGTGTAAATGCCATTTTTGTACTTGCACACAATTTGCAATCCTATTCCACATATAATGTGGATGCATACATGTCCATATGGCTACTAAGGATGTTCAGTTACCTACACCCTGGTCACACAGGCACACTTTTTTACCTAAGCAGCCATTCTGTCCTACAAGACAGACTTTATTTGTCTAATAGATATGCAAATGGACCTGAGTGCATAAGATTGATTTGATTCAAGTCCTTCAAAAGCAAGGACTTGAATCAAGTCATGTTCACATCCTTGAAAAACAATTAATGCGTCAGCTTTTGTAACACCAATATTTTACCTTTAAGACTGGAGGACAAAAAAACAATGAAGATGAAAGGGACCCACTTTTTGTATCAACTGTTTTTCAGGAATTTGAGCAGGGTGGGATAAATCACATATTTCTTATTGTAGCAGGACCATTGTGACAATATGCAAAAGTGAGGAAAACACAAAAGCAGTTCAGTTAGTATAGTGGTTATAGCACTGCCCTTGGAAGAGACAAACACTGGGTTCCAATACATTCTTCTAGGATCTATCTCTCACCTGTTTTTACCTTATTCATCCATTCTAAGATCAGATAATCTTTTCTATGTTCTACCTTTTTTTCTGTTTTGCTATAAAATTATTTTTATAGAATAATTTAAAAAGTGTCTCTTATTATGAGACAGTGCATATCTAGCACAGTGGACACCAATCTTTATTTGTCCCCCTGTATGACACTTTAATGCACATCATAAATAAGTATTGGACGAGGTGCAGCAGTCTGCGTTATATAGGAGGTCAAGTTAGATGTTCATCATGGCCCTTGTCTTGAACGTTATGAATAAGTATCAGTAATAAATAACAAAGAATGCTTCATTTCACAGTAATGATTTAATTATGTATTTATTTATGTGGAGATACCATGTTTAAATAATTTCATTTAAACCACTTCAGTGTTAGTAAATGTGTTTATATTCTCCCAATTAAGGCTTGTTGCTTACAGTGAACCTTCAGTCTTCAATGCCAAAATAAATGTCTAAAAAAAATCATCGTATTTGGAGTCAAGAAAAACTTCTACAGTTTTATGGACTGTGGCTGTTTTTGCCTTCCTGTTTACCAAGTGGTGGGGCCCTTTTCCTGGGATCTCCTGAACACATCTTAACACTCTTGGCAGCAGCAGGATGTCCCCCTGCTTTAAATTGCACAAATTATGAGATTGTTATCACTTGCAGTTTTCAGGGTTGACTGTGTAGTTTGGATAAGAGATTAGATGATAGATTTGTACAGGATAGGTTGGATAGAGTTGATCCTGCACCAGGCAGGGGGTTGGACTGAATAACCTCTCAAGGTCCCTTCCAGCTCTATTTCTCTGTGATTTTATGATACAGAAGGCCTACTTTTTGTGTCACTTATATTCACTTATGAACTATATCTATTATGATCAAGAGACTTCCCTATACCAGGAAAAGTCAAAGAAAGAACGAAAGCCAAATCAAAACTAGTGTCATAGTATTCTGACTATTAACAAAGACACACATATGGCAGTTTTTCCTGTTATGAAAACGTATGCACAAGGAATGAGACTAAAACCACTAATGCATTTCCTGGATGTGTTTAATGATAAAAAAACTTTCCATCAAACTCTACCTGTGCATTCAAATGATAAAAACGGTGATTTATAATCTGTTATAAATGGGAAGTTAAAGGTGTCTTTTTTTTCTTTGTATGTGTAAGATGTCTCTTTCTCTGTAGACATACCATATTTATTCAAATTTAAGATGAGCCTAACTATAAAATGACCCCCTAATAATTAGAATCTATACATGGAAAATTTATAACATTGTTATATTTTTCCATGTATAGAATCTAATTATAAGAGAACCATTTTAATTAATTTCCCCCACCACTGCAGGGGGGCAGGCAGTGTGGGTAAGAGTGGGGTGGGGTGGTCAAGCAGCATGCATCCTGTTTGCCCCTGCTCCCCTGCCATCTCTATTCCCTGCAGCCTCTGTCCCACCCTTCTTCCCTCTGTTCCCTCTCCTGCCCTTCCTCCTAGCCTTTGCTCCCCCTCCTCTACCCATTTACCTTTGCTTCATGTTCCATCCTTGTTCTAGCCTGGTGCACTGAGCACAGCCCCAGCCCAGCTCCTATAGCAGCCATGCAGGCTCCATGCTGCTGCTACAGGCCAAGTTGTGGCTAGGCTCAGTGCCCCAAGCTACAGCATGGAGAGAGCCTGCCACCATGGAGCAATAGTAAGCAGGGAGGGAAAAGGGCAGCTGGGCAGCAGGGGCGGGGGCAGGCAGCAGCTATGTTCCCAACCTTGAGTACAGGATGGAGCCTAACCTGACCTGGAACAGCTGCCTGTTCCTCCACCCACTCTTATATGCAATTCTAACACAAGAGAGTTTTTTCCCCCCAAGTTAAATGTGGAGGAGGCAATATCACCTTAGACTTGAGTAAATATGGTATACATTTTTTAAATGAATGAAAGTGGTAATAGCAAAGAATTACTAAAATATGTATTTTATGATAACTTAAAATTGTTATTGTTTTGCTATTGTTATTCTTTTTCCTAATTTAATACCAAAAGATGTATTGATTCTACTTATGTGTGAGTTACTGCAAAACTTTGTTTCTTTTTTTCTTTTTTTTCTTCTGGTAGTTGGAAGGACATTCTCAATAAGTTTATTCTACCCAGTGAGGTGATTACACAGATAAATATCTTCATGAGTGCAATTTGTTCTTCAAATAAGTAATATGATCCCTGCATTGAATACTAATTGATTCCTGCCATGGTTATTCATGAAAGAGATTGCAAGGGTATAGAGTGACTAACAATTCCAGTCAGCTTTGAAACTCTTAAGTTTAATTTGAGAGATCTGAGGTAGTCATACTGAAGAACAGCCATCAACCATCTGTGGTTCATCAGCTACAAAAAGTATTTTAATACTACATCTGGGATCCAAGGAAAGCTAATCCTTTTTGATCCTAAGGTGATCAATCCTTTGAAGGCCAGTGATGATATCATAATGTAATTAAATTGGTTTGTGATGTACAGTACAACCTTGATCATACAAGTGTTATGAAAGGTATTCAATAATTTGGGCAACTGAGGATATGTTCAATACATAGATTTAGGGTGAATAAGAGTGTAAAAGTTTTTCTAATCATTTGGAGTTTCAGGAAAGTGAACATAAAACAGATTGTAGCATAACTGCAGTTTTTTAAAGCCATCACAATATACTACCTAAATAATATGTATTCTGAATGATACTATCAAGCACCAACTCTTTAATAAAAAGCTCTCTGCTTGCCAACTGTATTTGATAACAATAATCAGTTAATTTCATTATTGATCTGTATGTGTTTATTTTAAAATATATATGTGGGTTGTACTTATTAAGATGCATAGCACTGGTGACTGGTTTTTCCACCTATTGGGTGTGTCCACATGAACGTGCATGTGCCTCTTGCCCCTCCTCAAACCCCTTTGAGGCAGAGCAACAGACACATGGAGGAACAAAAAAATGGTTGCAGTGCAGGGAGAAAATTAGACCCCTGGATATCCAGGGGTCTAAAAAAAGTGAAGTATAAAAAAGCAGGGCAGGACATGGTCCCTAGCTATGCCCTGAGGCAACTGGAGGCTGGGTCCTCCATAGCGATACTCTGGCTTCCAGAGCATCTCTATGGTTGCCCCTCGCCCTGGTGCTGAAACATGTGGATGGCCAGGCCGAGTGTTTCAGCACCAGAGCTCCGGTGCAGGTGAGTAAGGGTTCAGGGGTCTGGAGGAGGTGGGAAGAGACTGTGGGGGGGACCCCCGATGGCCCCACCCACTCTCCCAGCCTCCTGACCCCTGCCAGCCCCCCCAAGACCCCCAACCCCAGCTGGGGCTGTCCCCTCCCCCCTCATCCCCCCCCAAGCTCTCCGACCCCTGCTGCAGCCGGCTACTCCTCCCTTGGCCCCCATGAGCCCCCTGACTCCTGCTGTAGCTGGCCCTTCCCCCGCCAGCCCCTCCAAGGCCTCCTCGCTCTGCCCTGTCCAGTCCCATCCCCCGCCATCCCCGCCATCCGTGCCCCTGCACATCCCCCCCAACCCTGCCCCCCCACCACATACTTCAAGGGAAAAAAAAACAAAAAAACCTGGCATTTACCGGCAGTTGGAGCTGCCTTGTGTCTGACTGGGGCCCCACTCGCACAGTGCGGGGCAGAGTGACATTCCAAGGGCCTCAGCCTGGGCCCACCTGCCCACTCCCCCCAGCTGTCCTCTGCTGGCCAGGGGGCTCTGCCAGGAGGCCCTGCAGCCCCCCCCCCCCCCCCGCTTCCAAAGTAAGCAGAGGCTTTTTTTTTCTTTCTTTTCCTGTTCTTTCTCTGGGTTTTTTTTTTAAGTGATGGTGCCTGAGGTTGTAGGGGTGGCCTTGGGGGTCTGGGGATGCAAATTGTGGGGTGGGGCGGGGTGGGGAAGCATTTGGGGGGGTCTGGAGTGGTGGGGGGTGGGGCTGGGTGGGGTAGCCATTGGGGGCTGCATCAGCTGGTGGGGGATGGGGCCAGGTGAGGCAGCAATCAAGGGCATGTGGGCCTTGCAGGGGTGGTAGTAGACCCTGCGGGGGCCATTTGCACCCCTTGGAGGGCCGTACCCCTTGTGTGGGGGATAAACCCCCTGTTCGGGGGCTGTATCCCTTGTAAGAGTGCCAACCCCCCCTGTTGGGGGTCTAAACCCCATTTGGGGGGATTGAATCCCCTTTTTTTGGGGGGCAAACACTTTGTGTGGGGGACAAACCCTGTGTTGGGGGCCAGGATCCCCTATTGGGGGATGTAGCCCTTGTATGGGGGCTGAACTCCTTGTGTGGGGGATGAATCCCCTGTTGCTACCCTCTCACAGGGTGATGGCCCCCACACAAGGGGTGGTCCCCAACACAAGGGCTACAGCAAAATATGTATTCATAAATTCATGAAACCTGTATTTAAGGTTCAGTTTATTATTATGATAAGTGACTTGCTTTAACACTGTACATATATCAATAAAATATTGTCCAACTGATCGCTGTCTCTGTCTCACTCTCTCTCTCTTTATAGTGGCCTTTTGTTTTACTTGTGGAGGAACATGGATTTAGGGGTATTTTAAAGAGTGGCTTTGGGATTTTTTTTATCAGGGATTTTTCAGTTTTACAATAGGGAATACCAGAATTCCTGCTAGGGAGACAGTGGCAGGACCCTGCCTGTTCGGAGCTAGCACCTTGGACCCATCTGACTGTAGCTGACCTCCTGGACAAATGGGGACAGGGGGACAATCTTTGACAGTTAAAAGCAGGCCACCACACCCAGAACATCTTCTGGGTGTCAGCTGCCCAGATGGCAGGGCAGGGGGCACAAATGGCAGTAGTGCTGCACAAAGGCCAACCCTGCAACCACAGTCCATTGGCAGCTGGCCCAGAAGTGCAGATGCCTTTACTGGTTCTGCAGTCCCCATTTGAGTCTGGCAGGTACACAGCAGGTCAAAGCCAGGCAGCAGCACCCACTGCCAGACTGGGTAAAGAGTACAGGGAACATTCAGGGCTGTTTCAGCAGTCCAGCTGGCACAACGAGTAGAGTCCCCAGGTACCAATTGGCTGGGACCCAGAAGCTCCTGAGAGCTAGTAGCCCTGAGCTACTTGCCAGGGTGGCTTTTATACTGCTGGGGCCAGGACAGGGCAGCTTTTTATACTGCTGGGGATAGCACAGGTGCTGGCCCAAGGCTCTACCTCCCCATGGCTGAAGATCCGGGAAGAGCCAGGCAGGGTTATTTTTCCCCAAGTGGCAAAATTTGCTCCACAACAAAGTACATGTCCAAGCATGTGTGCTGAGGCAAAAAGCCCTGGCTCAAATTTGTACCACTTCTTTTTGAGCTGGTGCAAGTGCGCATGCTTGCATGTATGGATGCTCCCATTGACTCCTTTGTGAAATCCTATGAAATATGAACTTTCATTTCTACCCAGGAGAACCTTTACCATCTTTTCTCTGATGCCTGATCAAGGGTGTTTGTGCACAAAAGCTTGCAATTAAAGATTTTTTTTGCAAAAATCTTGTTGGTCTAATAAAAGATATCACCTCTGTCCATGAGCCCTGATTGAAAATAACTTTGCACTTCTGCCCATCCCCACAGAATCTGAGTGACTTTCATGTAAAACTGCCATAGCTAAGTCCTTAGTGATTTCTCCTCATACTAATCCATTCTAGGACTTCAAATTTTTACTATATATATATTAATATTAATTTATTTGGAAGATCTAATTATTTTTCTGCTTTGTTGCTATGAGTTTTGCAATCTAAGGATGTGCATCTATAGTTCTAATTTCTTCTGTGAAATTAGTTCAGCTATTCTTCAACTGTTCTCTAGATAATGAAGGATGGAAAGGGAAATCTTGCCCTTTTTCAGCTTTTTTGTTTGTTTGTTGCTAAAATTGTGTTTTCCTTAAAATCCTCCAACCAATTATAACTAAACTCAAAACTCAGTTCCTATAGCACACCACTGAATATACTTTAAAGTTTGATACCTAGGCACATACTATTATTATTTATTTTAGTTTTTCATACAATATTTAGCCTAATGTGGCAGTAATCAATACCAAATTATTTAAAAATACACCATTCCTAATGCTTTGTTAAGTAAATTACATCTGATTAGTTTCATTCATTGAATGAGGTTATTTTATTATTTTTAAAATTAATTAAACATGTTTTATACATATACATGTGTCTGTGTCTTTCCTGTTTAATATTCATTTGGTCAACTATCTTATAGATGCTCATAGGAAAAAAAGATAAGATGATATTTAGAGGTGTGTATTGCGAGGGCACGGTCTATTTATTTTCCAAAAGAATGATGACTAAAATGATAGAGACCTGTAGAGAGATTTATAGAGATCAAATAAATGGAACAGAATGGCAGATCCTATGTGATATAGTATTGGAGCCTCAGGAACGAGCTATTCCAACATGGTGGAAAGATCAGCACTATGGCTAAGTACGAAAAGTCAAGGAAGACATCCTACTTCTCTGGAGTAGGAAGTATAACTGACAATTAATAGCCTTAACTGCCATTAATGGCAATCCTGTATCTGTGGATTGGATTGACTAGATCCCAAAGAGACTCAGTCTGCTATGACCTTAGGTGATATTGGTCTTTTGCTCAGGAAAATAGCTAAACCCCTTTGCCTTGTTCCAGTGTTTAAGACATAGCTCCCAGTCATCAGCCCTGACTTGGCAAGCGTGCCAGTTTCATCCTGCCAGCCTCAACCCCTCTAGATTGGGGCTAGCTTTTGCAGCTGATAGTAGGGAGTATCATGCAGCACCCCTACCTATGACTTCCTCCTCTCCTGTAACCACAACTTGGTCCTTCAGTAGAAAAACTCCAACACAAAACAGTAACCTAACCAGTCCTAATTTAACATAATCGTATCTGGGACTTTGGGGCTTGAGGTCTGCTTCTAAGGCTGGCTAGCTTCCATCCCTCCAGCTCCCAAGTACTTCTCTCAAGCTGGCATCACTCCTTCTGAGAGTGTCCAGTCCTCCCACAGTCAGAACCAGACTGCCTTTGACATGGTCAGGGTTTTATATGCCTAAACCCAGTCTTCTTCTGATCATGTGACCAGATCTCCTGTGCTCAGGGGCCAGGCACAGCTAATTGCATCATTAACAGCCTGCTCTTATTAGTCCTTGGCTCAGTCCATTTGTGCAGCTACTACTTGCTGTCATTTCTATCCCTGAGTTCCCTGCCATTTCCACTTTCCTAGTGACAGGAGCATCAGCTTCCTGCTACAGAAGGATAGAACCAAAGGGTGGCTGCAGGGAGGTTTGGCTACACTCATCTCAATAAGGGGACTGATTGAGGGATTAGAAATTAAAATAGACTCTAACCACCTACTAGCAGTCCTTATTTAAAAGTGTGGTGGATGTCCCTCAGTTTCTATTAATGTTTACTTTCCACCAATCAGATGAAGGTCTGAAGTCATCTTGGGATGAGAATTGTTACATAAGGCTCTGGAGATTATCCATAATAGATTTACAGAATTAGAAATAATAATAGCAGGAGATTATTTCAGGAATTGTAGCAGGAATAATAGCAGGAAATGACCAGTGGTGTCCCTCAGGGCTCCATACTTGGACCTGTACCCTCTAATATATTTATAAATGATTTGGATTCTGGTGTCATAAATGGACTGGCTAAGTTTGCTGACAGCATCAAATTATGGGGAAGTGTTGTTACACTAGAAGATAGGCTGGCAATTCAGGCTGATCTCTACATGCTTGCAGGGTGGGCATTCAACATGGAGAAATGCAAGGTGCTTCAGCTCGGGAGAAAAAACCCACATAATTCTTATAGGTTTGGCAGTGCTATGCTCACCAGTACCATGACTGAAAGAGACTTGGGGGTCATGATTGACCACAAGATAAATATGTGCCACCAATGTGATGCCGCAGCCAGCAAAACAAACTAAACTCTGGTTTGCATCTACCAATGCATCTCAAGCAAGAACCAGGAAGTCATCCTCCCACTTGGCTAGGCTTTGGTGAGGCTGTAGCTAGAGTAATGCATCCAATTCTGGGCTCTTCAATTTAGAAAGGATGTGGAGAAGCTTGAAAGAGGCCAGAGGAGAACCATACACGTGACTAGAAGACAGGAGAACAGACCTTATGAGGAGAGGCTGAGAGCCATGGGACTCTTCAGCCTGGGAAAGCGAAGGCTCAGGAGTGGCCTGGTGGCAGCCTATAAGTACGTAAGGAGTGTGCATCAGGAACTGAGAGAATTCTATTTACCAGGGCACTCCAAGGGAAGACAAGGTCCAATGGTCACAAACTCCTGGAAGAATGGTTTAGGCTGGACATAAGGAAAAAGTCTTTACCATCTGAGTTCCCAGGGCCTGGAATAGACTCCCATGAAGATGTCATTAATAAAATATGGGGAAACCCCACTTCAGCCTTATGTGATCAGAAACCGAGAACCTTGCTATGTGGAAATTTTGGCCAGCTCCTGGACCTTTAACATCTGGATTGTCCACACATGAACACCTGAATCTGGTCTTAAGCACTTGTTATGTAGCTCAAATTTACATGAATCCAGGGTAGGATTATTTCTGATCTATGCTACTCTAGGCTATACATTAATGTAAACAATTCACTGGCATTCCTTTGCCAGATGGCCCAGATTGTGCCTGTTGCCCTTTCCACCCTCCCCAACACCTCAAATCTCTGCTCACTGCTCCTACCCCCTGCCTCCCCTTTCATTTGTGTGTGGCTGCTGATGCTGTGTCCCAGGGGAACAGAAATGAAAGGGTTAACCTGACTGCTTGGCCACTGCTGCTCTGCTGTCTGGGCAGACTCAGTCCAAAGAAGAGCAGTGTCTCAGCAGCAATGCCTGGGTTGTAGGTGCTACATTGGGACAGACAGATAGGCAGCTACAAGTAGATGGAGTAAGCAGGAGTAATCCTGAGTGTCAGGGAGAGCCCTGAGGATGGTGGAGAACTGGGGGAGTGCCAGGAAACAGGGGACAATAGGGGAAGCCTATTGTAATGGGAGAGATTCTTACCTTTCCATCCTCCAAGTCCCTGCTGGCCTGAACTTGTGACTCATCTGAATTTCAGCTAGCACTAACTCCTATCAATATTTCTGTGACTCATGGTGTAAGATGTAACAAGACTCCTAATAAAGGTTGACAGTGCTTCTGCTGAAGACTGCATTGCCTAAGATAATTTAAGAATGCTTAAGAAACTCAAAAAAACAAAAATAACAGCAGTGTCAAAGATGTACCAGGACATTCACATTTGTTACAAGTAAAGGTGCAAGTATGATAAATTATATATTAATAGAACAACATATGTGGTACAAGTGTAACTTCTTTGAAATTCTGTCATTGAGGGGAAGTGACTATTTCCCTATCTCCCTAAAAATCCTTTGAAATTTATGGAAAGCCTTGCCCAAAATCATGCACCTAGGCTCCAAAATAGAAGTAGTCAATAAAAAGAGAAGTCAATGGAATTCAATGGAATAATGAGTTACAAGGCAAACATATTGCCTTCTTCAAAGACACTTTCTCAAACAGCCTATCTCATATTGTCAAAGTGCAGAGAACCCCAAGGAGCAATTACACACTATGAAGCAGTTGTCCAACAGGTGCAAAATGCCTTCACAAAAGAGAGTACTTTTGCCTGGATTAACCACTCTTGGGAGCATGAAACCTGGTTTGATGAGAACTATTCTCAAGCTAAGGATGACTTAAGAGATACTTTGAAGGAATACAAGTCTAATAACTTCTGTGCTAGCTTTTAATGGATGAAGAAGATTAAAACAGACTACAAAAAACTGATAAATAAGAAAATGAAACAATATCAAATGAGGCTATGGGAGTAACTAGTAGATGCAGGAAAAAAACAACACAGTAATTGTTGTTTCTGTCACATTATAGCCATAGGGACAGAAAATATCAACCTAATTCTTGATGCGTGTATCCCTAGAGATACATGGGTCTTGTTTTTAAAAATATCTATATATAAGTGGTGGTGACAATGCAGGTGGCAACAATGGAGTGGAGGGCGGGGCGAGGACACCCGGGCAGGCCTTGCCCCCCACTTCCTTTGTTTCTTGGAGGTGGCAGCAGTGCTGGGGGTAGAGTGGGGTCAGGATGCCTTGGTGGGGGGCACTCCCCAGCCCTGACACCATGTGCCTCCTCACTTCCCGAGGTGATGTGGGGGAGCAGAGCAGTTCCTCAGATTTGGGGCAGAGAGCTAGCACAGGCTCTGCCAACTCTGAGGAACTGCTCCGCTAACCGGCATCACCTCAGGGAGTGAGGCGGCACATGGTGTCAGGGCTGGGGAGTGGAACAATTCCCTGGAGCTGGCAGAGCCCACAAAGCAGTTCCCCAGAGCTGCAGAGGCAAGGCAGGGCTGGGGGCTGGGGCTGGGTGCTGGCATGGGCTCTGCCAGTTCCGGGGAACTGCTCCACTCCCCAGCCCTGATGCCATGTGCCTCCTTTCTCTCCAAGGAAATGCGGGGGAGTGAAGCAGTTCCCCGGAGCCAGCCCCAGCCCCAGCCCCAGCCCCAGCCCTAGCCCCAGCCCCAGCCCTAGCCAGTATAATCAGGGAGAACATGTCCAGATTGGTGATTTAAAGGCATGAATAACCTAGGGTAGTTGGTGCTTGGCCTCCTGGATGAGTAGTGCTGAACCAGTCAGTGGGCCAGGCCTCATGTGGGGTCCATAAATGGGGCTGAGTCCCAGGCACCCAGATTGGGCCCTGCACTGCCTATGCTCAGCCCTACATGCCCAGATTGGGCCTTGTGCCACCCCAGCCCCAAATGTTGAATCTAGTAAACAGGGCCATGCTACCTGACCCACTGAGCTCCCCATGGATCCAGAAATGTAGTGTTAAGTATAAGTTTACAACAGTGCTGCCTGCACAACCTTACTGTGCCCCATCCAGATCACTCAAGACCCCCGCACGGGAGAAACTAACTTTGACTTAAAGATGACCCCAACATTATTAGGTCAAAGAAGATACTGTTGCCTATGGCAATGGGATAAATAAGGCCTCAAAGTAAATAGTTCATCTAAAACTGTAAGATCAAATTAATGTACCGTGCTCACCCTCTTATGATCAAACAGGCTCAGTACCACACAAACGAAAAGAAAGCCCCCCTTTCCTAAAGGCTGGGCTGACAAGATAAGAAATGCCTGTGCTGAAACCTGAGCAGACAAAGAAGAATCCGTTTATAGTCATGATTGGCTGACACAGAGTAAAACCAGATAAGAAAAGTTATAAAAAGGTTTCCCTATCCTTTGTTCGGGGAGACTGCCATTCATTGGTAACTCGAGCCGGACTCATAGTTACCCCCTGGGCTGATTACCCATCATCTCCTGCTGATGCTCCCCAGTCGTAACAACCACCCCTGTACCCGTACTGAGTAAATTAGCTTGCAAGCTGTCGAGCCGCTACCGGGAACAAAGTGTTACTTGTAACTCCTGCGTTCCAGTCACCATCATTAACGGACATAAGTCAATAAAACTCCTTTTTATAACCATATATGTCTCGTGCCTTCCTCGTCCCATAAATCCAGATCTGTCATGAACCGGAGGGTGCTGCATAGCCCCTCTCAGTGCGGGGGACATGTAGTAGCAGAGGAATGGTCACCACTCCCCCACCACACTTAACATGGATAAGGGTGGTGGCTGAACCCTGCCCACTCTCACCTGGACACTTATTTTAGGACACTTATTGGTGAATCACACTGCACTGAAAGGGGGAGGTGGGACCAATGCAGCATGCTTACAGACCACTACTTCTTAGAGGGAGCACGGGGTGAGGGGGGGGAGAGACTAAGGATAGGGGTCCCAAAAGCCCAGGAGGACCCAAGACTGACTAGAATATTGAAGCCCACTAAGATATGAAATTAGACTGGAACCAAGTGTCCACTAAACTGGTTGATTGGGAACACCTGAGAGGCATGGGCATAGCTGTAGGGGAGGGCAGAGACTATGAATAGCCCATAAGACAATATGACCCTACATCCTGCTTCCCACCAAACAACTTTGAGGTAAACTGACTATTCCAACTTCTAGCTGAGCCTAAGCTGCATAAAATGAACTGTTCCACAGTTACCAGACCAGTTCCACAGTCACCAGTCAAGTCTCCTATGAAATATGAGCTTTCATTTCTACCTAGAACTTTTACAATCTTTTCTCCTATGCCTAGAGAACAGTGCCTGTTCCTGAAATCTTACAAATAAAGATTTTTTTTGCAAACATCTAGTTAGTCTAATAAAAGATATCACTTCTACCATGACTTCTGATTCTGTAAGACAAGGGGCACATATGGGCCATGAGGGACAAAGTTAATACGAGGATTGGATTAGGACTGGAAGGAATCTGATGATGGGAGGACTGATTTGAGCTCACGCTAGGACCTTTGGACAGTCTCCCTTTCAAAATTAATTAAGAACATTGAGGCATGGCAGGAAGAAAGGATGAGAGGGCAAGAAAGGAGCTGCATGTTTCCTAGGGGGCATTGTGGGCTCCTCTGGGGGTCACAGCACAGTTACAGGTACTTATTTCTCTTAATCCAATTCTATAGTTTTAAGTCACCCTACTCTTTTGATCTCCTTGCCTTTTCCTTGAAAAGATTAATCAGATATGTAAATTTTTCCTTGATGTGTTTCATTAAAATGCTCAGATATTTAAATGAAGCCTTACATAGACATGTTGTAGGACTAGAATATCTATTTATATTTGGCCCACACATGAATATGTTAAAGAGAAAATGAAAGTCAACGCTGTATCTCCAAGTCATGTATGAATTAGATAGACTAATAATATATATTAGTTTTACAATACTTTTTTTTTTGTTTGACTCTGCCACTGCCTCTGACCTAAGACACACTCAAATCCTAAAATAACTATGTTGGAAGTTCTATGCTTATATGGAGACACAGTGAAGCCAATGAGATTTGAAGTGGAAGGGTTCAACCACTTTGTACCCCTTGCAGGAAAGGGTCTTCATACATCTGTCTTCAAAGTACAACAACAATTTTTTGATTACACCTTTTTCGAAGTATATCTAATTAGCATAATGTATTCTTATTTCACTGAACTAGACTATTTAAATCCTAATTTCATTAGCTGGTGTCTTGTTTAAACTCACATACTTTGTAGTAAGGATTGAATCAAGGTATTCCACCCTGAGGTTATTTCCTAGATTGAAAAAAATAAGTGTTTTTCTTCATAATATTTAAGTCTACTTGTTTTAGTTTGAAAACTATAATTCTTATTACAAGTTGTCAGAGCAAAATTTTGTATGTATGCTGATAACACAGAGAGTTAGATCTGAACATGCGCAGACAAACCTAGCAAGCGGAAAATTCCACTGCATGCCCAGCATGTGCCCCCTGCTGAACCCCAAGGCTTGTCAATCAAGACTGCCATAACGCACATATTCAGTTTACTCAGAGCATGAGGTAATCTGATCTAACGCACATGCTCAGTTCACTGACTTCATGATGTGATTGGACTAGAAATTTCTATGAAGCGAGCAGCCTGATTGGCCACTAAATTCATATAAAAGGCTTGTGAACCCCTCCCCACCGGGGAGGTGAGGTGGTGTGTGTGTGTTTTGGAGGAGAGACTGTGCTCGACCTGTGAGCAGAGGCTAGGGACTGTTTCACAGGGAGAGAACGATCCTTACAGCAGGGGCTGCGGCTGCAGGGGCTACTCCTAAGGAGGGCTTCTAGCCCACTGGTCTCTTCCTCGCTGTGATTTTGGCTAGTCGATTCCTCTTCGTTTCCTGTCTTGATCTTTTGGCTACCGGACTGATTCTGGCACCGACCCGGACCACGATTTCGATCAACCCGACTTACTGAGATCACGGCTTTACCTCATCGTACCCAGCACTGACCTCGGCATCGTTCTCCATCAACTCTGGCATTGATTCCACTTTGGACTGGTGTCACAATGTATTACAGTTTTGTTGTTCGTATCCCTTTAATAAGCTGTTGACCAGCCCTGGGACTAGCGAGTGGGCAGCCGCACCTATCCTTCGGGGTAGAAAGCAAGGGCTCACTCAGGAACCCCGTGGGCCAACAGACCCCTCTGTTGTTCATTTTGGTAGCACTGTAACTGAAGCAAACTTCCTACCTACGCTACAGAAGTGTAAGTAAATAAAATTCAACTATTTTTGAAACCACGCGATTCCGTGTACCGCTCAGACTCCTCGCCGCTAATCCCACCTGTTCCGTATACGAACCCTCAGCCCACCGTGACCTTGGGGCCTTTATTCCCCGACACAAGTAAGACTTTGCTGCTGTTTTTAATTTAAGATACTTCATCCTAAATTTAAGAGGTATCTGAAAAAATAATGACTTTGGACCTAAATAGACATACACATATAGTGTGTGTCTACACGCGCCTTTATGCACACTTAAACTTAATGCACATTAACTTAATGTACATTAAGGCAATTTAGGCATGCATCTACATGTAAATTATAAAATACATGATTTTGGAAATGTCCAAAGGCAGTACTGGAAGATTTTATCCAGTATTGAATATAGTAATCTATTTTTACTTTTGGGAAAAGATGGCTAATTTTTTTTTGCTGATAGTCATGACACGTATGTTCCTTCAGAGAACAGAGATATGGGCCAAGAACACAAGGAGGACATCCTCCTGAGGTCCAATATGGAATAACATACCCTAAAGACAGCTCCAAGATCAATAGAGGAAGGAACATTTTCAATAGTGCCTAAAATAACTTCAAATCCACATTATTTTTGTGATAAAAACAAAACACCTATATATATATAGATAGAGATAGATAGATAGATAGCTCTATCTTATTGGCAACAAAGGCACACTGCAGGCTCATATTCAGCTTATTGTCTATTATAACCCCCAGGTCCTTTTCTGCTGAGCTGCTGCCGAGGCAGTTAGCCCCCAACCTATACTGGTGCGTGGGATTGTTCAATCCTAAATGTGGCACTTTACACTTGTTCTTATTAAATCTCATAAGATGGGTTTTGGTCCAATCCTCCAATTTGTCAAGATCTGTCTCAATCCTAACACTACACTCCAGTGTACTGCTACTCCCCGCAGCTTGGTGTCATCTGCAGTCTTGCTTAGGGTGTACTCTATGCCATTTTCCAGGTCATTTATGAAGATATATATAAAAAAACAGTCCTGGGGTCATGGACAACTGGTGCTGCCTTAGTAGGGGAGGCAGGTGCCCCCACCCCAGAGACCAGTCCTGCCAACTGGGGGGGTTCCCTAATAGCCAATCCCACTGCCTGGTGGGACCCCTACAGCTGATCCTAAGATGGCTGATTGCTGTGGCCAGTCACTGAGGCCACTTCTGGGAGTGGCTATGGCCACTTCTAGGAGCAGCTGCAGCAATTGGCCAGCACTTACAGGGGAGGCACCAGTGCTCCCATATGCCCCCCAACCATCACCTAAACAGAGAACACTGCCAGTCAGCGGGTGCACCGGAACTCTCAGTGGCTTCACGTGCACACTCTGTGCATCCCCTACCCATTGCCACTGCCTGGGGCATGCTACTTGATACTGATTGCCAACTGGACATCGAGCCATTGACTACTATCCTTTGAGCCCAACCATCCATCTAGTTTTCTATTCAATTTACTGTCAATTCATCCAATTTGTACTTAACTAGCTTTTGCCTGTTCGGGCCACTGTCTCTCCCACCACGTGCGGTGCACCACTGCCCCTCCCACTGCATCAATGTGCTGAGGAACAGGGAGGGGGCCCTGCACAGGCTACTATGCCCTGGGTTGTCGGGGCTTGACAGCACAGACTGCTTTGCCCCATGCCATAGGTGCTCAGCAAAACTGGAAGTGCCATGCCACGGTGGGCACTTCTGGCTTCCCTTTCACTTTATAAGTTGGCATGCCAGTTAATAGAGCATGCCAGCTTGGAAGGTTCTGGATAACATGGCTTTTACTGTATATAAGTATCAGTTGAACACAATGTTTTATTGATATATTTATCAGTTGATTAATATTGTTCAATTTATCAATTGGTAAATTTTCTTTATATATGAAAACAATGTTGTATTGATATATTTACAATTTTAAAGCAATTTGGAAGCCTACCACTGCATCAATCACTATAATAATAATCATCATAATAAATCTTAGTAAATATAAATTTTGGCATTTGATTTGGGGGTTTTTATCATGGAAAATCAGAGTTCCCCTGCCCCTTAACTCACCAGGTTGTGAGTAGCCCTGATATGCCAGTGTCCTGCCCCTGCCCATGCCATTGCCGGAGATGAATTAAGCTTCATTGGGACCCTGGGCCTACCCCTCCCACCACAGTCTGAGCCCCTCCCCACCTTACCCATGCCCTGCCCTGCAGCCATGGGTTCTGCCACCAGCTGGTGCAGCAGAAGCCAGAGCAGGATGTGCTGCCTTCTAGGCCGGTGGCAGAAGCCCCAGCCACTCCCATCTGCAGGTCCATGCTGGAGCCAGAGCCTGGGGCTGGTCACACAGGACCATATATATCATCTCCCCATGGCTAATCAGCATCAAGACTGTGGAGCTACTGCCTGTTGGGTGTATGCAGCACAGACCGATCCCCAGGGGAAGACCCTCACCCTGCCACGGTTCAGTCTGGCTGCAGTGGCACCTGGCAAATGGGCAGGATTTTGGCCAGGCTGTGCTAGGACCTGGCTATGCTAGGACCTGGCTATGCTGGGGCTTCCCCACCACTGGCAGGTCCCAGCCTTGCACCATGCCCTGCTCCACTCCCTGCTGCTGACAGCTCCAGCCACCTTCAGGGCTCCACAGCCTACCAACTGTGCATGTCCAGCCCAGCCTCTGGTTTTGTCCACACCAAGCTGTTCCTCTTCCCTGCCCCCTCTGTCCACCCTCCAGGCATCCTGTCAAACAGGGGCCCCTGGGCCCAGGCCCAGATGGCCTGTGCATTAATCTGCCTCTGGTCATTGCCCCTCGCTCCCAAGCCATAGCCCCCTCCAGCTGTGCTAGTATCCCTCACTCCAGACTCACAACCCCTCAGGCCTTGATGGTGCCCCTCACCCTTGACCCACAGAACCCCAGTCCTGCCAGTGCCCCTCAGTCCTGACCAAGAGTCCCTGGCCCTGCCAGTGCCTCTCACTCCCAACCCACAGCCCTCCTCATCCCTATTGTTGCCCCTCACCCTGACCCACTGTCCCCCGCCCCAGCTCTCCCAATGTGAGGAAGGGAATGGGTGTGTGGGGAAGGTGTGGGGCATGTGCCTCCCCCAATATTTCTGTGCTCACAGTGGGGCATGGGCCTGCAGCCAGGCTGGACCAGCTCCAGGCAGGAACTGCTTTCTCAGCCCAGCAGGTGAGACCCAGCACCAGAGGGAGCACTGCACCACCATGGTGAGCCATGGAAGTGGTAATGGGAGCAGCAGCAGTGTGAAACCACCCCCTGATGCCTCTGGGTGGCCATGGATGTGTAAGTGGTTTCTGCCTAGAGCTGGTCTGGTCCAGCTGTAGCCCCACACCTCACTGTGGGTGCAGAAATCTCAGGGGGCATGTGCCCTTGCACTGCATCACCTTTGTCCCACCCACTCCCCAGTGCATGGCCTGTGCCCCTTCCTGCTCCACATGGCCTGTACTTCTTCCCCCCTACTCCCATAGTCTTGCCTGGAGGCGCTGCTCTCCACTGCTGCCTTGTTGTCATGTACATGTGTACATGTGCATGTGTGTGGTGTTCCCTGCCTCCTCCTACTCTCCATAGCCCCTTTTAGGATGGAACTCAGCCAGCCTGCAAAGACAGAACTGTGGTTTTCTGTGGTTTTCTCCTTTAAAGGGCAAAATCGACCTTTTTTCCCTTTAAAAAATCCACACTTTTCTCCATTTTTCTGCAGTGAAAGAAAAACCCAGATCCCTTCTGATGAGATATGATTACCTGAGAAATGTTTTACCATTATCAGACTCCTTTATAGTAACATGACAGCAGTAAAACCCTTCACTATTAGAACTGGAGTCAAGAATATCACCTGGTTACATTTCAAATCCAAAAAAACAACATCTACATTACTGTGCTTCAAAACATTGATTACTCTGTTGTGCCTTCCTGATCAATTACAGAGCTCCAGATCTATCTTGATTGCTTCTGTAAAGTGTATGAAATGCATGTACTCAATGTCAACTTCACAAAAGCCCCAAACCAACCAGCTGCTCTTCCATGTATTACAATTACAGGGCAATCCAAAATGCTGTGTAATGTATACTGTAAGACAAGTACCTTAAAATATTCTTATTCCATCTACTCCTTAGCCTATTACTATTTAGAGTTCTCCTTCCAGTGGAAAACAATCTTGATGATTCCCCAAATTAGCTAACTGCTCAGGTCAAACAATTATAGTTTTCTTATGTTGATTGTTTTCAGCATTTTAATATAAACAAAAATATAACCTGGGGTAAGCTATAGATAGATTATATCTGTAATGGTATACATTACAGCAGAGTAATTTACTTTATGCAATTTTAATAAACCTAGAGTAGGTGTTAATGTAAGTTTTGCCCCTTTGTCACACAGAGATAGGTCTATTACACTGTGGTAAAGCTGTGTCTGTCTAAGCCCTAAAATATATATACTCACCTATATGTACATATACATAGACATGCACACACACACACCTACATATATATACACACACACACACATATACATATAAATATAAATATGTGTGTATGTATGTGTGCGCACACACACAAATATTTATAGGTTTGTGTATGTATTTAAAAAAAAAATTAAGCTTCATTGGGGCTCTGGGCCCACCCCTCCCACCACAGTATGAGCCCCTGTCAAAAGCCTATTTTAAAATTGCTCCCTTCCTGGAATTAAAACTGTCAAATCTGTAAGAATGTACAGTGCCAATTGAGAAGCTAATTGTAATCTTAATTTTAATTATTTCAAAGAACATGTATTTGTAGATTTAAATTTAAATATAGAAAATATTTTCCCCAAATATAAATATTTTAGATTAGTGTATGTAAATTGAAATGTTGTTAGTTATTTCAAAGCAATTTCAGTAACTCTTAATAATTACAATTAAAAAAATAATAAAAACATCTTGGGAAAAAAGTGGAGCTTAGAAATATTTCAACAGTTTAAAAGGAAAACACCTAGATATAAACTCTGATTACCCATGAACCATGTTAAACTAAAAGCTGTGAATCCTGAATATTCCACTCAGTATTTAAGAAATTCTTCCTCAAACGAAACATCCAATCATGTAAGTGGCAATGATTGCCAATAGATAGTTAAGCAGCTTAAGTCATAAATACATCAGTGTAAAATGAAATACTGTAATGGAAACACTATAAAGTGCAGTCATAACATGTTTAATATCCAGGTATATGACAGATATCTGTGTCTGTGCACTTTAAAGGTTAAAGTCAGAATGTATTGTGGATAAAGTTGATAGCACCCCTAATTAATAATATTGCTCCATTCTTCTGTTAGAAAACTGTGTTTTTACTTTATTTTGTTTTTCCAAATTTTACAGTTTGGGCTGAAATTTCCTATACTGGTCGTGTGCCATGAGATTATTTTCTGTTTTAATACATAAGCATTTCAAAATTCGTTATACATACTCAGGAGAGATTTCTTAAGTTTAAGTAGTAGATATTTCCAATTTATCAAAGGACTAAAAGTGACCTTGTCAGTTCTTGAGTCTAGATCACTGAAAGGGCAAGCAACCATATAGAGACAAGAGGAGATTTGTTTATTTGTTTTGCTTTTTGGTTGGGGAGTGTTACCTTTTAATGAAAGAATTGAGCATCTGAGAGAGATGTTGGATTTTTTTTTTGGCATAAAGTGCCCTTCAAGTTACATGTGAAGAAGGGTGCAAAAGATTGTCCAATATATCTCCCACCTTTTCAGTTGGTCTAATACATTATGTTGCCTCTTGTACATTTATCATGCATTTCCTAGATCATCATGGATACAACAATACCCAAACACTATTATAAACCAAATATTTTTTCAAACGTTTCCATAAGAACATCCAACTTGGTCTGTTCTGTATTCCAAAGCCATAAAATACCATATAAGCATCCTATAGCTTCTATGGTATAGGTAGTAATTATTATTGTGATCGTTCTTATTAATAATAAAATGATAATAAAATAATAATTATAATAAACATCTGTGGTGTGCCATAGGAAGAAAGCAGGGAAGAGAAGGGGACAAATGTTTTTTGTTTCAAAAAGTGACAAAGCATTAGATAAAATGTGCCAGACTTATTTTAGGAAGCAGACTTCACGTCATGCTACAGAAGTAGGCATATATATATATATATATAGAGAGAGAGAGAGAGAGAGAGAGAGAGAGAGAGAGAGAGAAGTGTACAATGCTTCCAACACTTCCTCAGACCAGAGTGATGCTGATATCTTGGGCAGGCATGGGGAGTCTTTCCCCACATGCCCCACTGCCCCTGGAGGCTGGGTGGAGTGGAGTACACTTGTCTGGGGAAGGTGTGGTGAGCAGGAGAGAGTGGCTGGCTGCAGGCTGGAATGTCTATATGACCCCATCTCCCAGAATTTTTTCTAGAAGTTTAAATTTCCCAGAAATTTCCACTGTTACAAATGTCACTTGTCAATCTCTCAATTCAAGGATGACCTCTACCACAGCTCATTGATGGGTCTTTAGGTGATTTAAGAGTCAAATCCTTGAGGCAAAGATCTTTCCACAGAAGTTGCAGGTGTTTCCACAGTGGAAAGTAGGCTGCAGGCTGGGTTTCCTCTCTTTTGCTTTCTTTTCTGCTTAAAGGGCAACATGCGTTACCTTGAAATGGGTTGCTGCTTGTTCAGGTTGCTGCATCTTTGGGGTCATTTGGCAGCCAACTCCTCCCAGCTCTTGATGTCAGCATCCATTTTCTTGAGGTAGACCTTCAATGTGTCCTTGTAGCATTTTATTTGGCCATTACAAAATTCCAGACTGTTACTAAGCTGGAAGTAGAGCACTTACTTTGGAAGTCAAGTGTCAGGCATCCACACACAATTTCTGGTCCAGAGAAGTTACTGCTTGAGGATCACCATTCTAGACCTGGACCTTGCTGTCTTTCCAGAGATCGTGATGAATAAAGACACAAAGGATTTTGCCAAAGAAAGGACTTGCTCAACATATCCTGCAGTGGAAATGAAGATCCAGTCCATACACTAACCTCTCTGGATTTTAGAAAAGTTGGCAACTATGTTTCATCATAGATACCCATCTAAGATAACAAGTCCTTGTTGTTAACACAGACCTACCCTTGTGATACCAATACTGCTTGTGGTCATTGTTCTCCATCACAGAGGTTGATAGAATCATTTGTTTAATGAAATGGTGGCAGCTCTAAGACCCTAATCATCATGGATCTTGGGTTTCTCTGATAAAAAAAAAAACCCTAATTTTTGGATTTAAAAATGTAAAAAAAAGGAAATCCACATTTTTCCGTGATCAAAATGAAACATCACTAATGTAATATTATAAAAGCCTTAGTCTGTCTGTCTGTCTGTCTGTCTGTCTGTCTGTCTGTCTGTCTGTAACAATTTATATGTATTCTGATTGGTTGTCTTGGCAGGGTCAAAACAATTATATTATAAAAGCCTTTCTCTGTCTGTCTGTCCATAATGATTTATTCACACTCTGATTGGTTGCCTTTGCTCAGTGTCAGAACAATTGCAGTATTTGGAGTCAGGAAGGAATTTTACTCCATGTTCAGATTGGCATGGACAATGGGGGTTTTGCTTTCCTCTGTAGTGGGGGCCATAGCCCTGTACCTGGGATGTCTTGAGCATATATTGACAACATTTCATAGAGACGAGATATTGGCTATTGTGGTTCCCATGCTTTGCCTGTAGCAGGTTAGGTTGTTTGTTCTGTGTTGTGTCAGCATAGTTAGTAGTTTATGTAGAGTTTAGATTATACATTATATGGGTTGGTTTAGATAGGGATACTCCTATCTCATGCACAGGGGTGGACTAAATGAACTCCAGAGGTCCCTTCCAGCCCAACTTCCTTCTATGATTCTTTGATTCTTGAACAGGGTTATTTTGCAGGTCCCTTCAGGCATGGTAATACAGGTTTTGTTGTCATTTCTACCTCAGCATATGGCTAAGAGCAAACAAAACTAGGGGCAATTTAACTCCAAGGCTATGGGCCTGGGGATTACACATAGGATGTCTGCCATGGACTTTGGGTGTATCTGAAACCTCAGACTGATGGTCTTGGGGGGGGTACTTACTTAGTGATAGAGCCACAAAGAGAACTTGGCTCTTGGGCTTCGCTGAAGTGAATTTGGAATTTGAAACTTGGAACTGATTTGGCTGTAGTTTATACTAGATATAAGTAGGTGCAAAGTCCTGCTTAAAAGTGTGTTTGTGCAACACCTGTGCTAAAGCTTGCAATCATTTTTAAAAAAAAGGTAACATCATTTCTGGATGAACTAAATCTATGAGTACTGTATGCAAATTGCTACAGCTGGAGTCTGCCATTAGCGGGAGGTGGAAAGGAAGTTGGAACAAAGCAGAAAGCAAAGAGCTTTCTGATTCCCCAGACTTTTTTTCCCTGCTACAGCAGTAGAAAGGGGACAAATTCAATCTCCAATAATTAGATTCTATACCTGGAAAATTGTAATAAATTTATAAATTTTCCATATATAAAATCTAATTATGGGGGGCTGTCTTAAAATCAGGGTCATCGTCTATTCAAGTAAATATATATATATTTATATAATACCTTTACAACAATTAATATATGTATTTCTGATTAATATATTAATAATATCAGCTCTGCAGATCTTTCCTTTTAAAAGTTTCTCAGGTCTTCTACTTGTGCTCTCCTACTGTTTTACACAGATGAAAACATAATCTGTGTTGAATTTATCATCACCTATACTATAAAAAGGTTGTATTTAACAGTGTCTCCCAAAGAGGGTACTGAATGTGCAAAAATATGTTCTTTGTTTTTCTAAGAGCACCTGGCAGAACCCTGCTGATGTATCAAGCCTAGAAAAATATCTGGCATGAGACATCTCTCCCAGAATTTCCTTCTATTTAAGAACTAGAAAAAGTTGCATGTTTTTACATTCTATTTAGTTATTTTGGATACATGTGAAATATTTAGTCTATTTTTCTGTATTCTGTAATCCTGTGTATCTGTTCAATTTAAAATATGTAAATAAAAATGCTTAGTTGATTTATCTTCTGTTAAAAAAACAACCATTGCTCCTGTGGATAATTTTTCTGAGCTAATGGTGAAGTATTAATCTCCTTTGTCCACAGTATGAAGACTGAAAGCAGTTGCAAATGCTTGGCAAGTGCTATAATCTCTTACAGCCCTTGTTTTTTTGTTCCCCTGAATGCCATAAAATGTATTTGTTTCTGTTGCTTCTCATAGCAGCTTTATGTGCTGTGTAGGCCTTGCTGGACAGGCTTGATAGGGTTAAATCAGGAAAGCTTTCTGAAGAGATGGTATGCAAGACTGATTGATGGACATATGGTATGACATATACCTGGGGAAAAAAAAACAGGAAGGTGGTTTGGAGTAGTGATTATACTTGTTTCCATGATTACACTAGTTATGCTGCCTAGGTTCTCAGTTTTGCAAAGGACAATACAGGTATAACAAGTTAAAATTGTAGTGCATCAAGATTTAGGAAGCAAAGATAATTTACGTACTAGATATCACCTAATTAGGAGAACAGGTTTGGCATGTAATTACTATTCTGGTTGGTTGGTAAACGTAATTACTGGGCCATCCCTTTGGGGGGCCCCATGGAGCTGGGCAGAGTGGCCGCAGTGACTCTGTGCCACTGACGGCTTTGCATCCAGCTGCTCACTACCCCCCCCCCACTGACTCCAGGTCCAGGGCTCATGGGATCAGGGTGGGGACAGGGCCCCACATAGGCTGATTTGCCCTGGGCCTCACACCCTGCTCAGGGCAGCTCTGATCAACAGGGATCCTGGTTTTCTTTGATAAAAAATCCCCATTTTCAGTTTTAAAAAACTAACCCTAAATCCAATTTTTCCATGATTAACATGAAACACCATATATATATATATATATATAAAAGTATAACATATCTTTACATTAGTGGTGTTTCATTTTAGTCATGCGGAAATGTGGATTTGGGGTTACTCAAGGTTTTTTTTGTTTTGTTTTTTTAATCAGAGAAAACTTGGATCTCTGGTGATCAGCAAATGTACCTATATAAACAGATTTCATAGATTTCAAAGACATTAGGGTTGGAAGGGACCTTGGAAGATCATCGAGTCCAGCCCCCCGCCCAAAGGGCAGGAAGTCAGCTGGGGTCATAGGATTCCAGCAAGATAAGCATCCAATTTAGTCTTGAAGGTGTTCAGTGTAGGTGCTTGAACCACCTCTGATTCCAGACCTCGGGGGCTTGAACAGTAAAGAAATTCTTCCTTATGTCCAGCCTGAAACAGTCTTGCAGTAGTTTATAACCATTCGACCTCGTCATGCCTTGGGGCGCTTTGGTGAACAAACATTCCCCCATATACTGGTGGTCACCCCTGATAAACTTATAAGTGGTCATCAGATCACCCCTGAGCCTGCGCTTTTCCAGGCTAAAGAGCCCCATGGCTCTCAGCCTGTCATCGTAAGGTCTGTTTTCCTGACCTCTGATCATGCGTGTGGCTCTTCTCTGGACTCTCTCAAGCTTCTTCACATCATTTTGAATTGTGAAGCCCAAAACTGGACGCAGTACTCCAGCTGCGGCCTCACCAAGGCTGAGTACAAGGAGAGAATGATGTCCCGGGATTTGCTTGAGAAGCATCTATGGATGCAAGCCAGCATTTTGCTCACTTTACTAGCCGCAGCATCACATTGCAGGCTCATGTTCATCTTGTGGTCCAATGATGACCCCCAAGTCTCTTTCTTCCGTAGTGCTAGATATATTAGCTAAATAAACTAACTATGTCAATGTAATGGGTTCTGCCTCCAGGGGTGACTACAGCACCCCCCCAGAGGCCATACTATGCCAATTATCCCACTTTAGATTCCCCTGTTTTGCCTCACCCTCTTTCCTGACATGTCTTAATATCAAAATTAATAGATTTAGGAGGTTGCCTTCAGAGACCTGGAGTTTGGGTTTGGTGCCTTGCTCAGCCCTGCTTATTGTTAGTTTACCCTAACTGGAGGAGGGCTCTGTCACCCTTGACAGGGCCCTCTAACCCCATCTTGCTCTCATCTGGACCCTCTGGCGCTTCCAGCCTTCAGCCCATCTCCCTAGGCTTTGGCTCCTATCTGCCCCCAAGATCCTGGACCCTGGAAGGGCTCTGTTTGAACCTTAGTCACTTATAATATTGTGCCCTAAGCACTTCACCTGTGACCTCCAATTCAGGTCACCTTATTTGGGTATTGGCCCCTTGGTCTCAGCCCCACCCTCAGTGGCATAGTGTGGGTCTCCAGTGCCCAGGGGCCAATGCTTGCATTTGCACCCCACCACCTGGGGATGATCCAAACAGGGTGCAGGGCCCTGTCTCCCATTCCATGGCACTTCTATGGGGAAAGTAACAGCACAGCAAACTGGATGCGGGGAGAGGGGTGGTGGCCAGAGCTTCTGGCCAGAACAGCTAAAGAAACTTACTACCCACTGGGCGGGAGGGCAGACAAACTACACACCAAATGTGGGAGGCAGTGCATCCACTCCACCCTGAAGGGCCTGGCTAGCATCCCCTGCCTGGAGACCATTGCCCCCTCCCACCCTGCCCAATCAGTATGCTACTGCCCACCCTTATTCTTGCTTGTTCCAGTCAGACTACCTTTTGGGGCACCAAACCTTTAGGCTCTCCTCCAGAACTAGTCCCTCTCCCAGAGCTCCAGGCCACAGCCTGTGCTGCACATGCCAGGTTCCAAGATCACATCTTTTGAAGCTGACCTCTAGGTAGCTATGTGATAGAAGTCTGTGGGAGTCATGTGGGGACAGAAGGAAGATTATAAGACAGTGTGTGTGTGGCTAAGTGAGGTGTCAGCTGCTCTAGAAGAGAGGGAGCCCTGAGTTCTAGCTAGGGCCCTTGGGGAAGTAAGGCTTTCTCCCTACAGTATCCTTCACCCTGTTTTCTGAAGATTATGTTAGTTGTTCACCTTCAAAGGAAAACCTGAGTGAGGAATATCTGATATTTGGTAGATGGTTAGAGTTCTGTGCTGAAAAGTGAAAGAGGCACTGGTTCAAATACCTTCTGAGTGAAAGGGGCAAAGGACCTCCAAAATCCTAGATGACCTCCCTAGCCACTGAGCTGTGGGTGTGTCCGGTGTGTCAGACACATAACATTCTTCAGTTCTCAAATGTAAGTTGTGTGGTCACAGATTCTAGATGACTCCACCTTCAGACTGCTAAATCTGCTATGTGTCCATAAGAAGCACGTGTAAGGGTTATGGTTGCTACTGCAAATGCTCATTCAGTGGGGTTATGTAGTCATGCCTAGTCACCAGGGATCCTGGCTTTCTCTGGAAAAAAAAATCCCCAATTTTTGTATTAAAAAAGTAGCCCAAAATTCACATTTTTCCATGACAAAATGAAACACCACTAATATGCATATATATAGCCACCCACATACTCAGGATTACAAGTCCAGGAATGGAAAACTTCTGGACATGTATATACTTTTGGTACATTTTTATGCCCAGCAGACATCCAAAACTAACAACTTACATGGTCAGGAATTAATAGAATGCCACCCTACGTGCTTTTCTGAATATATTATCTAGAGGACTTTATTTTGTAATCATTCAACAGCATTCATCTACTGGATTGGATTCCACCCAAATACAGCCAGAGGAAGTGTTACTTTCCTTTAATAATGCAGAAGTCATAGATTGCCCCGGATGTTGGGGACTGGGGCTTAAATCTCACTACTAAGGGGATTTGAGCTTGCATTTCCAACCCCCCTCATTTAATGTTTTAATCACTGAGCTATAAATATGTTCTAAAAATGTCCATCAACTTTTGAAGCTATTTCACTTGGGATAGAATAATTAAATATTAACTGAACCAGGAAGAAACAGCAAAAAAGAATAAGTATTATTCTATAGCCTAACAGTTAGGATTAAGATAAGAGAAATGTGAATTCCTTTTGGTAATCTACAGGGGCGTAGGTTGTAGCTGTGTTGGTCTAAGGACATAGACAAGATTCTTTGGGTGAATCTGATATCTTTTTAGTTGGTCTAATAAGAGATATCAGATTCACCCAAAGAATCTTGTCTGCCTTTTGGTAATCGAAATTTATTTCTCTGTCTCTGCCACACAATTCCAGTGTACTGCTGGGCAACCTTTTTTTGTTTTTGTTTTGTGTTTTTTTAACAGGAAGTTACTAATTTTGTATTCTTCAATTTTTAGATTCCTAACTTCAGACCCTGGACAAAAGTAAATATAACATCCTCACATTTCAATGTTTATTAGTGTATGCATTTACTTAAATATGTTAAACTGGAATACATACCAATAAACAAATTAGGTGGGATTAGAGCACACTGTTTTATTAAATTCACATAATATACTAATCATACAATAAATGAGCATTTGAAAATAAAGGAGAGAAAATTCTATCTGTAATTTCACAGGGACTTCTCTATTATTATTTATATATGGTATTAGTTTTACTCTGCAGGATGGGAGTAGTACAAAGGCTTTATTCCCTGTTCTTTTTTTTTAATTAAAAAAGGAACTTATTTATTCAAATGTATTTTTCTTTTAATGTCATGCATAAAGACATACTGTTTACTTGTCCCTTCCTATGAAATATTACATATAGATGAGAAAAGTAACACAAAGACAATGCACAAATCAAAGAAAGAGTTTGGATTAGATATCTCACCACTCCATCATTTTGTCTGAGAGAAGACAGAGAATGAGAGTGGCAATTGCAGTGTCCCAGGTTACATATAATTATTTAGCAATCAAGTTTCTATCTATCAGAATTTTTAAACCTCTCATCACTGTACTGCCTGTGTTGCAGTCCCCTTGATGTTATCTTTTCTTTAGTAATAGTGGAATTTCATTCCCCTGTTCTTTCTACAGAACTGGTTGGCATTTTTGTTGATAGAATATTTCCTTTAGAATATAATTTACAGCAGATAGGAAAGGATAGGCTGATTTCCAAGAATCACAATAGACACAGCAATGCATTGTTAGATTCCCAAATGTCTGGTAGGAAAATACATCCTCTCTACTGCCTTGCATACATTCTACAGTACCTGAATATTCTGGATTTGTTGACTTTTAAAGAGGTGTGCATCTACTCGTCCCATTAGGGGGCAGCTATAAACTATGGAGCTTACTGCTTCACAGTTTATTCCTCCCAGGAAGCTCCCAGGTGCATGTCTGCGCATGTGCCTGGACCACAACACATTGAGATGTGTTGCAGTAGCCACATCTGTAAGGGAGGCCAACAGTCCCCCTACCAGTCTGGGGCTGCTCAAACCAGGCTTAATGGCTGGGGCATAAGGCTGCTTCAGCATGGAGCTAGCTGGCAGGCAGCCCCAGCACTGAAGCATCCTTGTCCCCAGCCAGCTGGCTTAGAATTTACAGATGTGTTTCTGACCACAGAAAAACTCTGCAGCATGGTAGGACAAGTCCTACGGGGCTTCAGACTTTATTAGTTTTGCGTACCCTAATAGGAGTGCTTGTGTAGAACTGAGATGTTTACTGCACAGTTAACAAGGCAACTGTGCAGTAAATATCTCATGCAGATGTACCCAGGGCCTGAAGACAACCACAGGGTCCTGGGGCCCATATGCCATGATAGAAGCCCAGAGTCCAGGGCCTGGAGGTGATGACAGGGGCCCAGGCCCCAGAGATCACAACAGGAACCTAGGACTCAGAGCCCATGACAGGCACCCAGAGCCAGAAAGCTGAAGACTGCAAAAGGGGTACAGGGACAAGGGTCCAGAGACTGTGACAAGAGCCAAAAGCCTGGACAAGAGCCCCAGCCTGGAGTGGCTGGGGACCAGGGGCCTGGAGACCACAACAGGGACTGGGGCTAGGAGACAGACTGCCACAGGGCCCCAGAGACTAAGATACAAAGAGTGCTAAAGCTGGAAAAGCCAGACCAGAACAAGTGGATCTGCAATGAGAATAACAGTGGGTTAAAGCAAAGCTGCTACAGGAAGTTCCAGAACAAGGTCAGAATTACACCAGCAAGGCATGGGCCTGACTAGAGAAGTTTGAGCCCATGATTATAATCCCTAAGGTGGATTGTGCCTTAAAGCACAGATAGAACCAGGGAGACAATGATTTAAGAGTCAGAGGAGTGACATGGGTGCCAGCTGGGAACATGAGATAATAGATAGTAGAGAGCCTGAGGCTCACTTTGGGGCCCTGTGGCAGTTTTCCTAACTGTTACTAGTTACATCAAGGCATGGCAGGAAAGGTTAAATGGAAGAGTAACACAAGGAGCCAAAATCAGATGGAAGGCACTTGGCCTCCAGAGGCATCAGAGAGCTACCCCTTGGCTTTGGTCCTGCTACAGTCAATAGGCACCCTTGGCCCTTGCAGTTCAACAGGCCCCTTTGAGCTCTGGATTACAAAGATTTTCTGAGAAAGAAAATCACCTGTATATACCTTCACTGCTTCACAGTTGAGAAAGTTGGATGTGTACATGTCAATGGGGCTGGCCATGATGCACCCAAGGTTGTTGAGGAAGTTTGCCAGTGTGATTGCAGAACTCTTGGACATTATCTATGAAAACTCATGGCAATTGGGATAGGTCCCAGACGATTGGAAAAGGACAAATATAGCACGCATCTTTAAGAGAGGGAAGAAAGAGGATCCAGAGAATGGTTGACTGGTCAGCCTCACTTCAGTCCATGTATTCACCAAGGGCAGGTTTTACCTGACCAGCCTGATTCTATGATGCGATGACTTGTCTGTGGATGCAGCGAGAACAGGCTTTTAAGCTAAGAAACTACAGATTGGATGAATTGTTTGCAAAGTGGATAGAAAACTGGCTGCTTCAGCAGGCTCAAAGGGTAATAATCAATGGCTCCATGTCTAGTTGTCTGCTGGTATGAAGTGGAGTGCCCCAGAAGCTAGTCCTGAGACAGGTTTTGTTCCATACCTTTATCAAAGACCCGGAAGATGAGATGGAGAGCACCTTCAGCAAGTTTTTAAATGACACCAAGCTGAGGGAGTAATATATATGCTGGAGGGTAGGGCTAGGATTCAGAGAGACCTCAGGAAATTGGAGGATTCGACCAAAAACCATATCATGAAGTTCAGTAAGGACAAACACAACATTTTGCCCTTAGGACAGAACAATCCCATTCACCAGTACAGGCTAAGACTGGTTAAGCAGCAGCTCTGCAGTGGATGACCTGGGAGTTACAGCTGACAATGAGCTGAACATGAGCCAACAGTGTGCCATTGTTGCCAAGAAGGCTAACAGCATACCGGGCTGCATTGGTAGGAATGTTGCCAGCAGATTGAGGGAAGTGATTATTCCTCTGTAATCAGCACTGGTGAGGACACATCTTGAATACTGTAAGGGGTTTTTCACACCCCTTCCACCCCCACCCCCTGCCACCACAGAAAGGATATGGACAAATTGAAGACAGTCCAGTGGAGAACAATGAAAATGGTTCAAGAGTTGGGGCACATGATTTATGAGAAAAGCCTGAGGGAACTGGGTTTATTTAGTCTGAAAAAGAGAAGGCTGAGGGGGGATTTTAATAGCACTTCCAAAGTTCCAAAGAGGATGGAGTTAAATGTTCTCAGTGGTGACAGATGACAGAACAAGGAGCAATGATCTCAAGTTGTAGCAATGGAAGTTTAGGTTAGATATTAGGAAAAAAATCCCTTTCTTACTAGGAGGGTAGTAAAACACTGGAACTGGTTACCCAGAGAGGTTGTCAAATCTCCATCTTAGAGGTTTTTAGACAAATCCTTGTTTGGAATGATTTACTAGGGAGTTGAACTAGATGACTTGCCAAGGTCCCTTCCAACCCTCATTTTCTGTTTCTATGATTGAAGTAGCTTGAAATATAGGTATTTTTATAATGATAATAAAGCCAAAAAAGAAGCAAAACAAAGAAAGAGAAAACAAATCAACCAAATTCAATGTTCTGGATAAAAGAGTCTTGCTGGGAGTAAGCATGGCACTGAGTATATGAGCTTTGCTGTATGAAGGTTTCATAGTTTCATAGTTTCTAGGGTTGGAAGGGACCTGAGCAGATCATCTAGTCAGACCCCCTGCTATGGCAGGAAAGAGTACTGGGGTCAAACAACCCCACCAAGGTATACATCTAACCTCCTCTTAAAGACCACCAGGGTAGGAGCCTGCACCACTTCTCTTGGAAGTTGGTTCCAGACCCTAGTCTCCCTGACTGTGAAGTCGCGCCTCCTGATATCTAGCCTAAATCTACCCTCTGCCAGCTTGTGCCCGTTATTCCTGGTCACTCCTGGCAGTGCGGGGGGGAACAGGGATTTCCCCAGTGCCTGCTGGTCCCCCTTGACTAGTTTGTAACAGGCCACTAGATCCCCCCTCAGCCTTCTCTTGTGGAGGCTGAACAGGTTCAGTTCCCGTAGTATCTCCTCATAAGGCCTCCCCTGCTGTCCCCTGATCATGCGAGTGGCCCTCCTCTGGACCCTCTCAATGTTGTCCACATCCCTCTTGAAGTGCAGTGCCCAGAACTGGACACAATACTCCAGCTGTGGCCTGACCAGTGCCGCATAGAGGGGGAGGATCACCTCCTTGGACCTGCTTCAGATGCATCTGTGGATGCATGACAAGGTACGGTTGGCCTTCCTGACTGCATCCCCACACTGCTGGCCCATGTTCATCTTGGAGTCAATGATGACTCCAAGATCCTTTTCCACTTCTGTACTGACAAGAAGGGAGTTCCCCAGCCTGTAGGTATGGTGCCGGTTGTTCCTCCCCAGGTGCATCACTTTGCACTTGTCAGTGTTGAATCCCATCCTATTCTCGTCCGCCCACCCTTGTAACCTGTCTAGGTCTGATTGTAGCCTATTTCTCCCTTATAGAGTGCCCACATCCCCCCACATCTTAGTGTCATCAGCAAATTTGAAGAGGGTGCTTTTTACCCCTTCGTCCAAGTCACTGATGAAGATGTTGAACAGTGTGGGCCAGAAGACCAAGACCTAAGGAACCCCACTGCCCACATCCCTCCAGGGCGAAAATGAACCGTCCACCACCACTCTCTGGGTGCGGCCCTCCAGCCAGTTGGCAACCCAACTGACTATGTGGGTGTCAACACCACAGCCCCCCAGTTTCTTAATGAGAACAGGGTGAGAGACAGTGTCAAAGGCCTTCTGAAAGTCCAGGAAGACTATGTCCACTGCATCTAAAGATTTGGTGCTCTGATCATAGAAGGCCACCAGGTTGGTCTGACAGGACCTGCCACTAATGAACCCATGTTGGTTGCCTCTAAGCATACCACCCCCTCATGGGTATGTGCCAGAATAATTTTCTCAAAGAGCTTGCCCAGGATCGAGGTAAGACTAACTGGCCTATAGTTTCCCGGGTCCTCCTTCTTCCCCTTTTTGAAGATGGGAACCACACTGGCCCTCTTCCAGTCCTCTGGCACCACACCAGAGCACCATGAGTGCTCATAAAGGGGTCCTGCAATAACCTCAGCCAATTCCTTTGGTACTCTAGGGTGGAGATCGTCTGGACTGGCTGACTTGAATACATCCAGTCCCTCCAGAAGTTCCCTAACTAGTTCCTCATTGACCCTTGGCCTAGATGAACCTCCCCTGGGGCCTGAGGGGGGCCCAGCAGGGGGATGACTGTTCTGGTCCCTGCTTAGGAAAATGGAGGCAAAGAAATCATTAAATATGTTGGCTTTGTCATCTGGTGTGACTACAAAATTTCCTAACGTGTCCTGCAGGGGCCCAACATTACCTGGAACCTTCTTTTTACCTCCTGTATTTAAAGAAGGACTTCTTATTGTCCTTAATCAGGGAAGCTAGTCTCAGTTCCATCTCTGCCTTGGTCTTCCTGACTGCCCCCCTACATCCCTGAGCAACTGCAGTATAGCCATCCCTGGTGATGGCCCCTCCCTTCCATTGGATGTATGCCTCCCTTTTAGCTAGGAGACATTCCCGGATGCTTTTGGTGAGCCTTGGGAGCTTGTGTGCCCTCCTGCTCCCTTTGATCCGCATTGGGATTACCTCCTTTTGGGCTTGGAGAATCGTCTCCTTAAGGAGCGACCACTCTCCTTGGACAACTGGCTCCCCTCCCCTCTGGGACCTCAGTGCTTCCCCGACTATTGTCCTTATCTCAATGAAGTTTGCCCTCCTAAAATCTAGGGCTGCTGCCTTGCTGCTGGCCTTTGCTACCTTGCGCTGGATGGTGAATTCCAGCAGGCGATGATCACTGTTGCCCAGGTGGTCAAGCAGTAGGTGATGAGCCTCAGGATGGAAGCCAAACTTGTAAAGCATATAAGGTGAGCATCTGTTTGTTTCACAATTCTTATGGCTTAAAGATGGTATTTAAAGGTTTGCTTTCTGGAATTGGCATATATATATAATCCAATTCCATAATATGTATGCAAGTATGTATGTATTAGAATGTTTCAGAATGGGCAGCAGAGGTTAATTGATTTCTAAGAGCCTGGGTCTTCCATACCTGGGTCTGGCTGAGCCTGAGTCTCAGCCTTGAGAGGCAGACAAACAAGGTCACATAGTCTGAGAAACTGGGGGCATGTACCATACTGTTCCGTAACACGAAATAAGGTGACACCAGATTGCTAGGACAAACACTGGGGCCTGAGATTCCTGTTTTGGGAAGGGTGTGCATGTGATAAGTTTAGAATATGCAGACAGAACAGGATATAGATGATGTGATGAATACAGAGAGAGACCAATCAGCAACAGCCATGGATAAAGAGTCATCAGGAGTCATCAGGAGGGAAGGGGAGTACAAAAGCACAGACTTGAGAATAACAAAGGGTCCCTCCCTTTCCTTCTCCTCTTTCCCTTCCCCATCCCCCCGGAGGGGTCCCCAAGGTCACCATGGACAGAGGGCACACCACCAAGGAAGGTGTGGTTCTTGGCATCCCACCTCCAGTCTGCTGACATCTGACACCTAAGAGAGAGCCTTCAGAGGGATGCCTGCGTCCTGGCCAGATGTACCTTTGATATCCCTAGGATAGGTCACTATAGTATGGTTTAATTGTTTCTTTTCTGTGATCACTATGTATCACTAAATGTGCCTATCATTGAATGAAAAGGTCATGGTCAGTCTGAGTGTGGGTCCCCCCACCTGGGGAACAAGACGTCTGGGTCCTATATTCAGAGCCAACAGATTCCACTTTGAAAACTTTGCTTGTTTATGTTTTTCTATCACCTACTGCAAATTATGAGGAACCTCATGAAGATGGAATACACTGTGGAGACAGCATATATTTTGTTGAAATTTTTTGCCAAGGTGGTGGTTTGCTTATTTCAACCTTTGATGCTGTCAAAGTGGTAATGCTATGTTTGTCCAGAAAGATAAACTACTTTACTTCAGACAACATTTAAATTCACTATAATTTCTACAGGAAGATTTATTGTAGACTTCAGTTTTAATTATTTTAATTAAACTTTGCAGCTGTTATTTCATGATGTGAAACAACCATTGTAGTATTTTGTCATTAAGTGACAATAGCTCTCTTAAGAGGTATTAGATTGACAACCCTGGAGACAAATGTCTACAAAACAGCCACAGGACAAGATTTGACACAGCAGGTGTTTCAGCAGATTTGGATCTACTCCAGTTAGGACAAACTTTCAGTTGGTATACTCATTCAGTCCTTGCTCTCTATGCTGAAACTGCCAGCAGGAGTATCAGTTGGTGCCAAGTCTGATGGTATTATCTTATGAGATATTACAATGAATCTGGAATATGTGTGAGATTAATTTAAGGTTGTAATTCAACCAGTTATAATAAATGGTTCTATTTAAGAAATTTGATTTGGAAACTATTTTTGGTATGTAAGTTTCACTAAAATCTGGTGGTCCAGAATTTCAGTCCTGCACTGTATGGGTGTATGTGTGCACCTGCCCATATGTTCAACTAATACAAGTGCAAAGTTCTGCATTTAGGACAGAAGAATCCCATGCACTGGTACTGGCCTGTACCAGTGCATGGGATAAGCAGAAGCTCTTCAGAAAAGGACCTGGGGTTAGAGCAGACAATAAGATGGATATGAATCAGCAGTGTGCCCTTGTTGCCAAGAAGGCTAACACTATACTAGTCTCCTTTAGAGTGTTGCCAGCAGATGGAGGAAAGTTACTATGCTGCTCTATTCTCCACTGCTCTATTCTCCACTATGCCCTCCACTATAGAAAGGATGTGGACAAGTTGGAGATAGTCCAGTAGAGAGCAGTGAGAATGGTTTGGAAGCTGGGGCACATGACTTGAGGAAAGGCTGAGGGAAGTGGGTTTGTTTACTCTGCTGAAGAGAAGACTGAGAGGGCATTTGATAGAAGCCTTTAACTACCAGAAGGAAAATTCCAAAGATTCCCTGGGCAATCTGGTTCTTGTACCAGAGGAGAAAGCAGACCTCTTTAACCAATTCTTCACCTCCGTTTTCTTGGGCAGGGACTGGGACTTCCCCACCAAGATGCAAGACGGACTTGAGGGGAATGCCTCCAGACCTCAGGTTGGGGAGGACAGGGTTAGAGAGATTCTGGAGGGGCTGGACATGTTCAAATCAGCGGGTCCAGATGCTCTCCACCCCAGGGTGTTGAGGGAGCTAGCAGGGGTTATTGCAGGGACTTGGACAAGGCTTTACGAGTGCTCGTGGTGCTTGGGCCAGGTGCCAGATGATTGGAAGATAGCCAACATGGTCCCCGTCTTTAAAAAAGGGAAGAGGGAGGACCCAGGCAACTATAGGCCTGTCAGTCTTACCTCAATCCTAGCGAAACTCTTTGAGAAGATCATCAAGGAGCACATCTGCGATGGACCGGCTTCAGGAATGATGCTCAAGTGCAACCAGCACGGTTTCATTAGGGGCAGGTCATGTCAGACCAACCTGATTATGTTTTATGATCAGGTCACAAAAGCATTGGATGCAGGTGTCGCCGCAGATATAGTCTTTCTGGACTTCAGCAAGGCCTTTGACACTGTCTCCCACCCCATCCTCATTAAAAAACTAGGCGACTGTGGCATTGATGCCTACACAGTCAGATGAATTGGAGATTGGCTGAAGGGTCATACTCAGAGGGTGGTGGTGGACAAGGCATATTCAACCTGGGGAGAAGTGGGCAGCGAATCTCCCAGGGCTCGGTCCTTGGGCTTGCACTGTTCAATGTCTTTATCAGCAATTTGGACGATGGGGTGAAAAGCAACCTAAATTCGCTGATGATACCAACATTTGGGGTGAGGTGAGCATGCTAGTAGGGAGGGAAAGACGGCAGCAAGACATGGATAGGTTGCAGGGGTGGGCTAATGAAAAGAGGATGTGTTTCAATACTGACAAGTGCAGGGTGTTGCACTTGGGCAGTAGTAACTAGCAGCATACTTATAAGATGGGAAATTCCCTTCCTGAGAGCACGGAGGCAGAAAGGGATCTTGAACTCATTAGTGACTCCAAGATGAACATGGGCTGACAATGTGAGGTCATAGTTGGCAGGGCTAACCAGACCTTGCTGTTCATCCACGGGTGCATCTCAAGTAGGGCTAAGGAGGTGATTCTCCCCCTCTACGCAACACTGGTCAGGCCACAGCTGGAGTACTGCGTCCAGTTCTGTAAGCCCCACTTCAGGAGGGATGTGGACAACATTGAGAGGGTCCAGAGGAGGGCCACCTGCATGATCCGGGGACAACAGGGCAGACCCTACAATGAGAGGCTACAGGGTCTGAACCTGTTCAGCCTTCACAAGAGAAGGCTGAGGGGGGACCTGATGACCATCTATAAACTCACTAGGGGGGACCAGAAGGGTTTGAGAGAGACCTTTTTTTCCCCAGCGCCCCCTGGCATAACAAGGAATAACGGCCACAAGTTGCTGGAAATCAGGTTTAGATTCGACATCCGTAAGAACTACTTCACAGTTAGGGCGGCTAGAATTTGGAATCAATTTGCAAGGGAAGTGGTGCTGGCTCCTACCCTGGGGGTCTTTAAGAAGAGGCTTGATGCCTACCTGGCTGGAGTCATTTGAGCCCAGTTTTTCTCCTGCCCAGGCAGGGGGGGTCAGACTTGAAGATCTACAAGGTCTCTTCCGACCCTACTTCCATGGTTCTATGATTCTATGATACACACTCCTAAGTAACATCTCTATTATACTATGTAACCCTTCTGCTGTGTACCAGCTGGAAGCAAGAAGGGCTGGGTTCAATTTTTGGGGTACTAAATATATTTTACCTTGGCTCAAGTCCCCACCCAAAAATCTGGGAACACTAAATTCATTACTAGGGTGTCCCACATAAACAAAAAACCTTCTCATTACAAGCAGTGTAACCAAAAAAAAGAGATATAATTTAAAAAGCAGAAGAAAATATCAAATGCAATGTGAAAAACTACTAGCTACATAGCATAGGCTATAGGTTGTGCCACACAGGGGGAAGCTGCTAGACAGCCTGGATCCTTTGGAAGTGCAAGAGGCCCCTCAATGCTCTCAGAGGGATAGTGGCAGGGCAATCTTTGCTCTCATGTAGCAGCTGTATATGAGTGTGGGGTGTGGCTGAGGTTTCAGACAGCATGCACGCACCTCACACTTCTGGGCTGGATTATATGGCCTGATGAAGCAAAAACTGCAGAAAAACTCCAAAGGAATGAGGTTGTTTAATGGGTACAGCTGACTCAACCACACACTTAACTGAAACAAAAGATTATCAAAAGAAACAGGGAGAAAGACCAGGCCTACCCTCTAGGCCTGGGCTGCAGGAGACTTGGGTCACAGCTCCTCTGGGAGCATAAATCTGCAAGCCTCATCTTCAGCCCCAACCCCAGCCCAAACCTGCAGGATTAGAAACTCCCTGCTTCCAACCCTGTTTAAGCTGCCAAGCCTAAATTCTAGCCAGCAAGCCATAGGAACCAATACTCTTCCTCCCAGTATTAATCCCTTAAAGCCTCAAAAGAGAAAGAGGGGAAGAAAAGGAGGAGAGACAAGTTTCCATACACTAAGCAATTCTCTGCCTCTCTCTCTCCTCTCCCTTTTCACTATCTGCAACTCCTTTTCCCTTGGAGGAGACTGCACTCTTCTGCAGCCCCTGGAAATGTCTCTCCCCACAAACCAGTCTAACTCCCATTATTTCACTTTGCATTACATCACCCTGGCCTTGTCCAGTCAGGGAGCACTACATTCAAGCTACTGTCCCAACCAACTGGCCAATGAGACCAGAGGGTTTTTTATATTTTCCCCAGATACAGGCCTCAGCTTGCCATGTGCTTAGCACATGGCCAAAACACAGGTACCATCTTACTCATATAGAAAAGAACACACACAAAAATACAGTATACAACCCCTCTGTTACAACTATATTACTATATTTGATAGTATTCTTCACCTGAAGTTCTTCACGTGCTTTTATATAATAGGTATTATTGTTTGTGTACAAATGGTATAACTAATGCACAGCTAAACTAAGTAGATGCAAGGTCTTCCAATGAGTTGTTACAAAGTTAGGAACTGTAAACAGATTTCCTTATTCCAGAAAGGTTCCAACCAACCCTATTCATCAGTAAACTGAAATTACCTCCATTAAGGTTTATATCTTCTTTTGTTATCCAGCCATGAGCAGCCCAAATTCAAACATAACTCACTGTGATGACATCCAGAAGAGGACAGTAGTGTACAGATATGCTGGCTAGAATATTATACTTTGGGCACTTGTCTATTAATTACTGGCTTGAGGCCACCAGCCAACTGTCAATTGTTAATTGCTTTCTATTGCTCAGATTTAGACTGCCGGAATTGGACAGAAAGTGTAATATAGTTATTATCAGTCTCTTCAGCCACTAAGGTTTTTTTTAGCATTCTTACAATCCTGCTTTCTGCAATGTATTTAAAAGGAAAAAGGACAATTCAGGAGTTGTTTTCAGAGTGGGGGGATAGATATGATTTAAATTATACACATGGCATTTTTTTTGTCAATACTTTTCCTTTGGGTGTGTAAAGAATAACTAAATTCAACATCTAGACACCTTTTTTGGAAGTGCCTAGGGGTTGAATTTCATTATCTTTTACACATCTAAGTGGGAATTCTCATGTATAGGCTACACTTAAATAGTTTGTGAATCTATTGCCTGTACAGTGTAGATTTATACGATATGGAGTATGCACAATAGGCTTTGCACTGGCTAGGCAGGTATATGATTGTGTTGTTATGTACTTCAGGATGAGTTTCAGAAAAACAAGGAAGAGGTGGAAGACTCTCCTATGGTTTAGGCCCAGTAGTTGAGTGCTTAGGACTTGCCATAACTAAGAGTCCCAAATTTAAACCCCCTGTCACATGCAGGGGATTTGACCTTGTATATCTTTGGCTTACCGGTATAGACCTTTAACCACCAAATTGCAATTAAACATTAGCCAGGAGGCCTGATGTCTAGCTTGGCCCCTTACTCCACTACCCTCCCTCCTTTTTATCCACTGTATAATAAAAGCAACATGGTATGGGTCAGCTTCAAAAGTAGCACTGGAGAAAACTTTGAGTAATTTCCAGCTTGTAGCCTTGTGATTGAAGCACTATGCTGGAAAATGATAAAGATACATGTTCAGGACTCATCAGTGTGATACTGGTCTTCAGTTTATATTTCCTGTTCTCTGGATAAGTACCTTTACCACTTCAGCCTGTAGACCTAAAACCTGGAAAGGATCTTCTCCAGTGTCAACACCTAATAATTCTGTTTTTTTGTGAGGTAAGAAGTTGTCTTGTATATGCCCAGACTATGTACTTGCAAATCTGCTTTCTTGCCCATCGACTGCATAGCCTACTGAGCATGCCTAGTAACCAATGGATGCTTACTTGTCCACTCTATATGGGTAATAGAATTGTAAATTGTGTATAAGTGCCAAAATGGCATTCTTATCACTGGAAAATTGCCATATGGGCATGTAAGTGATAACAGAATTCAGCCCTAAGTCTCTCCATAGCTATACTAGTCACCTAAAAGTGGTTGAAATGGATTGCAGATCCCCCTGGTGGCACTTACATTTCCACAGCTGGGACATCTGATTTTAGACAGCTTCAAGAACAAACTGGATCTGGTCCCAATCACATAAAAAAAATAAAATTTGCTTTATTTCATGTCTAGACCACAAGCAGTCAAGTAGTGAACATTTTTTTAGGTAGGATTTTAAATTATACTCTAACTTATATTTCATAGTTTGTTACAAATTTAAAAACTTTAATAAAGTAGTAGAGAATTATCTGTAGAATGCTGGAGATAGCAGCTCCTGTGAGCATAAGTTATGATTGCTAAATGAGACTTCAGCGCTCAGACAGAGTAGATCTCAGAGCAAATTTCTACATGTTATTCTTCTAGTGGCAAGGTGACAAATTACTCAGAAATGAAAACTGAGTCTCCACCTCAAAAAATCAGGGTATTAGCAAAATGTGGCAACACTCCTGAGAAAAATAGTTATTCTATTAAAGGGAAATTCCACTGGTTTTAAGAAATTAAAAAGCTGTTTCTATTCATTCAGAATACTGGTCAGAATATAGGTTGGGATTGCTGTAATTATAGTCATAAGAAATGTATTTTAAAAAGCAACTATTATAGTATGTATTAACATAAGATTTATTCTAAAGCTGATCCATATAATTGTTAGGTTTCTATTTGTTTCTTAATTATTTTTATTATTTGTTTACTATGGATTACCACCAAAATTGTTAACACAGTTTTATTGTTAATGAAGTATGGTCATAGGTTTTATAATTCACACTAACTATTCATTTTGCAATTTGTGTACAAAGATCTTAAAAGATACAATACCCATGTATCTTAGTCCTTCCGTAGTTTGCATTTAACTGACACTCCATAAGTCCACATTGGTTCACTCTTTTGGAATGTATTTGACATGAAAATCACTTTTCTAACACAGCATGTTGAGATTCAGAGGCACTGGACATGTCTACATGAGATGCTACATTGCCATAGCAATGAGCTATGGTTATGTAGCTCATTGCTACAGTGACATAGTGTCAGTGTGCACAAATCATGATGCCGATACTACATCACAATTGTGATGAGCTATGTCGTTGCTATGGTGAAATAGTGTCTAAAAATAACCATGTGTCAATGGGACTGTTCAGTACCATGTACTTGTATATCTGCTTTCTAGGCCATACTTCATGCAAGCACTAGTGGGTACTGTGCAGTTATTTAGTACTTGCTTTAGCAGGCAGGAGCTTTAGCAAGTACTAAATGACTGTGCAGTATCCACCTGAGGATATGCTCCATGATTGTCCCAGGGACTGAAGTGAGGCTGGCTGGTCTATAGTTCCCTGGATCCTCCTTTTTCCCTTTCTTGAATATGGGCACTATTTTTGCTCTTTTCCAGTCATCCAGGACATCACCATGAGTGTTCAAAGATGATGGCCAATGGCTCTGGAATCCCATCAGCCAACTCCCTCAGCACACTTGGGTATATCTCATCCCTATGGACTTGTACATGTCCAGATTTCTTAAATAGTCCCTAAACTGTTCTTTTACCACTGTTGGCTGATCACATCCTCCCCAAACTGTACTGCCTGATTAACTAGTCTGGATGCTGACCTTGCCTGTGAAGACTGAGCTGAAGAAGACATTGAGCACTTCAGCCTTTTCTGCATCTTCTGTCACAGAGTTGCTTCCCCACACTTAACCAAGGGACCCACACTTTCCCTTATCCTCCTTTTGCTACTGACATATTTGTAGAAACTCTTCTTGTTATCCTTCATCTTCCTTGCTAGCTGCAACTCCAATTGTATTTTGGCCTTCCTGACTTCATCCCTTCATGCCCAAGCAATGTTCGTATGTTTCTCCATATTTATTTGTCCAGGTTTCTGCTTCTTATACGCTTCTTTTTCATGCTTTAGTTTACTGAGGAGTTCCCTGCTAAGCCAAGCTGGTTTTCTGTCATACTTGACAGTCTTCCCATACATTGAGATTTTTTTTCCTGAGCCCTCAGTAGGGCTTGTTTAAAATACAGCCAACTCTCCTGGACTCCTCTCCCCATCAGACAGGCTTCCCAAAGTACCCTGCTCATGAGTTTCCTAAGTGAGTCAAAGTCTGTTTTTCTGAAGTCCAGGGTCCTTACTCTGCTGCTCTCCATCCTTTCTTTCCTCAGGATCCTGAACTCAATCAGCTCATGGTCACCGCTGGCCAAGTTGCCATCCACTAGTACATTCCCCACGAATTCTTCCCTATTTGTGAGCAGCAGTTCAAGAAGTGCACAGCCCCTGATTGGATGATCCAGCACCAGTACCAGGATGGTGTTCCCAACACTTTCCAAAAACTTCCTGGACTGCCTGTGCACTGCTGTACTGCCCTCCCAACAGATATCAGGATGATTGAAGTCCCCCATAATAACCAGAGCCTGGTGATCAGGAAACTTCTACTAGCTGTTTGAAGAAAGCCGTGTCCACCACATCCTCCTGGTTGATGGTCTATAACAGACTGCCACCATGACATCACTCTTTTTGCTTTCTTTTCGTACCTTAACCCAGAGACTTTCAGCAGGCCTACCTCCAGTTTCATACTGGAGCTCAGAGCAATCATAAGGCTCTTTTACATAGAGTGCAATTGTTCCTCCTCTTCTCCCCTTCCTCACCTTCCTGAACAGTTTGTACCCATCCGTAACAGTGCTCCAGTCATGTGAGCTATCCCACCAAGTCTCTGTTATTCCAATCATGTTGTAGTTCCATGACTGTGCAATTCTTCCTGCTTGTTTCCCAGGCTCTGTGCGATGAGAAAGGTAGGGATAACCATAGGAAAGTCCACATGCAAAATAAAAGGGCATATACTAAACTCAGTACTTCTGTCTGACTCCCATATCATGAGAATGACCTTTGGGCAATTTATGTTGCTGCTCAAGCAACTTGTTTTTTCACCACGCTTCAAGATATTACCTGTTGTGTTATTCTGTCATACCATCAAGATGATACAAGTTTGTAACATAAAGCTAGTTGTTATCATACTGTAGTTAGTGCACACAGCTTGTTCCATAACTTATCTTAACAGTTCCTCAATAGAAAAGTTGAGGCAACAGAACTTTGTAGACTCCCATGAGAGTATTTCCTGGCAAGATAAAAGTAAAAGCTATCCAATACTATATATTACAATTACTTAGAAGAAAAAGGCCACTGGGCATATAGCAACAATGCCTCAGAGTCAAGGGCATCAGAAGATGCTATATCACCATGTTTTACTGATATTCAGTCACTATCAGGAAGAACCATCATAGCTGAGTAATTTGCTCTTATCCATAAATGCATGCATGCATCAGTGTATTATGCATAGTAAAGCAAGTAAGCAAACATGCTAGAGTCAAAAGACTGTAATGTTTCAGATTTGCTAGATTTACTTTTCCATTGCCTTTCCAAACTTCCTAAACAAATAGTCCATTAACAATAAAATAATATTTTTTGTTCTTGATCAATATATGGTTTTGAGAACAAAGAACAACTGCTTTTTAAGAGGACCAGTTTTTCACATTTATCTGCTTCAGTGATTTCAGTGCATCCCTGGTGGGTTTCAAGAATCAGGAAGGATATGTATTTAAACACAAAATGTATAGGCCATTGTTATTATCAGCAGTCCCTCAATACTAGGCTGACAGTCTCCCTGTAAACAGGAAAGCCATTGGCAAGTGGCTCTGGAGGCCATATATGACTGCAGAGGCTAATCCAAGATCCACATGTTTAATTGCAGACATGACAAATAGATCCAGAAAAAGAAGTAAACCCTGGTAATGATGAGTTACAACTCTGCCTCTGTATTTCTCATCTATCTTCTCCATTAGTGAGGAAACTCTGCTCAAAATGACTGATGCCTGTCATACATTATGGTACCATAGGGGATTGAATGCTTGAGTCTCCCAGGTACTGATGTTAATCCTTCATTTCTTCAGATTGGCCTTCAAGGTGTCCTTGAATCTCTTTTGAACACCTCTAGAAGAGTGGCCATCAGTGAGTTGGGAGTATAAGCCTGTTTTGAAAGCCAGTTGTCAGATATCCTTGGGGCATGCCCTGTCCAACCAAGCTGATGCCATGTAAACATGGCTTCAATGCGTTGATGTTTGCTTGAGCTAGAACACTGGCATTTGTTCTTCTATCCTTACAATTATATGCAGGATTTTCCAAAGACCTTGCTGGTAGGAACAATTCAAAGTTTTAGATGTTCCCAATATGTCATCCAAGTTTCATACCCATAAAAACAGGGTAAGGAGGGCACAAATTAGAGCTTTTGATTAAGTTTCTGATGTCAAGATCACCACAGACACAATTTCAGAGATGTCCAAAGGCAGCACTGGAAGATTTTATTTGGTCTTGAATATATATTTTCACTTTTTGGGAAAGATGGCTACCAAGATAGGGTAAGTGTGGAGGAGCAGCTTTGGGGTAGGTTGTTAAAGTATTTTGGCTTTCATCAATTTGACAGTGAGTCCAAGCATTTCATATGCTTGGAAACAATCATGTTATAACACATCACAATACTTCCTGAGCCTTCAGAGAATAATAATAAAACAGAAAACTCTGTCCCACAAAAAATGGAGACAGACAACTTAGTTTGAATTCAAGTGATTTTTATCAAGAAAATATTTTTCAAATAAGTCCCATTTATAGAATTACTGAATGCAAACTCTAGATTAATATCCTTGGCTAAATGGCGTGATCCTATTAAACTGTATTTGCTGAATGTGAATGGAAAATCAAACCTATTTTTCTTCTCTTTATATACTGGTCTACATTTTCCCATCACTCTTAATGTGATTACTATTTTTACTAGGCTGCCTCCAAATCACCATCTACTAAAACATACAGGATATTCCTTATTGTAAAATTTAGACCTCTCAGAAAAATGGAGAATAAAATATTATTTTGGTTGACTTCAAAACTGCTACAACAAGCAACCAAAAAAGGAGGAAGATTTTTGCTGTTTGTATATCAGTCATTCACATTTTGGGTGCTCCTTGGTGCTAATACTATCAACTTAAATTTTTTGCACCACATGTTTTCTCTTATCTAACTTCTCATCAAAGTAACAAAAAATCACTGCTGAGTTCATGGGTAAAATTTCAACTAGTAACATTTCAACATTTCAAATAACTCAGCAAGTTTCATATTTGACCTGAACAGTATATTGTAACTATAATTAAAAAGCAAAATGTTTTTGCTGGCAAAAAAAAGAAAAAAAAATGCTTTCAATTCTTTTCATCTGCAGAATTTGCAAAATGGATAGGGCAAAGAGTAAACTAATTGTTATTGTGTTACAAGATTAACTGCAAGTCAGTGTTTGCTGATAAAACTTCATGCCATTTATTTTCTATGGCCTTAATACCATATGTATTCTGTTGATTCAAGACTCCATCATATAAGTACACTGACATTAAACCTATGAAAGAAATTCAAAATACCCAACTCTAAAACTTTATTATATGGATACTGAAGTTATAGTTATCAAAAATGGGACACCACCCTAAGATTACTTGTTTGCATTAGTTACTTCTCAATTATGAGCAGAGAAGTGGATATGAATTTCAAGCTATATTCAGCTTAATCCTGTGTTCTGCAAACACATGAAAGGAGAACAGCTACCCAGGTAGGGAAAATGCTCAACCTTCTCCTAGAACTGCCCTCTAATTTTACTGTGTGGAGGAATCCATTACATGTGACATATCTTGGAAC